>NC_138902.1:30971458-31333958 GCF_965194825.1 Balaenoptera physalus
TGAGCACACCAAACTTCACTCTGCCTACCCCTGAGCACACCAAACTTCACTCTGCCTATCCCTGAGCACACCAAACTTCACTCTGCCTATCCTGAGCACACCAAACTTCACTCTGCCTATCCCTGAGCACACCAAACTTCACTCTGCCTACCCCTGAGCACACCAAACTTCACTCTGCCTATCCCTGAGCACACCAAACTTCACTCTGCCTATCCCTGAGCACACCAAACTTCACTCTGCCTATCCCTGAGCACACCAAACTTCACTCTGCCTCCTGAGCATCTCCCTGAGCACACCAAACTTCACTCTGCCTATCCCTGAGCACACCAAACTTCACTCTGCCTATCCCTGAGCACACCAAACTTCACTCTGCCTATCCCTGAGCACACCAAACTTCACTCTGCCTATCCTGAGCACACCAAACTTCACTCTGCCTATCCCTGAGCACACCAAACTTCACTCTGCCTATCCTGAGCACACCAAACTTCACTCTGCCTATCCTGAGCACACCAAACTTCACTCTGCCTACCCCTGAGCACACCAAACTTCACTCTGCCTATCCCTGAGCACACCAAACTTCACTCTGCCTATCCCTGAGCACACCAAACTTCACTCTGCCTATCCTGAGCACACCAACTTCACTCTGCCTATCCCTGAGCACACCAAACTTCACTCTGCCTATCCCTGAGCACACCAAACTTCACTCTGCCTATCCCTGAGCACACCAAACTTCACTCTGCCTATCCCTGAGCACACCAAACTTCACTCTGCCTATCCTGAGCACACCAAACTTCACTCTGCCTATCCCTGAGCACACCAAACTTCACTCTGCCTATCCCCTGAGCACACCAAACTTCACTCTGCCTATCCCTGAGCACACCAAACTTCACTCTGCCTATCCCTGAGCACACCAAACTTCACTCTGCCTATCCCTGAGCACACCAAACTTCACTCTGCCTATCCCTGAGCACACCAAACTTCACTCTGCCTATCCCTGAGCACACCAAACTTCACTCTGCCTATCCCTGAGCACACCAAACTTCACTCTGCCTATCCCTGAGCACACCAAACTTCACTCTGCCTATCCTGAGCACACCAAACTTCACTCTGCCTATCCCTGAGCACACCAAACTTCACTCTGCCTATCCCTGAGCACACCAAACTTCACCCCTGAGCACACCAAACTTCACTCTGCCTATCCCTGAGCACACCAAACTTCACTCTGCCTACCCTGAGCACACCAAACTTCACTCTGCCTATCCCTGAGCACACCAAACTTCACTCTGCCTACCCCTGAGCACACCAAACTTCACTCTGCCTATCCCTGAGCACACCAAACTTCACTCTGCCTATCCCTGAGCACACCAAACTTCACTCTGCCTATCCCTGAGCACACCAAACTTCACTCTGCCTATCCCTGAGCACACCAAACTTCACTCTGCCTATCCCTGAGCACACCAAACTTCACTCTGCCTACCCCTGAGCACACCAAACTTCACTCTGCCTATCCCTGAGCACACCAAACTTCACTCTGCCTATCCCTGAGCACACCAAACTTCACTCTGCCTACCCCTGAGCACACCAAACTTCACTCTGCCTACCCCTGAGCACACCAAACTTCACTCTGCCTATCCCTGAGCACACCAAACTTCACTCTGCCTATCCCTGAGCACACCAAACTTCACTCTGCCTACCCCTGAGCACACCAAACTTCACTCTGCCTACCCCTGAGCACACCAAACTTCACTCTGCCTACCCCTGAGCACACCAAACTTCACTCTGCCTATCCCTGAGCACACCAAACTTCACTCTGCCTACCCCTGAGCACACCAAACTTCACTCTGCCTATCCCTGAGCACACCAAACTTCACTCTGCCTACCCCTGAGCACACCAAACTTCACTCTGCCTATCCCTGAGCACACCAAACTTCACTCTGCCTATCCCTGAGCACACCAAACTTCACTCTGCCTATCCTGAGCACACCAAACTTCACTCTGCCTACCCCTGAGCACACCAAACTTCACTCTGCCTACCCCTGAGCACACCAAACTTCACTCTGCCTATCCCTGAGCACACCAAACTTCACTCTGCCTACCCCTGAGCACACCAAACTTCACTCTGCCTACCCCTGAGCACACCAAACTTCACTCTGCCTACCCCTGAGCACACCAAACTTCACTCTGCCTATCCCTGAGCACACCAAACTTCACTCTGCCTATCCTGAGCACACCAAACTTCACTCTGCCTACCCCTGAGCACACCAAACTTCACTCTGCCTATCCCTGAGCACACCAAACTTCACTCTGCCTATCCCTGAGCACACCAAACTTCACTCTGCCTATCCCTGAGCACACCAAACTTCACTCTGCCTACCCTGAGCACACCAAACTTCACTCTGCCTATCCTGAGCACACCAAACTTCACTCTGCCTACCCCTGAGCACACCAAACTTCACTCTGCCTACCCCTGAGCACACCAAACTTCACTCTGCCTATCCCTGAGCACACCAACTTCACTCTGCCTACCCCTGAGCACACCAAACTTCACTCTGCCTATCCCTGAGCACACCAAACTTCACTCTGCCTATCCCTGAGCACACCAAACTTCACTCTGCCTACCCCTGAGCACACCAAACTTCACTCTGCCTATCCCTGAGCACACCAAACTTCACTCTGCCTACCCCTGAGCACACCAAACTTCACTCTGCCTATCCCTGAGCACACCAAACTTCACTCTGCCTATCCCTGAGCACACCAAACTTCACTCTGCCTACCCCTGAGCACACCAAACTTCACTCTGCCTATCCCTGAGCACACCAAACTTCACTCTGCCTATCCCTGAGCACACCAAACTTCACTCTGTCTATCCCTGAGCACACCAAACTTCACTCTGCCTACCCCTGAGCACACCAAACTTCACTCTGCCTATCCCTGAGCACACCAAACTTCACTCTGCCTATCCCTGAGCACACCAAACTTCACTCTGCCTATCCTGAGCACACCAAACTTCACTCTGCCTATCCTGAGCACACCAAACTTCACTCTGCCTATCCTGAGCACACCAAACTTCACTCTGCCTATCCCTGAGCACACCAAACTTCACTCTGCCTATCCCTGAGCACACCAAACTTCACTCTGCCTATCCCTGAGCACACCAAACTTCACTCTGCCTATCCCTGAGCACACCAAACTTCACTCTGCCTACCCCTGAGCACACCAAACTTCACTCTGCCTATCGCTGAGCACACCAAACTTCACTCTGCCTATCCCTGAGCACACCAAACTTCACTCTGCCTATCCCTGAGCACACCAAACTTCACTCTGTCTATCCCTGAGCACACCAAACTTCACTCTGCCTACCCCTGAGCACAGCAAACTTCACTCTGCCTATCCCTGAGCACACCAAACTTCACTCTGCCTATCCCTGAGCACACCAAACTTCACTCTGCCTATCCTGAGCACACCAAACTTCACTCTGCCTATCCCTGAGCACACCAAACTTCACTCTGCCTACCCCTGAGCACACCAAACTTCACTCTGCCTACCCCTGAGCACACCAAACTTCACTCTGCCTATCCCTGAGCACACCAAACTTCACTCTGCCTATCCCTGAGCACACCAAACTTCACTCTGTCTATCCCTGAGCACACCAAACTTCACTCTGCCTACCCCTGAGCACAGCAAACTTCACTCTGCCTATCCCTGAGCACACCAAACTTCACTCTGCCTATCCCTGAGCACACCAAACTTCACTCTGCCTATCCTGAGCACACCAAACTTCACTCTGCCTATCCTGAGCACACCAAACTTCACTCTGCCTATCCTGAGCACACCAAACTTCACTCTGCCTACCCCTGAGCACACCAAACTTCACTCTGCCTATCCCTGAGCACACCAAACTTCACTCTGCCTATCCCTGAGCACACCAAACTTCACTCTGCCTATCCCTGAGCACACCAAACTTCACTCTGCCTATCCTGAGCACACCAAACTTCACTCTGCCTATCCCTGAGCACACCAAACTTCACTCTGCCTACCCCTGAGCACACCAAACTTCACTCTGCCTATCCTGAGCACACCAAACTTCACTCTGCCTACCCCTGAGCACACCAAACTTCACTCTGCCTACCCTGAGCACACCAAACTTCACTCTGCCTACCGCTGAGCACACCAAACTTCACTCTGCCTATCCCTGAGCACACCAAACTTCACTCTGCCTACCCCTGAGCACACCAAACTTCACTCTGCCTATCCTGAGCACACCAAACTTCACTCTGCCTACCCCTGAGCACACCAAACTTCACTCTGCCTACCCCTGAGCACACCAAACTTCACTCTGCCTACCCCTGAGCACACCAAACTTCACTCTGCCTACCCCTGAGCACACCAAACTTCACTCTGCCTACCCCTGAGCACACCAAACTTCACTCTGCCTACCCCTGAGCACACCAAACTTCACTCTGCCTACCGCTGAGCACACCAAACTTCACTCTGCCTATCCCTGAGCACACCAAACTTCACTCTGCCTACCCCTGAGCACACCAAACTTCACTCTGCCTATCCTGAGCACACCAAACTTCACTCTGCCTACCCCTGAGCACACCAAACTTCACTCTGCCTACCCCTGAGCACACCAAACTTCACTCTGCCTATCCTGAGCACACCAAACTTCACTCTGCCTACCCCTGAGCACACCAAACTTCACTCTGCCTACCCCTGAGCACACCAAACTTCACTCTGCCTACCCCTGAGCACACCAAACTTCACTCTGCCTACCCCTGAGCACACCAAACTTCACTCTGCCTACCCCTGAGCACACCAAACTTCACTCTGCCTACCCCTGAGCACACCAAACTTCACTCTGCCTATCCCTGAGCACACCAAACTTCACTCTGCCTATCCCTGAGCACACCAAACTTCACTCTGCCTACCCCTGAGCACACCAAACTTCACTCTGCCTATCCCTGAGCACACCAAACTTCACTCTGCCTATCCTGAGCACACCAAACTTCACTCTGCCTATCCTGAGCACACCAAACTTCACTCTGCCTACCCCTGAGCACACCAAACTTCACTCTGCCTACCCCTGAGCACACCAAACTTCACTCTGCCTATCCCTGAGCACACCAAACTTCACTCTGCCTACCCCTGAGCACACCAAACTTCACTCTGCCTATCCCTGAGCACACCAAACTTCACTCTGCCTATCGCTGAGCACACCCAACTTCACTCTGCCTACCCCTGAGCACACCAAACTTCACTCTGCCTATCCCTGAGCACACCAAACTTCACTCTGCCTACCCTGAGCACACCAAACTTCACTCTGCCTACCCCTGAGCACACCAAACTTCACTCTGCCTACCCCTGAGCACACCAAACTTCACTCTGCCTATCCTGAGCACACCAAACTTCACTCTGCCTATCCCTGAGCACACCAAACTTCACTCTGCCTATCCTGAGCACACCAAACTTCACTCTGCCTATCCTGAGCACACCAAACTTCACTCTGCCTATCCTGAGCACACCAAACTTCACTCTGCCTATCCTGAGCACACCAAACTTCACTCTGCCTATCCCTGAGCACACCAAACTTCACTCTGCCTATCCCTGAGCACACCAAACTTCACTCTGCCTATCCTGAGCACACCAAACTTCACTCTGCCTATCCCTGAGCACACCAAACTTCACTCTGCCTATCCCTGTGCACACCAAACTTCACTCTGCCTATCCCTGAGCACACCAAACTTCACTCTGCCTATCCTGAGCACACCAAACTTCACTCTGCCTATCCCTGAGCACACCAAACTTCACTCTGCCTACCCCTGAGCACACCAAACTTCACTCTGCCTATCCTGAGCACACCAAACTTCACTCTGCCTACCCCTGAGCACACCAAACTTCACTCTGCCTACCCCTGAGCACACCAAACTTCACTCTGCCTACCCCTGAGCACACCAAACTTCACTCTGCCTATCCCTGAGCACACCAAACTTCACTCTGCCTATCCCTGAGCACACCAAACTTCACTCTGTCTATCCCTGAGCACACCAAACTTCACTCTGCCTATCCCTGAGCACACCAAACTTCACTCTGCCTACCCCTGAGCACACCAAACTTCACTCTGCCTACCCCTGAGCACACCAAACTTCACTCTGCCTATCCTGAGCACACCAAACTTCACTCTGCCTATCCTGAGCACACCAAACTTCACTCTGCCTATCCTGAGCACACCAAACTTCACTCTGCCTACCCCTGAGCACACCAAACTTCACTCTGCCTACCCCTGAGCACACCAAACTTCACTCTGCCTATCCCTGAGCACACCAAACTTCACTCTGCCTATCCCTGAGCACACCAAACTTCACTCTGCCTATCCTGAGCACACCAAACTTCACTCTGCCTATCGCTGAGCACACCAAACTTCACTCTGCCTACCCCTGAGCACACCAAACTTCACTCTGCCTATCCCTGAGCACACCAAACTTCACTCTGCCTACCCCTGAGCACAGCAAACTTCACTCTGCCTATCCTGAGCACACCAAACTTCACTCTGCCTACCCCTGAGCACACCAAACTTCACTCTGCCTACCCCTGAGCACAGCAAACTTCACTCTGCCTATCCCTGAGCACACCAAACTTCACTCTGCCTATCCTGAGCACACCAAAGTTCACTCTGTCTATCCCTGAGCACACCAAACTTCACTCTGCCTATCCTGAGCACACCAAACTTCACTCTGCCTACCCCTGAGCACACCAAACTTCACTCTGCCTACCCCTGAGCACAGCAAACTTCACTCTGCCTATCCCTGAGCACACCAAACTTCACTCTGCCTACCCCTGAGCACACCAAACTTCACTCTGCCTATCCTGAGCACACCAAACTTCACTCTGCCTACCCCTGAGCACACCAAACTTCACTCTGCCTATCCTGAGCACACCAAACTTCACTCTGCCTACCCCTGAGCACAGCAAACTTCACTCTGCCTATCCCTGAGCACACCAAACTTCACTCTGCCTATCCCTGAGCACACCAAACTTCACTCTGCCTACCCCTGAGCACACCAAACTTCACTCTGCCTATCCTGAGCACACCAAAGTTCACTCTGTCTATCCCTGAGCACACCAAACTTCACTCTGCCTATCCTGAGCACACCAAACTTCACTCTGCCTATCCTGAGCACACCAAACTTCACTCTGCCTACCCCTGAGCACACCAAACTTCACTCTGCCTACCCCTGAGCACACCAAACTTCACTCTGCCTATCCCTGAGCACACCAAACTTCACTCTGCCTATCCTGAGCACACCAAACTTCACTCTGCCTATCCTGAGCACACCAAACTTCACTCTGCCTACCCCTGAGCACACCAAACTTCACTCTGCCTACCCCTGAGCACACCAAACTTCACTCTGCCTATCCCTGAGCACACCAAACTTCACTCTGCCTACCCCTGAGCACACCAAACTTCACTCTGCCTATCCTGAGCACACCAAACTTCACTCTGCCTATCCTGAGCACACCAAACTTCACTCTGCCTACCCCTGAGCACACCAAACTTCACTCTGCCTATCCTGAGCACACCAAACTTCACTCTGCCTATCCTGAGCACACCAAACTTCACTCTGCCTATCCCTGAGCACACCAAACTTCACTCTGCCTATCCTGAGCACACCAAAGTTCACTCTGTCTATCCCTGAGCACACCAAACTTCACTCTGCCTATCCTGAGCACACCAAACTTCACTCTGCCTACCCCTGAGCACACCAAACTTCACTCTGCCTACCCCTGAGCACACCAAACTTCACTCTGCCTATCCCTGAGCACACCAAACTTCACTCTGCCTATCCTGAGCACACCAAACTTCACTCTGCCTATCCTGAGCACACCAAACTTCACTCTGCCTACCCCTGAGCACACCAAACTTCACTCTGCCTATCCTGAGCACACCAAACTTCACTCTGCCTATCCCTGAGCACACCAAACTTCACTCTGCCTATCCCTGAGCACACCAAACTTCACTCTGCCTATCCTGAGCACACCAAACTTCACTCTGCCTATCCCTGAGCACACCAAACTTCACTCTGCCTATCCTGAGCACACCAAACTTCACTCTGCCTACCCCTGAGCACACCAAACTTCACTCTGTCTACCCCTGAGCACACCAAACTTCACTCTGCCTATCCTGAGCACACCAAACTTCACTCTGCCTACCCCTGAGCACACCAAACTTCACTCTGCCTATCCTGAGCACACCAAACTTCACTCTGCCTACCCCTGAGCACACCAAACTTCACTCTGCCTACCCCTGAGCACACCAAACTTCACTCTGCCTACCCCTGAGCACACCAAACTTCACTCTGCCTATCCTGAGCACACCAAAGTTCACTCTGTCTATCCCTGAGCACACCAAACTTCACTCTGCCTATCCTGAGCACACCAAACTTCACTCTGCCTATCCTGAGCACACCAAACTTCACTCTGCCTATCCTGAGCACACCAAACTTCACTCTGCCTATCCTGAGCACACCAAACTTCACTCTGCCTACCCCTGAGCACACCAAACTTCACTCTGCCTACCCCTGAGCACACCAAACTTCACTCTGCCTACCCCTGAGCACACCAAACTTCACTCTGCCTATCCTGAGCACACCAAAGTTCACTCTGTCTATCCCTGAGCACACCAAACTTCACTCTGCCTATCCTGAGCACACCAAACTTCACTCTGCCTATCCTGAGCACACCAAACTTCACTCTGCCTACCCCTGAGCACACCAAACTTCACTCTGCCTACCCCTGAGCACACCAAACTTCACTCTGCCTATCCCTGAGCACACCAAACTTCACTCTGCCTATCCTGAGCACACCAAACTTCACTCTGCCTATCCTGAGCACACCAAACTTCACTCTGCCTACCCCTGAGCACACCAAACTTCACTCTGCCTACCCCTGAGCACACCAAACTTCACTCTGCCTATCCCTGAGCACACCAAACTTCACTCTGCCTACCCCTGAGCACACCAAACTTCACTCTGCCTATCCTGAGCACACCAAACTTCACTCTGCCTATCCTGAGCACACCAAACTTCACTCTGCCTATCCTGAGCACACCAAACTTCACTCTGCCTACCCCTGAGCACACCAAACTTCACTCTGCCTATCCTGAGCACACCAAACTTCACTCTGCCTATCCCTGAGCACACCAAACTTCACTCTGCCTATCCCTGAGCACACCAAACTTCACTCTGCCTATCCCTGAGCACACCAAACTTCACTCTGCCTATCCCTGAGCACACCAAACTTCACTCTGCCTATCCCTGAGCACACCAAACTTCACTCTGCCTACCCTGAGCACACCAAACTTCACTCTGCCTATCCCTGAGCACACCAAACTTCACTCTGCCTACCCCTGAGCACACCAAACTTCACTCTGCCTATCCCTGAGCACACCAAACTTCACTCTGCCTATCCTGAGCCCACCAAACTTCACTCTGCCTATCCTGAGCACACCAAACTTCACTCTGCCTACCGCTGAGCACACCAAACTTCACTCTGCCTACCCCTGAGCACACCAAACTTCACTCTGCCTACCCCTGAGCACACCAAACTTCACTCTGCCTATCCCTGAGCACACCAAACTTCACTCTGCCTATCCCTGAGCACACCAAACTTCACTCTGCCTATCCCTGAGCACACCAAACTTCACTCTGCCTATCCCTGAGCACACCAAACTTCACTCTGCCTATCCCTGAGCACACCAAACTTCACTCTGCCTACCCTGAGCACACCAAACTTCACTCTGCCTATCCCTGAGCACACCAAACTTCACTCTGCCTACCCCTGAGCACACCAAACTTCACTCTGCCTACCCCTGAGCACACCAAACTTCACTCTGCCTATCCCTGAGCACACCAAACTTCACTCTGCCTATCCTGAGCACACCAAACTTCACTCTGTCTATCCCTGAGCACACCAAAGTTCACTCTGCCTATCCTGAGCACACCAAACTTCACTCTGTCTACCCCTGAGCACACCAAACTTCACTCTGCCTACCCCTGAGCACACCAAACTTCACTCTGCCTATCCCTGAGCACACCAAACTTCACTCTGCCTACCCTGAGCACACCAAACTTCACTCTGCCTATCCCTGAGCACACCAAACTTCACTCTGCCTATCCCTGAGCACACCAAACTTCACTCTGCCTATCCCTGAGCACACCAAACTTCACTCTGCCTACCCCTGAGCACACCAAACTTCACTCTGCCTATCCTGAGCACACCAAACTTCACTCTGCCTATCCCTGAGCACACCAAACTTCACTCTGCCTACCCCTGAGCACAACAAACTTCACTCCGCCTATCCTGAGCACACCAAACTTCACTCTGCCTATCCCTGAGCACACCAAACTTCACTCTGCCTATCCCTGAGCACACCAAACTTCACTCTGCCTACCCTGAGCACACCAAACTTCACTCTGCCTATCCCTGAGCACACCAAACTTCACTCTGCCTACCCCTGAGCACACCAAACTTCACTCTGCCTACCCCTGAGCACACCAAACTTCACTCTGCCTATCCCTGAGCACACCAAACTTCACTCTGCCTACCCCTGAGCACACCAAACTTCACTCTGCCTATCCTGAGCACACCAAACTTCACTCTGCCTATCCTGAGCACACCAAACTTCACTCTGCCTATCCTGAGCACACCAAACTTCACTCTGCCTACCCCTGAGCACACCAAACTTCACTCTGCCTATCCCTGAGCACACCAAACTTCACTCTGCCTATCCTGAGCCCACCAAACTTCACTCTGCCTATCCTGAGCACACCAAACTTCACTCTGCCTACCGCTGAGCACACCAAACTTCACTCTGCCTACCCCTGAGCACACCAAACTTCACTCTGCCTACCCCTGAGCACACCAAACTTCACTCTGCCTATCCCTGAGCACACCAAACTTCACTCTGCCTATCCCTGAGCACACCAAACTTCACTCTGCCTATCCCTGAGCACACCAAACTTCACTCTGCCTATCCCTGAGCACACCAAACTTCACTCTGCCTATCCCTGAGCACACCAAACTTCACTCTGCCTACCCTGAGCACACCAAACTTCACTCTGCCTATCCCTGAGCACACCAAACTTCACTCTGCCTACCCCTGAGCACACCAAACTTCACTCTGCCTACCCCTGAGCACACCAAACTTCACTCTGCCTATCCCTGAGCACACCAAACTTCACTCTGCCTATCCTGAGCACACCAAACTTCACTCTGTCTATCCCTGAGCACACCAAAGTTCACTCTGCCTATCCTGAGCACACCAAACTTCACTCTGTCTACCCCTGAGCACACCAAACTTCACTCTGCCTACCCCTGAGCACACCAAACTTCACTCTGCCTATCCCTGAGCACACCAAACTTCACTCTGCCTACCCTGAGCACACCAAACTTCACTCTGCCTATCCCTGAGCACACCAAACTTCACTCTGCCTATCCCTGAGCACACCAAACTTCACTCTGCCTATCCCTGAGCACACCAAACTTCACTCTGCCTACCCCTGAGCACACCAAACTTCACTCTGCCTATCCTGAGCACACCAAACTTCACTCTGCCTACCCTGAGCACACCAAACTTCACTCTGCCTATCCCTGAGCACACCAAACTTCACTCTGCCTACCCCTGAGCACACCAAACTTCACTCTGCCTACCTCTGAGCACACCAAACTTCACTCTGCCTATCCCTGAGCACACCAAACTTCACTCTGCCTACCCCTGAGCACACCAAACTTCACTCTGCCTACCCCTGAGCACACCAAACTTCACTCTGCCTACCCCTGAGCACACCAAACTTCACTCTGCCTATCCTGAGCACACCAAACTTCACTCTGCCTATCCTGAGCACACCAAACTTCACTCTGCCTACCCCTGAGCACACCAAACTTCACTCTGTCTACCCCTGAGCACACCAAACTTCACTCTGCCTACCCCTGAGCACACCAAACTTCACTCTGCCTACCCCTGAGCACACCAAACTTCACTCTGCCTACCCCTGAGCACACCAAACTTCACTCTGCCTATCCCTGAGCACACCAAACTTCACTCTGCCTACCCCTGAGCACACCAAACTTCACTCTGCCTACCCCTGAGCACACCAAACTTCACTCTGCCTACCCCTGAGCACACCAAACTTCACTCTGCCTACCCCTGAGCACACCAAACTTCACTCTGCCTACCCCTGAGCACACCAAACTTCACTCTGTCTACCCCTGAGCACACCAAACTTCACTCTGCCTATCCCTGAGCACACCAAACTTCACTCTGCCTATCCTGAGCACACCAAACTTCACTCTGCCTATCCCTGAGCACACCAAACTTCAGTCTGCCTATCCTGAGCACACCAAACTTCACTCTGCCTATCCCTGAGCACACCAAACTTCACTCTGCCTATCCTGAGCACACCAAACTTCACTCTGCCTATCCCTGAGCACACCAAACTTCAGTCTGCCTATCCTGAGCACACCAAACTTCACTCTGCCTACCCTGAGCACACCAAACTTCACTCTGCCTATCCTGAGCACACCAAACTTCACTCTGCCTATCCTGAGCACACCAAACTTCACTCTGCCTATCCCTGAGCACACCAAACTTCAGTCTGCCTATCCTGAGCACACCAAACTTCACTCTGCCTACCCTGAGCACACCAAACTTCACTCTGCCTATCCTGAGCACACCAAACTTCACTCTGCCTACCCCTGAGCACACCAAACTTCACTCTGCCTATCCTGAGCACACCAAACTTCACTCTGCCTACCCCTGAGCACACCAAACTTCACTCTGCCTACCCCTGAGCACACCAAACTTCACTCTGCCTACCCCTGAGCACACCAAACTTCACTCTGCCTACCCCTGAGCACACCAAACTTCACTCTGCCTATCCTGAGCACACCAAACTTCACTCTGCCTATCCCTGAGCACACCAAACTTCACTCTGCCTACCCCTGAGCACACCAAACTTCACTCTGCCTATCCTGAGCACACCAAACTTCACTCTGCCTACCCCTGAGCACACCAAACTTCACTCTGCCTACCCCTGAGCACACCAAACTTCACTCTGCCTACCCCTGAGCACACCAAACTTCACTCTGCCTATCCTGAGCACACCAAACTTCACTCTGCCTACCCCTGAGCACACCAAACTTCACTCTGCCTATCCTGAGCACACCAAACTTCACTCTGCCTATCCCTGAGCACACCAAACTTCACTCTGCCTACCCCTGAGCACACCAAACTTCACTCTGCCTACCCCTGAGCACACCAAACTTCACTCTGCCTATCCTGAGCACACCAAACTTCACTCTGCCTATCCCTGAGCACACCAAACTTCACTCTGCCTACCCTGAGCACACCAAACTTCACTCTGCCTACCCCTGAGCACACCAAACTTCACTCTGCCTACCCCTGAGCACACCAAACTTCACTCTGCCTATCCCTGAGCACACCAAACTTCACTCTGCCTATCCTGAGCACACCAAACTTCACTCTGCCTACCCCTGAGCACACCAAACTTCACTCTGCCTACCCCTGAGCACACCAAACTTCACTCTGCCTATCCCTGAGCACACCAAACTTCACTCTGCCTATCCCTGAGCACACCAAACTTCACTCTGCCTATCCCTGAGCACACCAAACTTCACTCTGCCTACCCCTGAGCACACCAAACTTCACTCTGCCTACCCCTGAGCACACCAAACTTCACTCTGCCTACCCCTGAGCACACCAAACTTCACTCTGCCTATCCTGAGCACACCAAACTTCACTCTGCCTACCCCTGAGCACACCAAACTTCACTCTGCCTATCCCTGAGCACACCAAACTTCACTCTGCCTATCCCTGAGCACACCAAACTTCACTCTGCCTATCCCTGAGCACACCAAACTTCACTCTGCCTATCCCTGAGCACACCAAACTTCACTCTGCCTATCCCTGAGCACACCAAACTTCACTCTGCCTACCCCTGAGCACACCAAACTTCACTCTGCCTATCCTGAGCACACCAAACTTCACTCTGCCTATCCCTGAGCACACCAAACTTCACTCTGCCTATCCTGAGCACACCAAACTTCACTCTGCCTACCCCTGAGCACACCAAACTTCACTCTGCCTATCCTGAGCACACCAAACTTCACTCTGCCTATCCTGAGCACACCAAACTTCACTCTGCCTATCGCTGAGCACACCAAACTTCACTCTGTCTACCCCTGAGCACACCAAACTTCACTCTGCCTACCCCTGAGCACACCAAACTTCACTCTGCCTATCCCTGAGCACACCAAACTTCACTCTGCCTATCCTGAGCACACCAAACTTCACTCTGTCTACCCCTGAGCACACCAAACTTCACTCTGCCTATCCTGAGCACACCAAACTTCACTCTGCCTATCCTGAGCACACCAAACTTCACTCTGTCTACCCCTGAGCACAGCAAACTTCACTCTGCCTACCCCTGAGCACACCAAACTTCACTCTGCCTACCCCTGAGCACACCAAACTTCACTCTGCCTATCCTGAGCACACCAAACTTCACTCTGCCTACCCTGAGCACACCAAACTTCACTCTGCCTATCCCTGAGCACACCAAACTTCACTCTGCCTATCCTGAGCACACCAAACTTCACTCTGCCTACCCCTGAGCACACCAAACTTCACTCTGCCTACCCCTGAGCACACCAAACTTCACTCTGCCTACCCCTGAGCACACCAAACTTCACTCTGCCTATCCTGAGCACACCAAACTTCACTCTGCCTACCCCTGAGCACACCAAACTTCACTCTGCCTATCGCTGAGCACACCAAACTTCACTCTGCCTATCCCTGAGCACACCAAACTTCACTCTGCCTACCCCTGAGCACACCAAACTTCACTCTGCCTATCCCTGAGCACACCAAACTTCACTCTGCCTATCCCTGAGCACACCAAACTTCACTCTGCCTACCCCTGAGCACACCAAACTTCACTCTGCCTACCCCTGAGCACACCAAACTTCACTCTGCCTACCCCTGAGCACACCAAACTTCACTCTGCCTATCCCTGAGCACACCAAACTTCACTCTGCCTATCCTGAGCACACCAAACTTCACTCTGCCTATCCTGAGCACACCAAACTTCACTCTGCCTATCCCTGAGCACACCAAACTTCACTCTGCCTACCCCTGAGCACACCAAACTTCACTCTGCCTATCCTGAGCACACCAAACTTCACTCTGCCTATCCCTGAGCACACCAAACTTCACTCTGCCTATCCTGAGCACACCAAACTTCACTCTGCCTACCCCTGAGCACACCAAACTTCACTCTGCCTATCCTGAGCACACCAAACTTCACTCTGCCTATCCCTGAGCACACCAAACTTCACTCTGCCTATCCCTGAGCACACCAAACTTCACTCTGCCTATCCTGAGCACACCAAACTTCACTCTGCCTATCCCTGAGCACACCAAACTTCACTCTGCCTATCCTGAGCACACCAAACTTCACTCTGCCTATCCTGAGCACACCAAACTTCACTCTGCCTACCCCTGAGCACACCAAACTTCACTCTGCCTATCCCTGAGCACACCAAACTTCACTCTGCCTACCCCTGAGCACACCAAACTTCACTCTGCCTATCCTGAGCACACCAAACTTCACTCTGCCTATCCCTGAGCACACCAAACTTCACTCTGCCTATCCCTGAGCACACCAAACTTCACTCTGCCTACCCCTGAGCACACCAAACTTCACTCTGCCTACCCCTGAGCACACCAAACTTCACACAGGTAGACGGACTCCACTTTCTTAGTACCCCCACTACAGTACACCATATAAATAAGCCCCCTTGAGGCTGCAGTCAACTTCCTAAGAGCCAGAGCTTGTGGTTATTCTTAGTGAGTTGTGGGGTTCATTCTCCTATATAGATGAAATCAGGTTAAAATTAACTCTGAAAGAAACTTAAAGCTGGCTGTGGCACCAAGCCTTTAAGCTGTTGAAGGCCCACTACCCATCCAAGAGTCCTAAGTCACCAGCACATAGGTCTCCTCTCTGACCAAAGCACTAACCTTATGACAGTTGCCCAAATTTGTTATGTTTTAGGAGTGGTTTGGTCACTTTTTCACACTACTATAGATCTCAGCTATGATTAATGATAGCCTTGTGATCTCAGGTTTTAAAAAAAGATCTCCTGAAGCTAAAAAATCCGGAAGTATTTTAGTCTGGTCATAAATTGCTAAGAATAGATTTGACTAGCTTGTTTTTGTTCAAGCTCTTGAATTTGTTCCAGATTCTTGAATCTGCAGCTGTTAGTCAACAGGTGAAAATGGATTCTCTGAGAAGAGCTACTCTTTGAAGACTCTGAAATATTGTGACTCACAGTTTTTTTTAAAACGATTGGCAGTACAGATTTTAATTCCAACCTTTAGCAATGAACTTCACAATAAAAAAATAAATCAGATTTTTTCAGGGCAGTTGCTGGACTGACTGACATGTGTGGCCAGAGAAAGCATACCCCGTGACAGAAAATGCTCCACTGTCTATCTGATATGAGGTCGAATGAAATAGAAACAATCTCACCACACTGAGAAGGTAGTACAGGTGATGCGTGACACCGTATCAGGAAATAGGAACTCCTAGTTTCTAGCACTAATATTTATACCACCTTTATACTTTTGGAAAATTTAGATGAAATATTGTCCTATCTCATAAAATTATAACTTGTTATGGGGGACAAAACATCAAAATAAACTGATTTGGGCAAAACCAGGGTCTCAGAATCAGGAAGTCTAGCACTGACCAGTTAAGAGAGTTTTTGAAAAGTTCCTAAACCTCCCCATGTTTCAGTTTTCCCCACACAAATCTGGAAAATAACTTTTTTCCATAAAATTCCACAATTCTCAACACCATTAAGTAAAAGCAAGAATATTTCACCAAGGGCTTCCCTGGTGGTGCAGTGGTTGAGAATCTGCCTGCTAATGCAGGGGACACGGGTTCGAGCCCTGGTCTGGGAAGATCCCACATGCCGCAGAGCAACTAGGCCCGTGAGCCACAACTACTGAGCCTGTGCGTCTGGAGCCTGTGCTCCGCAACAAGAGAGGCCACGATAGTGAGAGGCCCGCGCACCGCGATGAAGAGTGGCCCCCGCTTGCCGCAACTAGAGAAAGCCCTCGCACAGAAACGAAGACCCAACATAGCAATCAATCAATCAATCAATCAATCAATCTTTAAAAAAAAAAAAAAAAGAATATTTCACCAAAAGCTTAATTTGGGGGCGGGGGGGGGGTGATAATTACATTAGGGAGGGAGAAAATTGAAAGTCCGCCAGAGTAAGTGTTTTAATTCTCAAATTTGGTTACCAATTTCAAATGGGATAATGAACCCATTCAGTGTCACAGGAGCAGGAACAATGATAGGTAGGGCCGGGCAAGTGTAATGCAAATTTTTGCCAGATTCTTCTGAATATCACTAGCCTTCATTTCTATGTACTGAAAACCTGAGTGCTACAGAAAACACTGGGTGCTCAACAGAGAATCTCAGAGACCCCGGGTTCTCCTGGTCTCATTCAGGAGAATGGGGTTTTCCCCATTTCTGCAGTCTAAAGGAAATTTCACTATACTATGCCTTTTATCTAATTCTAATCTATATGCTGGGTAAGCAAATAATCACTTTACCTGACTTTAGCAACTTGGCAATGAGGAACTTTAGGTTCAAGATTAGTAGAATATGAGCACACAAAAGAAAAACACATTGTAAAATATATTAAAATATATAGCTGGTATGGAAAATCACATTCTTTACAATAAATGATGGGTCAATTGGAAAGGCATATAAAAAATGGATATTGACACCTACCTCACACTCTATATAAAAATCAATTCCAGATGACTAGCAAGTCTAAAAATGAAAGGTAAAACAATAAAGCTTTTAGAAAAAAAAAAAAGCATGGAAGAATCATCTCATGACTTTGCAAAAGCAGGCTTTGGGTGTCCCACCCCAAGGTGGGAAAAGAAAGCATCCGCGTGGGTGGGAACACTGGCATCAGCAGTCGGAGCTCAAGCAGGGTGGGGAGGGTGGCCCTGCATGGGCCTGGGTGTGCATGGTGTCAGAGGCAGGGAGGACGTGAAGGTCTCCTCCACAGAGAGGAGGCCCAGCCTGCAGTGACGGAACCCAAAGGGATGAGGAGTGTCTCTAGGTTGAGGGGAGGCCCGGCATAGGGTTCAGGGTCTCAGCGGAGTCGGGAAGGGGCGATACAGAGTCCTGGAACCTAAGTGGGATAACGAGGGCATCCATGTGGGGGTGATGGTGAAAGACTGGCATGAGAGAGCATATAAGGAAATATATAAGGGATAATGGAAGTCAACTTTCTCATCTGGAAAGGGAGAAAACTAGAAAGAGCACTGTGATGTTGCATTGGAACTGGAGGCATTGTGAACTCATGGTTCTCGATATAGATAAATAAACGTGGATGCGCATGTGCATGTGTGCTTGTGTATATGTGTATACATACCCAGGCAGACATTCCCTTGCTCTATCTACTAAGAGGGCCTGGGAGCAGCTACACCTAGATAGCAACTTAGCGCTCACATCCTGGCTTCTAAATACCATTCTCCTCTAAAAGAAACCAAGACTCCTCGGAGAAATGGCTGATTTCAGGGCTAGGGCAGGGAAAATACAGGATAAGCATGAAACATCTGACTGTGTCAACCAAATTAAAAAGTGCTCTAGTAATGAAGGAGATGTGTCAAAAGTACGCAGAGGCCAGCTAGAGACACTCGCACTGACCCAATTAGGGAAATTTAAGCAACAGTATAAATCATGTCAGCAACAGAAGATAATCCATTCTAACCCACTGAATAAAACAGGCAACTCTGGGTCCATGAGGCTCTGAGTAAAGAGGCATGTCATGACAACTACATGTAAAGCAAGATGTTGGACTGGATCCCTTTGCTGTAAAGGACATTATTGGAAGAACTGGTCAAACTTCAGTGGGATCTGAGGATTAGATGGCAGTAATGTATCAATGCTCATTTCCAGACTTTAATGGCTGTATTGTGCTCATGTTGGAGTGTCCTTACAAGATACACATCAAAGTATTCGGAAGTGACGGGACAACATGTCAACAACTCACTCTTAATGGCTCAGGAGAAAATGAAATATGTATCAGACTATACTTCCAACTTTATTATAAGTTGGTGATCTCATTTCAAAATTTAAAACATAATGGAGACCAAAAGGGCAAAAAACTGGAAGAACTGAAAGGTATCTCAAGTCCATTTTTACAATTGAATTAAAGATCTATTCTTTAAAAATGCATAGACCTAAAAAACATATTTGTTGAAGAAAAAGAGCAAGCTGCAGAATAAAATGTAAACTATGATACCATTTATGAAAAACTTTAAAACAAACAAGGGCAATCATCTCTATTACTCATTATAATTAGTATAAAAATATAAGAATGGACTGTAAGATTGTACCCTAAATTCATGACAATGGTTTCTTATAGGAGGAGTGTAGGGAAGAAGGAACAGAAAAGGAAGTGGTGGGGAGTTCCATTCTATGTGATTCTTTATTGTTTCTAAATAAAAATCAAATATGCCAATATAATTATAACTGTTAATTCTGGGAGATGGAAGCAAAGGGTTAATTATAGCATTCTTTGCATATTCCATCATTTTAAAATTTCTCAAAAAATAATTTAATAAATAAAACGTAATGAGGACTTTACATTTTATAGGCCATATAAATGTGCATTGACTGAGAAACTTATAAAATTTTTTATTTTTTGAACTTTGGCAAGTTATCACAAAGTGGATGCACAATACAAATTAGACAACACAAACTATCTCTTTAAAATATATACGTGTTCCAGTATTTGAGCTAAAGTAGTTGAATCTTTTTCAATTGAAGTGTCAATTTTTTTAAAATAAGGATGAATCACAGGAAAAAATGTCAGCACTGTTAATGGAATCTCACCTGAGACTCTGGGGTCTAGAGCTGCCATCGCTGGCAGCCTCCTATGTAACTACTGAACCTACTGTAGTAGGACCCTTTACAGCAATCCTGGCCTGTTGTGGAGATAAGTAAACTCATGCTCAGAGATAGCAAGTCACCGAGTCACCATTACCTGCAAAGTTCAGAATGGAGGGAGTTTCAAGCAGGTTGTGATTGGTGACAACGGTTTTAAGTGGCCATGAGTAATCAGAAAAGACTTCCCTCGACATACATTCACAAATGCAGTGAACAACCCCAAAATGATGCGTCCACCATCCACCCCTATTCTGGGGGTTCATGTTCTCTTCTTACCCTTCCAGGTTCTCTCTCACCAAAGAACAGGGTCTCCATGTGCAACTGTTGATGTGAGGCCCTAACATGGGGCCTTTTCTGAGGGGATGCCATTCATGTCATAGACACTGTAATTACTGAAGACGTTTTTAAAATTTATTATCTTTGTTGGCTCCAAAGATGGGCTTTTTATATATTAATTACAATAATTTTCTGACAAATAAATTATTCCTATTCTGAGAATACACATATGTGATTTAGTTTACTAAAGAGAAATGAGTTTGATAATCAAATGATCTTGTTGACCTAACACCTAAAATCAACTGATCTTCTAAGTAAAGAACTGCTTCTCTAACTGATGAACTGATTGGGAAGTATCTTAAAATTAGAGTAGATCTCTATTGAAATTAGCACACTGGCTAAGTTTGAGTTTTTGATATTATAGCTCTTATCATCTGCTTTTTCCATTCTGTGCTAAATGGTGTGGCTGAATCCTCTCATTTAAATCCACAAGTAACTTCTCTGTATACATTTGCCATCATAATCCACAAATATTACATAGACAAATTAGTTATTATAGAATATTATATTAATTATCAGGTTATTAGATATTAAAATATGTTACATAAAGTAGAATATTTTATAGTAATTTCTTATTTATTATGGAAATTTCATTAGTATGGAAGTTAACTTACTAAAATGTAATGCTTTTTAATCTACATTCTCCCTTCAAAATACTGTAATTTATTCAGAATAGTAATTTAACAGACACTGATGAAAATTTTTGTAGCTCTTCGGAAAAAATTAACTTTGTCAATATCAATCATCAATGGAGAACCTAAGTTCTCAAAATTACAATTTGTTGAAATTGTCTACACCACCACAAGACTGTCGAATCTTCTAGACACCATTTCTATAGGCTAAAAAACAAGAAATTACAGCAAGTAAACATTGAACCTCTGATAAAGAATTTCATTTCCATGAAAGCAAGCCACATAATTATATAATAAGTTATGTCATCATGACTTTAAATTCCTTATTGTGACTTAAAATTTGAATTTTCAGTTATTTTATATTCTATCTGTAACGGTTGTTATCGCAAAATAATAATATACACTCATTTAAAACTTTTATTTAAAGAGCTCCACTTCCTGATGGGCACAGGGATTGACTGCGGCCACGCCAACCAGTCCTCAGCTGAACAAGCCCCAGCTTCCAACGCTACATTCATCTTGTGCAAGCGGTTTGCCCAGGTGCACAGGAAATGAGCATGCTCTACAGATGAAGACCGGCGCCTCTGTGACAGCTCTAATGTGTACATTTCCATACACGGTTACTGAAAGTTCATTATCGGAAACAGGGGTCTTCTTTTAACCACAGCAAACAGACGTCCTTTCACAATAATGGTCTAGGACCGTTCAAATCCCCAAACGCTGAAACTAATTCGACCGATGGGTTGAAACAAGAGGAACAGAACAGAATAAAACAATGAAATGGCGATCAGAGAGGTGGCGGCGGGGGGCGGGGGGGAGTTCCTAGGTGGCTGCGTGTCTCCAAACATTCCCCTTTCTCCACACAGCTTGGGTCCAACAGGTAATGTGTTAAGTCAGAGTCTGATCGAGATCAAGTTCTGGGTAGCAGGGGAGCGGCGGGGGTGGGCGTGGGGGGCGGACACACCCTAGTGAGACTGTCGCTGGGCCGGGGAGGCACAGCAAAGGTAGCACGCAGCTGTCGCGGGCGCCGCTCCGGCGGGGCGGGCGTACTGCACCCCGGCCCCCGGCGCTCACCTTCCTCCTCCCCACCCCCACCCTCGCGCGCGCCCCACTGCCGCTCGCTGTGTCCCGGCCACCCCGTTACCAAGCAACGAGCTGCCCGGGCGGGAAGCAACCGAGCAGACTGCCTGGGAGAGGGGAAGGCGGTTGGAAAGAGTGCTTCAGCAGCAGAAATGAGCCCGGGTAAGAGCCGGGCCGGGGGCTGCCCTGGGAGGGGGCGCCCTGGGAAGCGGACGCGTGGTGGGCAGCGCCGCCTCCCCCCGCCCCGGCTCCTTCCCCCGCGGGTCGGGTCCCGTCTGGAGTGCGGATCTCCCAGACGAGCCGCACACCTCCGCCCGCCCCGGGAGGAAAGCACCGCCTGCGTCCCCGCGCCTGCCCTGCATCCAGCCTCGGAGCAGCCCGGCCCGCCGCCGCGGCATGGCCCCAGCGCGCCCTCCCGTGGCCGCTCAGCGCGCCCGCGTCCCGAATCCCCACGCCTCGCCTCCTTTCTCCCAGCAAAACCAAAAGCCGCGTACTGTTCTGTTACAGAAAAGCATCCTGAGGAAGAGGAGGAGGTTGACTGCGTTCTCCTTTCAGCACCCAAGATCCTAAATTCCTCTGAGTGGGTAAAGGAAAATGGTGGCAGTGAAACAGGTAAAACCTCCCAGGCCAAGGCTCCGACGGCAGTGATGTTTCTGCCTTTTACTACAGGCAACCAGTACGTTACCTAAATCCACTGGCCCAACTGGTGTGCTTCTGGTAACTACTCGTAAGATACTAATAATAACTAACACGGGACATTTACTTTGTGCCAGATGTTGTTCTGAGCACTTAAATGTATCAACTCATTTAATCCTCACGACAACCCTATGAAGTAGGCACTACCATTCTCCTCATATTACAAGTGAGGAAACTGAGGCACAGAGAGGTTAACTAACTCCCCAAGGTCGCACAGGCAGCAACGGACAGAGCCAGTGTTCAGCAGGGTAGCTCCAGGGTCCAGGCCTTAACCTCCATGCTACACTGTACTGCTTCTCTGAATACCAAATAAGAATTGCTGATTTTTTGGACAGTCACTAAAAAGTTACCTATTTTTTTCCAAGAGAAATACTTTTATAGTAAATATCTGTGGACTACAGGATACTGTATAGGGAGGATGTTTGAAATCATTAAAAAGCTGCAGTTTTCAAGTTCCATATAAACCATGAATAAGATGCAGGGAGGATCTGAGAACACTGGAGCTGGAGTCTAGCTTCCTTGAGAGAAGCTGAAGGAGGCTACACAGCTCTCAGAGGGGCCTGGTGTTCACGTGAGACACCAGCGAAGGAGCAGAGCGCCGTGGGCGGAAGGCAGTATCTAAACTGAGGGGCCACGTTGGGATCCTACAGTTGCCCATAAGCCACGCGCGACACATGGGCAATCCAGACGCAGAGGTGCTGCGACAAGTGGTGAGCCGGAGACCTGAGGTCAGGTTGGGGTTCGTCCACCTCCATAAACCGGGGACCTTCACAACGGCCTTGTCCAGGGCTCTAAAAAAAGGGCTGGAGCAGCCACACCCGGCAGACAAAAGACGCAAGACAATTGGATGCCAGTGACCACCAGGATAAGCCACACCTCAGTAGAGGCCGCAGGGCAGTGCACTGACCTGCCCTCTCTCTGCTCTTCTGTGCCCCTCCCGCCTGCATGAGGCCAGGCAGGCCTCCCTGTGCAACGGGAGGGGTGATGGGAAGCCCTGAGTGGGGCAGAAAGCCCTCACAGAGAGATTAGACACGGAGACAGCTCCATACCAAGAGAGAGTGTTTAAGGTCAGAAGAGACTGAGGGAGCTTAATGTAGCAAGACCGTGTGTTCTCTAATGTGAGTGAGATGGAAGGCTCTGGAGAAAAATGCCAGCGTTCACAGAAAATGCAGTTACATACAAAATAGCACATATGCTTGTGTGAGAGTTACAGTCTTTCTTGCTAGAGCATGGCGGGTATAAGGGTAGGGACTCAATCGGTGAGAGATATTCTAAGTTAGGCGCCACCAAAGATGGCAGGGACTTCGTGCTTACAGCTCAAGGCAAAACTAGGAGGTGTGACCTTGTGCCCTCCCCACTTTCTGTTCTCTTAGCTACACTTCATGGTCACCAAGTGATCTATTCGCTGGGTACTGACCAACAGAACACTGACGTGATTTGCATAAGTAATGCCGAATTACAAGGTCGTATATATTTCTCAGGTCTCTGATTTTAAAAGAACAAGGAGTTAGTATATGGCGTGAAGTATATATATGGAGTGTCAGAGGTGGGTGGGGAGTGTGCAGTTTTATTTCAAATAGGATGGTAGGAGACCTCCCTTAGCAGATGACATCTGAGCAAAGACCTGAAGGAGGTAAAGGAGTAGTCAGTGCAGATTTCCGGGGAAAGAACATTCCAGGCAGAGAGAACAGCAGCTGCAAAGGTCCCTAGGTGGGAGGATGCCTGGCATGTTTGAGGACCAGCTGGTGACGGGAGCAGAATGAGCACGGAGGAGGATAGGAGAAGGGTTCAGAGAGGATACTGGGCTTTGTAATTCCACCTAAGGATGTGGGGTTTTATGCTGAGCAAAATGGGAAGCACTGGAGAATTTGGGCAGTCATCCCTCCCTCCCATCTCTATTAGAAATTTTAAATTTACCAAATCATCATCATACTGATAATACCCTTGTTGCTACAGTAAGAGAGTAAATTTTTCTTGAGCATTTACCGTGTGCCGTTCACTGTGTAAGGCTTTACCTACAAACGAGACACTGACCCCTCGCAGTGAGCGTGCAAGCTGAGGCAGCCTGGCTCCACAGCTCCCATAACAAAGCCTCGTGCAGATGTGCACACTCCCCTGCTCTGTGCCTTACTAGTCTCCACAGGATTCACTGCCGTCTTACACACAAGATCCTTTGTTCCCCTCACATGGGCAGGGATTTTGCATATTTTCTTCACTGTAGGATCCCCAGCACCTTGGACAGTACTTGATACATAGCAGGTGCTTAAAAATAGTTGTTAGATGAATGAATGAAGGCTTGGGTTGAACAGCTCACAAGGCTTCAATAAAACAGTTACTTCTAGGAGTGAGTGTGAATTGTCACAGCAAAACTCAGTATTTGAACCTGAGAATTAAAAGGCGTTGACTACAGAGTGTCTACCATCGTATATAGAATCATTACCACATTGCATTTTTAAAACTCGTTTGTTCTCCCTGCTCTGTTAGCTACAGGTATGCCCTTAAAACTTTCTCTATACATTGAATATGACATCATCTTCTGCAGACTTCAGAATAAATTCCCTATATCTTTACGTTAATTACCTCAAAAGTCATCCTGCTGATAACTATCTTGTTTTTAAATTTTGACACTTAAATATGAAACAGCTACAGAACTTAAATTGAATATAATCTGAATATTTCTTGCAATCTGAATAGAGTATAAGCTTCTTCAGGGCTGGCACCACATCCTCTACTAAATACTTCCCAATAGTGTACATTCAGCAAGGACTTGATAAATGGTGACCTGTGACTGTGTTCCCTCTCCTGTGCTTCACTGATAATTTCCCTTCCAATTCTAGAATCACATAATCCTATGTGTTTCTTTAAGTATTGATGAATTTTAAAATTATCTTCCCTTTGGGAATAAGTAGTAGCCAATGTCTCTGAATCTCATAAGAAAAACAAAAAGTTATTTTCATAGCTTTTAAAAATAGATGAATCCAACTCTCTGCCTACTCTGTATCTTCACTGAATCATATGAACTTTGCAGGAGAAAAACACTCACTTCTGAGTCATACCATGGATCTCAATGCTATTTGGAAAAGTTACTTTATTTCCCCAGTAAATGCTTTTGCAAGCCCTGTCCAAGATAACTATTCCACTCTTCTGGTTTCCTCAAATCTCCAACACCTCTCACCGCTACCTCCCAACGTGTAACATGACCTTAAACTATATGAAAAAAATAGAAGCAATCAGACCCAAACTCCCTGACCTTCAACCTTAAACTCTGCTAACCTACCGCCTGTGTCCCATATTCTCTGCTGTCCCCCACTTCAATGGAAGGACTGTCCCTGCTCAATCACAGGTCATTTCCTCCAGATCGTATCTCTCCTGGAATTCTTAAGTACTCAACTTTGGCCATCAGCCTTCCTCATTCTCCAGAATTCTTCTTCTCCTCCATTTCCACTACATGATTCCCGCAGTAAGCAGGCATATTAGACTCTCTCATGGTTAAAAAAAAATTCTTCTTAACCTTCACATCTCTTCCCAAAACCCCTATCCCCACCAGGCACCTTATCCCCTGCCACAGTAAAACCAGAAAGCGTTGCCCACGAACCTTCAGGTTCCATCTCCCCTCGAGCCACTTCATCTGGGGTTCTGAGCTGCTCGCTGCACAGAAAGTGCCCCTGTCTAGGCCAGCAGCAGGGTCCATATTTCCCAATGCAGTGCTCATAACCACTCCCCTAACCCAGAGCCTGGATTATCCAACTGCCTGTTGACATCTCCACTTTGATGTCCAACAGAAAACTTAACTTTAACAGACCTAAACGAATTTTCCCTAAAATATGTTCCTCCCCCACTCTTTTCCATTTCAGTAAATGGCATCATCATTCGTCCACCTGCTCTCACTAGAAACCTAGGAGTCACCTTTCCTTCCTCGACACTGGCCACATCTAATTCTCCAGCAATGCTTCATCTCCAAAACATATTTTGAATCCACCTATTTTTCTCCATTTCCCCCACTGCCATTCTAGTCCAAGATACCTTTGTCTCTCCCTTGGATTATTCCAACAGTCCTGCAACTGCTACCTTGTAATCCATTATCATGCAGGAGAGTGTCCTATAATGTTTTTAGTCAAATCAAATCATTCTTGTGATTGAAGCCCCCCAAAGCTTCTCATTTCTCTTAAAATAAAAGCCAAATCCCTCAGGATGGCCTGCCAGATTCTCTCTAACCTCACCCCCGTCTCCCCCTGAACTCTTAGCACACCGTGCTCCCGTCTGCTCAGGAAGCTGCATCCACATGGGCTTTCTTTCTGTTCCAAACACAGGTGACACGTGCTCTGCTTCAGGGCCTTGCGGTTTCCTCTGCTCTGAATCTCTTCCTACAGATGTCCCCATGGCTGGCCCCTTCTTATCACGTAGCAGTCTTGGCTGAAGCCACAAAATGCCAGATAGGCCTTTTCTAACCACCCTCCCCAATGCTGTCCTCACCCCCCCTCACTGTCACAGTAGCCTATTTTCTTTGTGTTATTTATCATTATTTGGAAGTATCCTGTTTATATCTTTGTTTGCTATTTTTCTGTTTACTTTTTTTAGAAGGTAGGCATAGTGAGAACAGGAGCTCCGGCTGATTTATTCATTGCTGTGTCTATAGTAACTACAGTGGGGCACACCAAGTAGTAGACACTCAAAATCTGAATGTGTGATATTACTGAAGGAATGAACCACTTGAACATGAAACAATATTTAAGGCCAAATCATGAACTTATCAAAATTATTCTAGACTTTCAGGTAGAGATTTTAGAGCTAAAGAAGATCCCAGACCTTCCTCCCCCACTACAAAAGGACATGAACAAAAAAACCCCGCCAGAACACCAGCAAAAACTTTACCAGCAGTACCTGGAGAAGGAAGGGGGCACCCCCTCAGGACATAAAATTGGAGAGTGGAGGCCAAAGATGAAAAGAGATGATTCTGGCAAGGCTATCTATAGCATGGCTCATAACTCCCTCTGACTTTCAGAGGCGATAAAGAAAGCCAGAATCCTGAAGATACTCATTAATGCACCCCTGCCCAGCCCCCACACACAGTCCATCCCTGCCCTGTGATGAAGGTGGGATTCTTCAGCTGGCCAAATGGCTCCAGGCTCTGAACCACAGCAGCTCTCTCAGTGATGAGGGCCACACTGGGACTGGGTGGAAGGAAGTATACTTTGCAACCAGATTCTGTAACATCTGGCAGACTACCATTCCAAAGGAGATGCACTGACTTCTTTAAAAACCTTCTCTTACAGCAGAAATTGTCAGCCTGGGGCAAATTCTAACATAACTCTCATTTCATTCAGGACATGTTTTTTAATTTTTTTAATAAAAATTTGCAAAGCAAGTAGCCTAACATTTGGGAAAAAAGAGGAATGTATGTCAGGAAATTTGCAAGCGTTATATAGTCTCTCCCCTATTGCAGATCTAAAATCTATTTTCTAGGAAGGAACACACGGATCCTTATAGCACTTTGCTTAAGGGCATAACAAAAATTATGTTCTATTAATCCAAATTGTTTTCCATGTTAAGGAAGAAAAACATCACATGGCTGTTGCATAGGTACTGAGACCTATACAGGACTTTGCCAAGCGTCTCCCTTAACATAAGAATTGTGAATTTTTTTACCAAAAAATATAGTTTATATCCCAGAAACAAACAAAGATATCTGAGTTCCTGAGAGTTCTCAGTTTGGTGTTACAAGTTAAAGGTTTATTATAAAAGTAATACCACTATTACAACCTTAAGTAGGTGCAGTATTGTAAGTCAGATGAGAATTATCTCTTAAACTCACTATGCAGCTAGCATCGGGTTTGTCTTAATGTGAACATCAGTCTCACTATCTCTTTGCCTCACCATCCAGGAAAGCTAGGAGACTGCTTTCCATTAACATTGTTTAAAAATAACACTTAAGAATTAAATCACATAGTTTTTCAATTTTACTTTTTAGAATACGGCTGCATAACAGAATCAGAAAATCAAATCCAACCACATTCAGCACTGAAAGTGAGTATATTTCATTTTATTTTCTCAGAAAATCTGTGTAAAGTCTGATCTTTCTCAGAATACTTCCTAAATATATACGGGTTTTCCACAAAAGTCTTCATCAAAATGCACTGGAGAGTGAGCAAGAATGATGAAGAATGTGAGTCACCTGACCCTCACATGATCCTTGTAATAGGCAACTTTGGGGGATTTTTTTTTTTTCATTGTAACAAAATGTATGTTCACCTAAAAATGTTCAATTTCATACCTTGTGTAATTTTGTTATAGGCCCTTCGGCATCAGCTGGAATCATTTCAGGCTCTCCAAATACAGACTTTGCAGAATGTTAGCATGGTATGTTTCTTCTAATTTACATAGAAAATATCCAAACAGAATACCATCACACATTTCTGAGCTGATGATCACTAGCCAACTGATTAGTTGATATTGAATGTAATAAGGCCACAATCCTATTCTAGACACAAAATTGGCAGGAAACTACATTCTGTTATACTTGCATTTGGATATGAGCCAAAAGAAATAACACTGATTTTTTTAAAAAACATAGGTTTAAAGTGCTACCTATATATAGTCTACAAATAGGGACTCTCATTATAAGTGATATAAAATCTAAGTCAAACAGACTAAGGGAAAAGTGTACTTTGTTAGCTCTAGTAACGCAAGCCCTAGGAATAGCTCACTTGGGGATGGCTTCATCCATAGGTTCAGGACCCTCGTCATCAGGGAACCAGCCTCACTCCTTATCTTGGTTCTGCTTTTGACAGTAATGTATTCTCAGACTCCATGTGGTAGCAAAAGGGTTGCTAGAAGTTCCGGCCCTTATCCTTCCAGATTCCAGTTAGACAGAGATGAGACTGTGCTTTTCTCTCTCAACAGTGTGTACTGAGTTCTTGGCCTGATTCTGACAGCCCCACGTGCAGTGCTTGAAGCAATCACTGTTCAGAGGGAGGCAACGCTCTGACTGGTTAGCTCTGGGTCACATGCCCACCCCTTGGAGCTGAAGGAGGGATCTGTATCACCAAAGGCACATGGACTTTATCCAGAAGTACAGGGTAGTGTTAACAGAAGGATAGGGCATGGCTCCTGGGGGTACATAACACAACGCATAGTCGCTAAAGACCCAATATAAACTTCATCCTGAAATTCTTGTACTAAAAGCAACTGCAGGGAAATGGGAAGAGAAGATAAAATCCTCCTGAGGATGACAGAATAGATTCCATTCTGATGACAGAGATCAAAGACCTCTGACTTATTCAACAATGTAAAAATCAAACATCCAAAATTATTTTAATTCATAAGATTTTATTGCTTTCCTAAATTAAGTCTTTCTGATTTTATAGTCATGTAGTAAAGACATACTTTTCTTAAAGATTCCTTCAATGAGAGAGATTACAATAAATTAAATTTAATTTTTATTTTATATGATGGAAAAGAATATGCATAGGAAATTTAAAGGTATCTTTCAAGTATAATATCTATTATCCTTGTGCATTCATAACTTTATAAATGTGAAATCAAAGTCCGACATTCTTAATTTCTCTTTTAAAGGTGCAGTCTGAAATCAGTGAAATATTGAACAAAAGTATTACTGAAGTAGAAAACCCACAATTTAGCTCAGAAAAAAATCTAGTATTCAGCACACGCAATGAAAAAGCTTTGGTATGTGTTTCAGTACAAAATCATTCCTACATTTAGGTACTTCAGAAATGTTACTACAACCAGTTTACCTTCACCTTTACATTCTCCCCTTCTTCACAGGGCGACTGGATTGTCAAAGATGAAAATAAGGAAACTCCTGTCCCGAAAACCCTAAAAGATGTGCGTTTACCTCTGTACTTCTGCAATTTTCTTGTTTCTCTTAGGACAGCGTGTGAGGGGCATTTGACTTAGTCCATATACCTAAAGATTCCCAAGTAAACTGAAATACATGGCAGTTTTTCTGTCCACTTTGAGTTTTTCTACTTTTAGGACTGACTTACACCTAGAGTGAGTTCTCTAAAACAGGTCCAAACTAGAGTCACTGTGTCCATACTTATTAGAACTTCACACTTTCTCTGTGAAGAGTCACAGCCCTAGATCCATTTGAAACTAGGAAGACAAGCTAAGGTTGACAAATAGCCCAGAAGTAGAAATTTTCATTTTCCTTAAACTTCCCTTTGAACTATTGCTTCTCTCTTCCCCACCTATCCATGACGGTCTCTTGAGAAATGCTGAATTTGTATTTCTGGAATTGAGGGGTTGGCCCTTCTATCTCACCCCCTAAGGAAATAAGTGCAATTTCTAAGCAAATTGTGAAGACCAGAGTTACAGATCTCAAAATAATGGTAGATTTTCTGGAGAAAATGAATCATACTTGTCAGCCTCTTTGCTGCAGAAATGGATAAAATGTTCATTCTGGTTGTAATAAAAATAATTCCTCCACAAAATATTATCTTAATTTGTTGGTCATGTAGCAAATGATAGTACATTCATAGTGTGATTTTTATTGTTACTAGCCTATAGAGAATCAAGAAGAAACCCTTTCTATGGAGAAAATTCAGCATTTTGAGGATCCTAGGACTCTTCATTCAGTAGAAGAAATATTCAGTAGTGATAGTGTTAACAGTCTCTCTCAAGGTATAAATATCCCATGCCAGATACATTTCAAGGACATATTAACTTCGACAGATAACTCAGCTTCAGAAAATTCTGACTTGAAGAATGATAATAACCTTTATAATTTCCTACCTAATGTACCTCAAAACGGGATGTCTCAAGCTGATATGGTAATTGTGGATAAGTCCAGAATTACTGTGCCTTTTCTCAAGCATGGATTTTGTGAAAATTTAGATGATATTTGCCATTCTATCAAACAAATGAAGGAAGAGCTTCAAAAGTCACATGATAGGGAACTGGCACTTACAAATGAACTGCAAACTTTAAAAGCTATTCCAAGGAATGGTAACTATGACCTGCCCCCCACTCACAAGGAAAAAATTAACTTTATTAAGGAAGAAAATATTGAAAGTAACTTAAATGAAGATATAAAATCAAAGAGAATTTTGGAATTAGAGGCACTAGTAAACAAATTACTCCCACTTAGGGAAACAGTGTCAAAATTCCATGTGAGTTTTTGTAGGAAATGTAAAAAACTATCTAAGAGTGAAATACACAGGGGGGAAAAGAATGAGAAAAATAATAAAGAAATTCCTATTACTGACAAGAATATTGCAGATTTAAAACTCCATTCCAGAGTTCCAAGACATACACTGGCATTCTTTGACCCAACAAAATATGCCATGAAAGACAAAGAAAGACAACCATTTGCAGTAAAACAAGGATCAATAATATTTGAAAATGAGAAGACATCCAAAGTCAATTCTGTTACTGAGCAGTGTGTAGCAAAAATTCAGTACTTACAGAATTACCTGAAAGAATCTATGCAGATACAGAAAAAAGTAATGAAACTGGAGAATGAAAACCTAACCCTTAAAACGAAAATTAAACCTCTTGTCTTTATCACACAATCTCTGATACAGAAAATTGAAATGTATGAAAAACAACTTAAGACATTGGTTGAAGAAAAGAACACTATTCAGTCCAAGTTAATTAAAACAGAAGAAGATGGCAAAGAATGTCTTAAAGAATTGAAAGAAATAATTAGTAACTATAATGTTCTCCAAGGACAAAATAAAACCCTAGAGGAAAAAAATAGTCAACTTTCTTTGGAGAAGCAACAAATGATAGAAACATTAGAACAACTAAAAAGTAAGGAACACCAAACTCAAAGTGACATGGCCATTGTCAATAATGAAAATAAACTACTGATCACAGAAATGGAATCAATGAAAACAAATATTCTATTGATACAAGAGGGAAAAGAAATGTTAGAGGAAAAAACATACCAGCTTCTAAAGGAAAAAGGCTCACTTGAAAATGAACAAAAAGAAAACCAGCTAGAGATAATGCAGCTAAAAGAGAAAGAAAGATTGGCAAAAACTGAACAAGAGACACTTCTTCAAATAATAGAAACAGTTAAAAATGAAAAGCTTAATCTTGAAACAACCTTACAAGAATCTACTGCTGCAAGAGAAATGATGGAAAGAGAAATTGAGGATATTCAAACATACCAATCTACCACCGAAGAGAATTTTCTGCAAGAAATAAAAAATGCAAAATCAGAAGCAAGTATTTATAAGAATAGTTTGTCAGAAATGGGCAACAAATGTGAAATGTTATCAAAAATGTTAATGGAAATTAAAACTGATAATCAGATTCTAAAAGAAGAACTAAAAAACCATAGTCAAGAAAGTATAAAATTTGAAAACAGCATCAGTAGACTTGAGGAAGACAAAATACTTTTAGAAAACTATGTAAGAAGTATAGAGAATGAAAGGGATACCTTGGAATTTGAGATGCGGAATCTTCAAAGAGAATATTTAAATCTAAGTGAAAAAATCTATAATCATCGTATTGACCTATCAACAATGGGCTACATTTCAAGAAGAGAGAAATTCCATCTTGACATCTATGATATTTATGAAGACACCTCTAGTCCTAGGAGTAGGCCTTTAGCCCCTGATTTGAAAGGTATGTATATCGTGGTGGATTAGAAGAAATATGTTTAAGATTCTTTTAGCCTATCGGGCATTAGCCAGAGGACAGTAATAAGAAGGTAAGTACAATTCAGTTTTGTAAGATTTGTATCCAATTTATTATATAGTGGAATTATTTAGAGATTTTGCTCTTTTGATAAAATTCATGTTATTTTATTTATACTACTTCTATACGTTGTATATGACCAAAGCAACTTCGGCAGCAAACAGGGATTTTTTTAAATTATTATTTTTCTGCAATACGCTTAGAAGTCCAACCTTTTAAAAAATTCTTCTTTTTTTCCAGGAATTCCAAGTAAACCGTATCAATTGCTTCCATCCAAGCCATGTAAATAAATTTCTAAAATCAATGTTTCAAAATCCTTTGTCCAAGTACTTTTTTCAACAAAAAATTTTAAATTAACTTTTACATGTGATTACAATGACCTTATAATTGATTAGACTAGTTTTTTTAAATTTGAAATTGGAATTAGGTATATATTTTTATGTTGTCAAGAACTGTCAACATTCTGAGACTTTATCCAACTTGTAAGCTAATATATGTTAGCCTGACAGTTTCATGGGTTCTAGTGGAAGACATGAGACTCCTGGGTCCGAGATAAAGGACAGTTTGTTGCTCACAGCAATAGCAGGAGCCAGAGTAACAGCACTTTCGCATGGGTTCGCCAAGCCCCAGTTCCTATAGGCAACATGAAAAGGGTCACACAGTGGTTGCGTTACAAGAGAAAACTCTGAGCTTAGGGAACCATTATTTTTCTGAGTGCAGTAAGCATGCCTGCCCTTTGCTCTAGATGGAAATGTTACCTTTATTATACAGGACAGTTAGAATACCTGCCCTTGCTCCAGCAGAGACACTATCTCTCGCTTTCAAGACTTCTTGTTATACAAATAAACTTATTGAATTTTGTCAAATGCTTTTTCTGCATTTTATTGAGGTGATCCTGTGTTTTCCCCCTTTAATCTGTAAATATGGTGACTACATTGATTAATTTTGAAACATTACACCAACCTTGAGTTGCTGAGATAAACTTCATCAGATATCATGTATTATCCTTTTAACATACTTCTGGATTCAATTTGACAATATTTTGTTAAAGATTTCTGCTTCTATGTTCAGGATATTGGTATCTATATTATTTTCTTTTTATGTCTTTATCTGATTTTGGTGTCAGGAAAATCCTGGCCTCATAAAATATAAGGTCAGGTTTTCCAATAGGAAAGTGTTCCCTCCTCCTCTATTTTCTGAAAGGATTAGTGTAGAATTGGTATTATTGATATTATTCCTTTCTAAATACATAATATAATTCACCAGAGAGCCTGGAGTTTTCTAAATGGAAAGGGTTTTACACTGCAAAATCAACCCCATTAATAGATACAGAACTATTCAGATTTTCTATTTCTTCTTGAATCAGGTTTGATCATTTGTTGTTCTGAAGAATTTGTACATTTTACATAAGTTCTCAAGTGTATTGGCATAAAGTTGTTTATAATATTCCTTATTATCTTTTTAATGTCTAGAGGACCTGTGATGTCCCATCTTTCACTTCTGACATTGATAATTTGGGGTTCTTGTGATTCTTTGGGCATCTTGGGTGTGGATTTATAATTTTCATCACACTTGGAAATTTTCAACCATTATTTCTTTAAATCTTTTTCTCACTGCTCCTTTCTGAGATGCAATAACACATATGTTAGACTGTTTGATATTGCCCTAGAGCTCACTGGTATTATTTTCATTTGCTTTTCAGTCTTTTTCCGTGTTTCACTTTGGATACTTTCTATTACTATATCTTCAAGTTCACTAGCTTTTTCTTTTGCCATGCCTAATTTTCTACTATTCCCACTTACTGAAGTTTTTCATTTCAGTTATCTTATTTTTCATCTCTAGATTTTCCATTTGGTTCTTGTTTATAACTTTCATTTTTCTTTCCAATATGTTCATATTTTCCTTTAAATACATTAACATGGTTCAAGTAGCTATTTTAATGTCTTTATTTGCTAATTCCATCTTTTCTACTGTTTGGGGGTTTATTTCTATGGACTGATTTTTCTCCCAGTTATGGGTCATATTTTCTGGCTTCCTGGCATATCTAGTATGCCAAAAATCCACCTGGAAGATGGGTTTTTGTGAATTTTACATTGTTGATTGTCCGAATGTTGTTGTTTCCTTTACAGATTGTTGGAATTGGTTGTGTTAGGCATTACATTACTTCTGCTTCAATTTGGTGCTTTCAAGGCTTGTTTTTTAAACTTTTATTAGGGTGGGTGTAGAGTAGCCTCTAGTCTACTCGAGATCCTCTGGAACCACCACTGAATGCAAAGAGGTGAGAATGTCCCAGCCTTGAATGGTTCCTGGCCTTCTGTGAGCTGTGGGAACCATGACAGGTCCATGTTGTTCTTTGTCCTGCCTCATGTTGTTCTTTGTTCTGCCTCATGGAATTTAACCTTACGCATGCCTGTCTTAGATGTCAGCAGGGTTAAGGGGATTCCTATGCAGATTTCTGAACTCTTTTCCTGTGTAGATCTTTCCTCTCTAGAACTCAACCCCACAAATTCGAGCCACTTTAGAGTCCTTGGTTCCAATTTCTGTCTCAACTCAGCAAGGCTACTATACTTTGAGATTCCAAGTCCTCCATCCTCTTCAGTCCAAAAGTGCCTCCAGACAAAAAGCAATTGCAGGGCTCACCTCAATTGTTTCCTTTTCCTCACAGATCACAATCCTGCACTGTCTGTGTCCAGTATCTAAAAAGAGTTGTTATGTATGTTTTGTACAGTTTTTAATTGCCTAAAGAAGAAGCATAAATCTGGCTCCTGATACTCTATCTTGGCTAGAAGCCATTTCTGGGTAGTCAAGTTTGGGAAGTTTGGAAAATCAAGTCCTATGAACAGACAGAACACAGTGTTGACTTTTCTAGGTAGCTGGTATATGCAGGTATGTTTTTCCACCAGATCTCCCCCAACTATAAAGAAGATGCCTGTAACTATGAGTATGTGTGTACAGGGCTATTGACCAGAATAGAAACAGAATTATTCTTATTGGAGTAATAATGCCAGAACAAGAACCTTACTCTTGTAGTCCCAATTCTCCTTAGGTAGCTCTTCAGAATGTTCAGAGGCAAGATGCTTAGTTTTTCATCTGGGGGTAAAATTCTGGGTTGCCTGAACTGGGAAAGCACTGAGGATGGGAAGGAGGTAGGAGGAAAAAAAGAAACTGACTGAAAAAGTCTTTCCTGAACACACTTTTTTTTTTTTTTAAAGAAATTCACGTTCTTTTATTTATTTATTTATTTATTTATTTATTTATGACTGTGTTGTCTTCGTTTCTGTGCGAGGGCTTTCTCTAGTTGCGGCAAGTGGGGACCACTCTTCATGGCGGTGCGCGGGCCTCTCACCATCGCGGCCTCTCTTGTTGCGGAGCACAGGCTCCAGACACGCAGGCTCAGTAATTGTGGCTCACGGGCCCAGTTGCTCCGTGGCATGTGGGATCTTCCCAGACCAGGGCTCGAACCCGTGTCCCCTGCATTGGCAGGCAGATTCTCAACCACTGCGCCACCAGGGAAGCCCCTGAACACACTTTTAATTAAACATTTTTGGCTCTATTCTTACTTTTTTTGTCTACAGAATTTTTTTGAAACTCCTTATTCTCTGATGATCCCCTTATGAGTCATTTTTCTGGACTCATTATTTTACTGTTGTGTTATTAGGGTCAGAGGAGAGCCAGCAAATAAGTGTGTTCTGCCTGCCAATTTTAATTGGAAGCCCCTAATACATTACTGTTTTTGATTATAGTATAAATAGCTTCTTAGTATATTTTTGCTTAGAACAAACATCCTCTTTCAAATATTCATGACATACTTTAATGTTTTGTCTTCAAAATAAAATTTAAAATTAGCTAGTCAAGTTTTATTGTTTTTATTCTGTAGGGATTTTTATTAAATTGCATTAAATTTATTGATATATTAAAGATAAACAGCAAGTTTACAATATTTAGTCTCCCTGGAGCATGGTCTATTGCTCCGGCCTCCTTTTATATCTTCATTTTAATCCTAAGTTTCCATAGTTTTTTTCCTATTGTAAATAGAATAGTTTTCACATTTCCTAATGGACATATGGAAAAAAACTATCTTTTTTGCACATCATTATATACATCTGTTTATTGTACAATTTTATTAGTTCAAATATCTTTCAATAGATTCTTTTTACATTGTAGGTAAATAACTATATATCACCTGCAAGCAATAATATTGTCTTTTTCTAATATTTATTTCCTCTTGGGATTTTTTCTTGTCTTCCTGCATTAATATATTTATATTAATATATTTTCCAGGGCAGTGTTTGTCTTGTTTATGGCTCAAGCTTAATGTCTGTTATCATTGTGATAGATATACTTTAGAAAGTAAGGAAGGTTCTTCCTAATCATCACATCCTAAGAGGTTTTAAGTGGAAAGAGTATTTAATTTTATCAAATGGCTTTTTAGCATCTATTAGGGGAACATGTATTTTTTTCATTTCAGTATATTGAAGAACTTTATTATAATAATAGATTCACTCATGTCAAGCTATTTTAGCAGTCATAGAATAATAAATCATTTTATGTTCATTTAAAATGTGGATTCCATTGGCTTGTATTTGATTTAGGATTTTTTTTAATGAGTTAGAAATATTATTTTCCTATTTATGTTATCCTTGTCCAGTAATGCTATCCTCATAAATCAAAACTCTTTTCATATTTTTCTATGATCAAAACAATTTAAATAACAAAAGATTTCTCTGTTTTGAAGATTTGATAGGATTTAGCTCCTTAATAATCTAGACACAGTACCTTTTGGCTACTAAGTTTAACTATTATTTCCATTTTTTCTACCCTTATTGGTCCATTCATGTTTTCAGTTCTTGTTGAATTACTTCTGGTAACATTTCATTTTCAAATGTATTTGACATGGAATTGTACATGTTTTAACTGTTGCTACATCTGTGGTTAAATCTATTCCTTACTCAGAGTATAGTTTGTATTCTCTCTCACCTCTCTTTTTTTTCTAGGCTGCTTTTCAAAAAAACAATTTTAAGTTTTTCAGATCTACTTTTCAATTGGTTGTTTTTCTCTCTCTTTGAATTATTTTATTTGATTTTCAATCTTTTTCAAATATTAACATCAGCGTGTAAGCCTGTCAATTTTCCGTCTGATTAATTCTTTAGCTTTGGTGTTTGTTTTTTTTTAAACATCTTTATTGGAGTATAATTGCTTTACAATGGTGTGTTAGTTTTCTGCTTTATAACAAAGTGAATCAGCTATACATATACATATATCCCCATATCTCTTCCCTCTTTCGTCTCCCTCCCTCCCACCCTCCCTATCCCACCCCTCTAGGTGGTCACAAAGCAGCAAGCTGATCTCCCTGTGCTATGCAGCTGCTTCCCACTAGCTATCTATTTTACGTTTGGTAGTGTATATATGTCCATGCCACTCTCTCACTTCGTCCCAGCTTACCCTTCCCCCTCCCCGTATCCTCAAGTCCATTCTCTAGTAGGTCTGTGTCTTTATTCCCGTCTTGCCCCTAGGTTCTTCATGACCTTTTTTTTTTTTTTTAGATTCCATATATATGTGTTAGCATACGGTATTTGTTTTTCTCTTTCTGACTTACTTCACTGTGTATGACAGACTCTAGGTCCATCCACCTCACTACAAATAACTCAGTTTCATTTCTTTTTATGGCTGAGTAATATTCCATTGTATATATGTGCCACATCTTCTTTAGCCATTCATCTGTTGATGGACACTTAGGTTGATTCCATGTCCTGGCTATTGTAAATAGAGTTGCAATGAACATTTTGGTACATGACACTTTTTGAATGATGGTTCTCTCACGGTATATGCCCAGTAGTGGGATTGCTGGGTCGTATGGTAGTTCTATTTTTAGTTTTTTAAGGAACCTCCATACTGTTCTCCATAGTGGCTGTATCAGTTTACATTCCCACCAACAGTGCAAGAGGGTTCCCTTTTCACCACACCCTCTCCAGCATTTATTGTTTGTAGATTTTTTGGTGATGGCCATTCTGAACAGTGTGAGATGATATCTCATTGTAGTTTTGATTTGCATTTCTCTAATGATTAATGATGTTGAGCATTCTTTCATGTGTTTGTTGGCAATCTGTATATCTTCTTTGGAGAAATGTCTATTTAGGTCTTCTGCCCATTTTTGGATTGGGTTGTTTGTTTTTTTGATATTGAGCTGCATGAGCTGCTTGTAAATTTTGGAGATGAATCCTTTGTCAGTTGCTTCATTTGCAAATATTTTCTCCCATTCTGAGGGTTGTCTTCTCGTCTTGTTTATGTAGCCTTCGTTTTTTATTATGTATTGATCTCAGTTTTGAGTAATAATTGGGAAGTTAGCAAGACAATGAAAGGCATAGGGTATTCCAGGAAAGGAAAAGCATGGGAGCCATCATAATAGCTCAGAACAACATGTCACTTGCAAGGAATTACAAATAATTCAAGGTGAAGGGGAAAGATGATTAAATATGGCCACCATAGTATACTCATTCATTCAATCAACAAATATTTACTGACTGCCTACAAAAAGTGTCAAGCGCTATGCTAGGTGCTAATAACCATAAACAAAATAGATATGGTTTTACAGTACTTATGATATCACAGAAGATACAGGCTAATAAATATTATAAACATGAAGTTAGAAGGTGTTATTTGAATACTTAACAAGGGGACCTAACCTCATCTCAAAGATCAGGAAGGCCTTACATAAGGAAGAAACATTTTTAGAAGAGATCCGAAAGTCTACAAATTGGAGTTAGTAAGGTAAGAAGATGATGGATGGTGGGAAAAGGTCCAAGCTATAGAAAGTGGATAAATCCCTCCCAGGCAAGGGACAGCATGTCTGTCATTATAAAAAGTGAAATAAATCTACCCTAGGTAGAATGAAAAGAGCAAAGAGTAACAAGAAATAAAGGAAAAGAAATGAGTCAAGTCTCGAAGAGCCTTTTAACCCTGATATAGATTTTGCCTTTATCTTAAGGATAATGGGAATCCACTAAAGGGTTTTTAACTTAGTGAAGTAGTGGATTGGATGGTAAAGGGAGATGATTTCTAAATAATTTCAAGATTTGTTTTAAGTTACATGATATTTGGAAGCACAATTTACCGAGAGAGGGAATAATTAATGAGGAGCTAATTTAAGAGGTAAAAATGATAGATTTCATTTTGGAAGCATTACATTTGAGCTCTCTAGGAGATCATTTTAAAAAGAAAAAAGATGTCTTGTAGGCAGTTATAAATAGAACTCTGATTCAGGATAATGTTGTAAGCTGTAGATATGGTTTAAAGCTTAATTAAATTGCTCCAATTTACCCAGCTAGTCATAGGTTGAGCCTGGCTTATTATTAATACACAGTCCACAATATTAACATACAAAAGGAGCAAGCAATCTCTGAAGAAGCAGGGTAAGGTTTCCAAAAATACACTATGCTACTGCTTAACATTCCCTCCAGTTCCTGTTGGAGCTTCTTATTGATCTAAGTCTCTCTCAAAGTTAAGCATTTCTTCCATGATCAGGTTAACATCCTTAATCTTCGTTTCAACTTTGAGCCTTAAATAGGTGTGGTTGGATGGTTCATAACAGAGATTAACAACTACTAAGCAAGCATATTATTGCTTCCATTATTCTCTGATGGTGGATGCAGAAAACCACTCAAGTCATACAGGCATCCTAATGGGCAGTAGATAACTAGATGCCTGAGTTGTCAAGAGACAGGACACCAGTGTCCATTAACGTTAACTCTTCACAACTGACTCTGGGGGAAAAAGTTGTTTCACAGGAAACCACCTAATGTTGTATTGTTATATTTTCAAAACTAAAAGGAGAGAGAGACACTAGTTGTAAGAAAACAATGGGCATCGTAAATAGTTTGTGCCCCTCAAATCAAATTTGTATGTGTGTGTTCCTCTATTTCTGATCATTTCAAAAATCTTAACTTTTCTATAGGCTTCGCTATTCCTATTACTGGTTTCTCTATTTGACACAATATATTTATGTAAACTCTAGATAAGCTCTGTCAACTGTCACACTGCTTCTTACACCCTTCAGGAGGCATTAGATGAGTATTCGCATCTATGAATTAATTATATGAAGTGTGCATTGTTATGAGAGGCACATTAATAAAATAAATAGCTAACAAAAGGCAGAGGTGAAAATGAGCAATTATTTAGATTTTAATACAATCTGAATATATAAACCTCTTCCTCAAAATAATGCATATACTTATAAGGCTTGTTTGGTAACATTTATCTATATGCAACTAAATGAGTTTTTATTCAGTTTTGTCCACCTGGCAAAACCTTTGCTATTCTGAAGACAAATGTATTCCCCTTTGAGTCTCATTATACCCCTAACAATGTCTTCAAGATCTTCATTCTACACTGTCCTTTGGATAGGAAACAAAATTTTTAAATATTTTAGAAAACTTTTTAAGTCTTTTTAAAAAATCTTTTAAAAAAATATTTTCTTTTAGAAAAAAGTAAACAGTATGAGGCATGGAAATAAAAATAGATTTTTGACAACATTAAAAATTCTCTGTACCATCTGCAATCCCTTTAAAAGCCAGATGTGGATCTGGATTGACATGGTTTCCCCCCACTGAAAAAAAAAGTGGGTCCAGAAGGAGACTACTGCCACCCCTATGTATTCTGGTTTTCAGCTCTGACAGGTCTAGAGTGGCAGAGAGACAAGTACTAAGAAAAAACCACGCATCAAAAATAATTCCCGCAATACATTATAATAATAGATATTGTAAATTTCTCTTTTTAAATACCACTGCCACCCCGCCCCAACTGAATGACGACTATTGAGAGAGACCTCACTATGAATTACAGTAATGTATTTAAGTCATATCTTTTAAGAACAGATATTTTTTAAGTGGTAGGACGAGTGAAGAGAGAACTTGGGAAGGAGAGGGTAAGACCCAGAGAGGCAGGTACGAGAGAGGCAGCTCTGAGCAGCTACCGAGGAGCATGAGAGGACACCAAAGGCCAACTGCACCTGTCTTGAAACCTGGCCATTGTTCGTAATATACTGAACTTAAAGTACATCCCCACTCTCCCTTCCCCTCCTCATCCTGAGGGTGCCATTGGCTGATCTGATGCTCTACATAGGCCACAAATAGAAGGCACAATACCACATAAATTGAGCTATCTGCCTCACTATATCATGTGTGTATACATGAATCTATGCAATATGACTGGATCAATACTTCTCTTTGATGTTAAGAATGCTTTAACGGGCTGTGACCCTGGGATAACTATCAACTCAACCTTCAAATACCTCCAAGAAGGAAGAGCAAATTAAGAATTCACTGTGCATGTTCTACCCCTCCAGCCCCCATTTCCACCCCTACCCTCCAACCCTGCAATTTTTTAACATTAGGAGCAAAATATTTCAAATGACAGACTACACTTCAAGGTTTTATAACATTTCTAAACATTCCTAAACATCTCCTCAGAAACCCAGATCTAAACACAGATCAGCAAGCATATGTGAAATTATTAACAAATACTATTTATTTATTATGTAATAGTACTAAAAGATGGAAGAGTATTAGAGTCACAGCCCTAAATTTCTTTTAAATGCTTGAGCTATTTGTTCCACAATATCTTATATTTTTTCAAATAATGAGCACTTGATAATGAATTTTTGGTAGTCGGGACCTATACAGCTATTTGTCTTCCAGATGCTAATAGGACTGTACTGAAGCAGTCTTGTAGTTCTTCATATTTAGTGCCCTAAAATTGGAAAATAAATGCACATTTAATTTTATAGGTGCAGGTAATATATCTGTTTATTCTTGTAAAAACATTTTGCAATAAAAAATTACCAATCCGAAACCAAATTTTCTCACCAAATAAAAAGCTTCACTTTATATGTCAGATATACTTTTAAAATGTAATTTAAGAGGGAATAACTGGTTTATGATACCAATTTTAAATGCTATTGCCCAAAGGTTTATTAGTTTTAAAATTAGGATAGAAGAAGCTAAAACTTGATTTAGGATAATATTTGTGATCATGTAAAAAAAGAGGGACTGAATAAACTCAAATTTACTCAACAGAAGATAAACTTCTGATTTTCCAGAAGAACAATCAGTTACTTTTTTCTTTACTCTGCTCTAAACATATATGCTAGGGCATCATAGAGCTTTCTTGGATCTGTCCTCTGGATAGCCAGAAAACCTGAAACCACCCTGCACCAAAAAAATTCCATCTATTTGAGGGTGAGTGTTGTGAGGAAAATTCCAATTTTACTGTCAGTTCTATTGTATAACTAAAGTTGGCCAGAGTACTGATAGGTAACTTGCCAAAGGATAAAGGTCCAAACACATGGAAAAAAGGCTCCATATCTTTGTTTCCCAGACCGATCATCTACCAACTAGCCCTCAAAGAATATTATTCCTATAGACAACAGTCAAATTACACAAATCATGAAGGGCAGGTCTCACTTTGGTGATATAATAATGATGTTGGCATTACAATCACTGTCCACAAGTGATGAAGATGTACTACTGTTTTTACAAAAGGAAAGAATGTGAATTTGATGTCCTTTACCTAATCCATTGTATGATTACACTGAAGTCAGAAATATGTAAGTTAGTTAAATTGGCATTAAAAGTTTTCCAATGAATAGGTGGAAAGGTAATCAAATCAATTCTTCAGTTATTTATGATCTTGCGCACACACCAAAAGAATGATGGATTGTCCTATTCTAAATTACACTCTGAACTTCTAAGAACTTCTTTTCAGTTTTGAGAGTGCTCAAAATCTAGGTAAAATTGAAGTTCCATGATACATTAATAATATACATATACTTTTCCTCGAAGCATTTTTAATTAATCGGAATATTTCCTGCTTTCATAGGTTATTTGAAAGTTAAGAACAGAATAAGTGTCATTAGGATTCCAAACAATTACTGAGAGCCTGGGGCCCACATAGAGATAATAATTTAGCAAGGGTCAAAAGACTGAGAAACAGACAATGTTAACATGTACTGCTAACTGAACTGTATATATCTAAAGTCTCAAATGACTCGAAATAAGGTACTATATAGATTTGCTTTAAAAATTATTAACAGAATAGTTTGTTACAGAAAAATTAAGCTTTTTGAATTGGGAATTTCAGAAGATGGGAAAGAACTTCTACAGAGGAGGGCAGGTATAAGAACGAAGCTGAGATTTCTAAAGTCACCCAAATTTGTAATTTTTTAAAGTATGTATAAATAAAAGATATTATTTTGAAGAAATCTAAAAGCTGAAAATAATTTGTCTTGGTTTATGGGCTAAATGTAACATTACTACCTTTTGACATTCAAAGTCATTATACTTTCAGTTGGTCTGCTTTTTGGTCCACCTGGTGGATGGAAAACCTTAGCACCTTTTCTGGAAATATGGCTTGTCAATTTAACCCCATAAGGGTCAGCAGAATGTGAAGGGTAAGAATCAAATGTTCCTGCCTTCATTCCACCAGCCTACAAATAAAAATGAGACAATTTAATGTGGTTTTGTAAAAATGCTTCTAACAAAATTAGATTTGAAGAAGTTCATACATATTTGTGTATTGTACATGGAGTTGGTTTTACATTTAAAGAAAATTGTCTGTACTGTTTAATTCAAATACCACCAAAGCGTCTCCCTACCACCAATTCTATGGGGTTAAGACACTGTAATTCCAAAAGTTCTCTATTAAAATGCAAATATTTATAAGAAGGTAATATTCTAAACTGTTGCCAACAGTTAATATTTTAGTGAGAATTTATCAGATCAGGCTATCATCTACACAGGAGGTGAGCCCATTACTGAGGGAATGAGACCTAGGTCCAACGTATTCTGATAGAGAAAGGAGTTAGGGCTCAGAACCAGAAGATGAGAGAAGAGGCCAAGGGTAAGGTTTGTCCAACAGGGAGCCTGGCACGACATGAGTTCACTAAATGTCAGTAAATGATGGGGAAGATACTAAAAATAAAAAAATTTTTTTTGATAAAAATAAAGGAAGAGCACATAGCAAAAGAGAGAGGAAAATGTAATCCACAGTCAGTCCTCCGTATCCACAAGTACTGCATCCTCAGATTCAACCAACCTCAGATCGAAAATATTTAAAGAAAAAGAACTCCAGAAAGTTCCAAAGAGAAAAATTTGAACTTGACATGTGCTTTACATAGCATTTACATTGTATTAGATATTATAAGTAATCTAAAGATGATTTAAAGTACACAGGAGGATATGCAAAGGTTACATGCAAATACTATGCCATTTTATATAAGGGACCTGAGCATCCTCAAATTTTGGTATCCTGAGAGTGGGGGAGGGGTGTCCTGAAACCAATCCCCCATGGATACTGTACCATACACTGTACTTTTCTTGTAATCTATTAAGAGAAGTCAATCAAAATATTTTTTGAGCTATACACAAAACAAACAAACATTTGCTTTGACCTTTTAAACTGACTTACTAACGGGATTTTTATCATTATATTATATATGGTCACCAAGAAAACTCTATACAATCACAATGACCCATTTAATTAGGCATCCTTTCTCTGACAGTGTCTAAGTCAGATATACATGAAAGCTTGATTCGTTGGAAAGATATGGTTGTAATTTTTCAAGTTTTCCAGATAGAGGCACATGGATTATTTTTAAGAGCAACAAATAATAAGGAATCTTAAGAAAATAAAATTAATTAATTAATTAATGTAAAAGCAAAACAGATGAATTGAAAATGTAAAAATATACATGGTAAATAAACCAATTCACCAGATGATACTTAAAAAATAAATAGGTAAGTCTATATTATAATTAAGATTGAGAAATGGGTGGAAGAAACCTGTACATATATGGAATAGCAAAAACTGTAAGATAGTATTTTTGTACACCTCTATGTTACTAAATTTGAAAATATGAATGAAATGAATGGTTTTCCAAGAAAATATTGTCAAAAGTGACTCAAAAAGAGAGAGACCACCTACAGAAAACAGATGGGCATCATGCAAGAAATTAAGCTCAGAACATTTCCTATGAGAATTCTTTCTGGCTTTCAAGGAACAGATATTTCTGGTGCTATTAAACTCTTACAGAACATAGAAAAAGAAGGAAATCTCCCGATTATTTTAAGATGCTAGCATCTACTTATGCCAAATAGAACAAGGCATATAAAAATAAAAGTACAGACCAGTCACAACCCTTAAAATTATTGATGTGAAAATACTTAATGTTAACAAATAAAACACAGTGTTACACTTAAAGATTAATACAACACAGTCAAGTGGGAATCATTCCAAGAAATCTATTACTGTTACTCATAACAAGTCAATGGAGAAAAAAAAGATGGTCTAAACAGATTACACCAAAATATTCAGTATAATTCTACATACATTCTTGATTTAGTCTTATTTTTGGCATCTATAAAAATGAACACTGGAGGAGTTCCCATGATCCCCATATCATATCCAAATATTGGAATGAGCATGACATAAGAGATATAAATATTAGAAAGGAAGGACCAAAATTATTTGCAGATATATAATCATATGTCTAAAGATCCAAAGAGAATCAACAGAATACCCATTAGAACATAAGAAACTTTAATGAAGTGGCCAGTTATTTTAAAAAATCAAATGTTTTAATAAGAACAAATAATATAAGGGGATTGATGGGAGAAAAAAGCATTGACCAGGACCTTAAAGTAAGTAGGAATAAATATAAGATAGAAAAATCTGCGTGAAGTAAAATATTAAAATCTACAAGACAAATAAAGGTTTTTGTAAGTAGGTTAATTCTAGGTCAGAAGATTCAAAATATAAATATGCTAATACAAGCAAAAATCTAAAGATTTAATTTTAGAGCAAAATACCTAAGGTCTTTTTTCCCCCAGCACTTTACAAAATAATTCCAAAGTTCTAAATAATAAATATTGGAAAACAGCCATATAACTTTTTTAAAGAGTAAGAAGAGACTAGACCCACCCAATATTAAAATGCAAAAATAATTAAAAGTAGTTTGGTACTGGTAGAAATAAACATCAATCAAATTGCATGAAAATTCAGGGGAAAAAAAAACTAAAAAATGGGAATTTTGATTTGATAAGGGTGGCATTTCAAAGCAGGGGTGCTAATTATCCTATTGATGAGATCAGGAACAACTGAATTTTTTCACAATCAGTTTTACATAAATCTAATTTAAGTATAATAAACTGCACCCATTTTAAGTTTACAATTCTATGAGCTTGGACAGATGTATACACGCTTGAAACCACAACGACAGTCAAGGCACAGAACGTGTCCTCCCCACAAAGCTTCCTTCTGCCCTTAAAACTGAATTTTGAAAAAGATAAAAGCTGGATCCTTACCTTGCTCTTTACATCAAAATACATTTCAGTAAAAGAAATCAGGAATGCATATTTTTCTAATACTGCTGGGAAGGAAAGTCATTCTGAGAATGACATAAGCTCAGCACAAAGGACTGATAAATTTGACTACATCAAATTATTAAATTTCTGAATAGCACAAAATACTATAACCAAAGTCAAAGATTCACCAGACTAGAAAAATTATTTTCAACACAAATGATAAAACAATATCCTTAATATATGAAAAGATCTTACAAATCAGTATCAAAAAAACAAATATCCTAATAGAACATTCGCAAGGAAAATTAACAGGCAATTCACAGAAGAAAAACGAAAGTATAAACTAAGGTTTACTGTTAGAAGCATTTTCATTTTTATTCACACTTGTAAACCTCAGCAGAAGGGAGACAGTTCATTTTAATCACCACTTCAAAAACTAAAGATTATCTGACTTTTTATGGTTTTGAGAAAAACTATGCCTAAATCTAGAGAGGCACTTAGAAAATTCATTGTAAAGTAAAATACTTTTGAAATGGTTATGAAATGGTTAATAATTATTTCATTATAAGAGCTTCATTATTCCCTATGCTATCCAGTTTTATGACTTTTCATAATTTCATAAAAACAAGTTTCATGATTCATGGCATGAATATAAACAAAAGTTTATTATTTACATGGGTAATAAAATAATATGACAGCAAGAGGCAATGTTTCTTTATAATGCTTAATAGTTTTTCATTCTAAAATTTTTAACTTACCTTTTTACCAGGAGAAGAGGGCTTAAAAGGGTTTGCAAGTGCTTCTTTCTTCTCTGCTTTTTTAATTGGTGGTAAAGGTTTCTCAAACAAATAAGGATTGGTATCAAAATATTCCCTTGGGTAAAGATTTAATTTGAAAGGTGTCCCTTTAAGTAAACGATGGTGTTCTTCATTCTCTTTCTGTAAATTAAAGAGTTTGAAATTATATAGCAAAAATTACTCAAACTGGAAGTAATGTAGAGTTAATATACCTTTAAATTTTAATATAAGCATGTAGATTTTTTAATATATACTGCTGGGTTCACTTTTTTGAAACATTCCTTTGTTATGTTCTATTTTTATGATACAAAAGATATGCTTACTTATGAACAAGCACAGCTATGATTGTTCATTTTGGATATAAATTTATTTGATGTATAGAGATTTTTTTATCACTTGAACAAATCTATATCAACTATCTGGGTGATATACGGCAGTAAAAAAAAGTCAGTCTCTAGTTCAAACCCTAACTCCTTCCTGCTTTTTAGCATTTCTCAGGGACACTGGGAAAGTTACTTACTTTTTTAGTGTCACATTTTCTTTAACTGTAAATAATGATGATAATATTCCCCACACCCTTAATGCTGTTGTAAAGATTAAATGAGATTATGTGTTCAAAGTACCTGGCATATGATAGGCCTTCAAAAAAATGTCAGCTTTTACTTCTAAGAATAAGGAATACTTACTTTTTATATTACAACATTTTTATATTACAATATTATTTTAGGAAATCCAGGGACATAAAATTTCTGACTTATAAATAATAAGTTCTAAAAGTAAGAACTCTAAAGAGAGAAAAGTATCTTATACGCATATACTTTGGATGAAAGACTAATTACTGAGCCATTGATAAAATTGCCTTGTATGCATTTATAAATTATGTATTATTTTTCCTATAGAATATTATGTATTATTATTCCTATTCTATATAAAAAGTAGTTTACACAGAATTTTATATAAAGTGAACAATCCATGCATAGAAACAAGAGATGCCTATTTTCAAATGACCAAAGTTTCTGCCCAATTTAATAGAAAACTTTTCCTGGGTTTGGACATGTCCATTTGCAAAACTGGCTACTACCCTTTTATCTCACTGCCACTTAAAATCACCACAGCCAAAATTATTGAAGACTGCATGCCTAAAAAAACAAAAATTTAAAAACTTATAAAATAGTTGCCATTTAATTTCTGTTTCTTAACATCCAAATGAACTTGACTTTCCATTACTACCAGCTTTCTTTAAATTATATCAATATTGTTAAATTATGTTGATATGGTTCCAAAATTTCTACAGGTTCCTCTATTCCTTCATATGTAGGCATTCTCCACAAATGTGAATATGCTTCACTGTAAGTCAAATATTGTATAAAGTGAGTGTAAGAGGCTTATGCCAGTACATCTCAGTTTTTATTTCTGCCATGTAATAAAGTGAGTCGTTTTCTCCCATCCTTTCACTTTCTCTCCTGTAGGTTTTCATTCTCTACTCCGCTTCCTCCCTTCTCCCCATCACTCCTCCATCCCATTCATTCACCATAATGGCCTGATCAGCCCAAAAGTACTACCACTACTTTTTTAGGCACAATATATTAGGGTGTGGTGGGAACACGGCTAAGGACCAGGATACTTTTAGGACTCTTCTAATCAAAATAGAGCATAGTTGATCAGGCCAAGTTAACAGAAGTCTCACAGCTGGTTTGGAGAGATACAGGATAGATGTGGTAAACTATAGCAGGGGTTAAAGCTCATTCTGGGAATCTAATATCAGAAAGGTAAAATTATCACAATTCATAAACATCAATCTGCCATTGCCCAAGAAATACAAATAGATAAAACAAAACAAACCTTAATTAGATCACAAGTGAATTCTCTAAGTCAACTAAATAAGAGAAAGGTTGGAAAAAGTTAAAATAGATTCTTTTACCTTGTCATTTAGTTTTGCTGCATCATAGAAATCAGCAGAGTGTGAAAACTGCTTACCTATGGTAACGTTTGCATAGCTAAAGAAGGAAAATAATAATGATAATGACTTCAGGGTTCAGAAATTAAATTTTTTTTTAATTCAAAACAAATGATACAAAAGTATTAAAAATATCTTACCCATATCCAGTTCCTTTCTTTCCTGGGTTTGTGTACAAATTCTTTCCAGGTGGCTCATATTTTTCTTTGGGTTTTGATTGTGCACTGAAAAATGGGACTGGTCTACCTATTGTTCCATAGTAACTTCCTAATCCACATCTTAAATACAGTTTAACCACAAAAACAAAAAGGAGCAAGTTAAAATAGCAAATTTTGTGTTATACATATTTTACCATAATTTATAAAATATTATTAAAAGGGGAGCAAAATATATGCAATGGAACTGACTTGCCTAACTTTGGTAAGAAAAAAATTTTTTTTCTTATTTTGTAATCTAATTTCCCCTAGTTTTCAAAGTCACAGATTTTGAGATAATATTTTTAATTTTTATGCCTATTTTAAATGCTCTAAACAAAACTTAATAATCTCTAGGAAGTTAGAAGAGTTTACATTAATTCAGTTAACTATAACAACAAATAGAATCTTTGTTTTTTCAAAATTATTTATTTTTTATTTAAGTATAGTTGATTTACAATATTATATTAGTTCCAGAGGGTGGGGGAGGCTGAAAAATACAAAACAGTTATTTAAAGGATAAAATACATATATTACATGAAAAAGAAATGAAGTAGTGACCCAAAAAATGCACGTCTGAATTTATATCTAAGAAGAAAAAAAGAAACCCAAGAAAAAGTAGTAATAATAAAAATAAATAGGGGCTTCCCATCTGGCGCAGTGGTTGAGAATCTGCCTGCCAATGCAGGGGACACGGGTTCGAGCCCTGGTCTGGGAAGATCCCACATGCCGCGGAGCAACTAGGCCCGTGAGCCACAACTACTGAGCCTGCGCGTCTGGAGCCTGTGCTCCGCAACAAGAGAGGCCGCGATAGTGAGAGGCCCGCGCACCGCGATGAAGAGTAGCCCCCACTTGCCACAACTAGAGAAAGCCCTCGCACAGAAACTTAGACCCACCACAGCCAAAAATAAATACAAAAATAAATTTTAAAAGTAGTAATAATAAAAATAAATAGGGGCTTCCCATCTGGCACAGTGGTTAAGAATCCTCCTGCCCATGCAGGGGACACAGGTTCAAGCCCTGGTCCGGGAAGATCCCACATGCCACGGAGCAACTAAGCCTGTGCGCCACAACTACTGAGCCTGTGCTCTAGAGCCCACAAGCCACAACTACTGAAGCCCACGTGCCACAACTACTGAAGCTCACGTGCCACAACTACTGAGCTCACGTGCCACAACTACTGAAGCCCGCGCGCCTAGAGCACGTGCTCTGCAACGAGAAGCCACCGCAATGCGAAGCCCGCGCACCACAGCAAAGAGTAGCCCCCGCTCACCACAACTAGAGAAAGCCCACACACAGCAATGAAGACCCAATGCAGCCAAAAATAAATAAATAAAATAAATATAAAAATAATAATTCAAACCTCTCAAAAGTGTGAAAAGGTGGAAAAAGATAAACTATAATAACAGAAGACATTCTCCACTCTCAATAAAAACTTAATAATTTAACTTTGAAGACCTCAGCTTTACTAATCTCAAAACCATAAATAAGCCCCAAATTATTTTTCAACCAATCCTCATCTGTCATAAACTCTAGATTGATAGTCAACGTTATTAAGTGTGAATTAACATCATATATAAAGCTCAGCTATAGTATATGATATTACATAGACTACATGATCTTAAGTATTTAAAGGTTAAAGAAAAAAAGAACCTCACATTGACAATTTTCACAACTAAAATATTGTTAAACCCCATACATGTATCTTCACGCATGATTTTTAAATAACGTATCTTTGATAAATTATCCTCTTTATCCAAAAAAGATTTCCCCTAATTTCACATTTTGTATTTACACTTTTCTTAAAGTTTTAAAAAGCAGATAAAATAGTCAAGGGCACAGATATGATGACCCAAGGCAATTTTTTTCCTAATCTGACTATTGCAAGGTTTTCAACTAAACTTATTTTCATTATTTAGTTGACTTCATTAGTATAAACTGATAGGCAATAGTGACAGAGATAACCAAAAATTTAATGTGATAATGAGAATCTACTTAATCAAAATTACCTGTCAACCTAAATCATCCAATATAATTGTCTTCATCTAAGACAAACTTGACCTAAGAATCATACTTTAAAAAATGAATCATACATAAGTAAGTCCTCCGGAAAAACCAAAACTTAATTTAGGATGGAGGAGAGAGAGCTATGCAGGAGATATATCAATATTTAAGACTTTTTCCCAAATACTTACAGCTTCTTATCTCCATTACTAGGGAGGAACGCTTTGCCTAGATTTTTTTTGGCTTCTTCCATCATATGCCGTCTCCTCACTTGATTCAGGTTTACGTAGCCTTCACCTTCAAAAATTCTTACAAAATGGGGATCAAAATAACCTGCCTGGAGATGTGACATTTCTTTGGATCCCCCAGGTAGCATCTGTCTATTTTTGCTTGCAGCTTCATTAAAGGGTCCTTTAAAAATAAATTAGGAGTATCACAATTTTGAGCTCACTAGTAATTAAAGGATGTGAAAAATGACTTTGAAAAGTTTCAAAATGTGATTTGGACCAGTGAGTTTTGAGCTCTTAAACACTATTTCAAAACATTTACTGAAAGGTCTGTGTCAAAGGCTACACTGACAATAAGAACTAAGAGGCTTCCATTAAAACATTTTAATAATTAGATTGAGGTCCTGTTAAACTCTGAATCTGAGAGCTGGAAGAGACCTTACAGGTCACTGAATCCAATGCTTCCCCATCTATACACTACAGAACACTGTGTAAGAATATGCTAGGAAACTATTTGTGTCAGATGTCAATAAGCGTGTGTGTGAGTGTGTATTTTTAGGTTGGAGGGGAAGGGTATTTCATACTCAAACTGAAACAATTCCCCTCCTGGGTATATACTCTAGACACATGAGTGCCTATATCCATTAAAAGATGTAAACAAGAATGTTCACAGCAGCTTTATTCATAACAATCAAAAACCAAAAACAACTCAAATGCCCATCAACAGGGGAACAGATAAATAAATTGTGGTATACAGTGAAGTACTAGTAGCCCAATAATTTTTAAAAGGCTGGTTTTATGAATATTTAGAACTTCTTTTGTAATTTGCATCTAGGAGAACTCAATTTGTAAAGTCCTTCCACAATGTGAAAGAATTTTCTGAAGTGCAAATAACCCTTAATTCAATTGGTTATCTAAATGTGAATTTGTATCACTGATTTTTTTTTAACTTAGGTTTTTGAAATGATAATATATTCACATGGTTCCAAATTCAATAATATAAATATTTTTACAGTAAATTTTCCTTCCACGTTCCGTCACCCAGGTCCTTTCCCACAGGTACCCATGATAGTAATTTTGTTTTCCAGAGAATGTTTAGGCATGTTCCAGTGAATATTTTCATATTTATCCTTTTCCATTTTCAATGCTTAGCATACCACATACATTATTAAATAAAAAGGCAAGGTGCAGAATAGTGTATCTTGGAGATGTTTCATATCAGTGTATTCCTTCTTATTGTTTTATTTATGACTCTTCTAAAAATCCCTCAGCTATTCATTTAGCATTTCATTTTTCAAGAAAGTGATCATGGATGGCCTTTTCAGATGCAAATGTTAATGCTGTCTGCATAGCAGAGTGTCCCATCTAAGGCAACAAAAAAAGCTAAAAACAAAATATTCTGGGAGAAAACTGCCATGCACCTCGGAAAGAAATAAAATTACCTATGAGGAGAATATATGAAGGTAGGGTAGCCCAATAAAATGAGCTTCCTGCTCTTATAAAATTAAGACCATAAAATACAGACCATTAAAAAATATCATTTAACAAACGTTAAAGCCAAGATTTTATACAGAAAACATCACTCTTAGGCTGTAAAGGAAACCAAATATACTTACGATTAAATTGTGACACATATTTATCACCAACAGTGACATATTCCATCTCACTGAAGAGCCCAATCCTCTCCATATCTGTTTTCCCTCCTTCCACAGGCATGGTTGCTTCTTGTGGCGGTGTGCCTCTATATAGGTAACTTCAATGGGTCCCTGAGGGCTACTTCTTCTATAGCAAAATCCTACTCTACACTGAAAAATACAGGCGAAAAGTTTAGGGAAAAGGTGATTACTAAATTTCAGTCCAAATTACTTGCAGTCTGAGAGTTAACATGCATATCATTATATCATAAAACAACAGTCTCAAACTATGTGGGGAAAGAATCTACTTTGTGGGGCTGAGGGGGAATAATGGGGATTCAAAATTATCACCACAAACCCTCCCCTTGACTCTCCAGGTGAAGTACCCACAAATTACAAAGAAATGTGTATCTGTTGCACTGCCATTCATCTGTCGTAAATAATAAAATTATTACTGTACAGTGTGGTATAAATACTGTGTAAACAACATCCTTTTGAGAAGTTCAAAGATCTTAATTATGTAAGGCAGTCATTTTCAGTTTAAATCATTTTATCTAAACATACTGCATTGTCCCTTGTATTAAAAATTATAACTTACTTTTTCAGAATGCACCACACACATAGGTATTACCCTATAGTTCTTGAATTTTTTCAAGATTAAATGTATATAAGAAATGTGCCACCTGGCGAAATTAGTTCACAAAGGGGATGGGAAGAGAGGACAACTGTCTAGGCAAGATAAAAACAAAGAACAGCAAAACAAAAATCCACAATGAATTCAGAGTATTTGTTAAAGGACATAATGCAACTATGAGTTTTCTTTTGAAATATCACTCTAAATATGCAACTACTTATTTGGATTTTTTTTTTAATTAGACGTGTTCTAAAAAGTAGGACCAAAGAGCTAAGAATACTTGCTTCCATTTCACTGTAGTATTTTTGAAGCGCCAACTAGATCTAGGCACCAGACGTACATTAGTGAACAAAACAAACATTGGCTTATGCTTCCCAGTTTATAATCCAAGGTAAGACACTTTTGCCTTGAATTTAGAGCAAGCTGTTTCAGTGACACTAAACAGGATTGCCTATTTGAAACTGTGGCTTATCCTCCCCTCCCCCCCATCCTACCTCTTCCTCTGATCAGGTATGCTTTAAAACTAAAAGTCAGTTAGCTGGAGTGTGCTGATTCGATTTGTTTCATATTTCAAAGCTCCATCTTCACTGCCCAACCTCAAAGGCTTCTTGTGCTGCTACAGGGGGCTCAAATCCTTTAAATGGCTCACAAGGCCACTATCACCATATTTGTCACCAATGGAAGCCCCCCTCCCTGGCAACCGGGCTCTAATTGTCTTCTTCCAGTTCTCAAGTCTGGCTCTCTCCAACCACAGGACCCTAACACATGCTGTTTCACTTTAGGCAGGTGTTTCACTGCCCCGACCCCTTTTGTTGCCCAATTAATACTGATCCTTCTGACTGTTTAGCTCATTCCTCACTTCTTTAATTCCCTCTAACACAGCGCCAGGCACTTCTCTTTCCAAGCCCTCATCATGGTTATCTAGTGGGCTATTTTACATTCACCGTGTAGGGATCCTTTAATTAACAGCTGTTTTCCCCAATAAACTAGGCGCTCCGGGAAGGCAGGAACCGTGGTGTGAGTCTGGTACTTCCTTACCAGTGTTTGGCACACGACAAAGTGAGCCACAGAGGGAAGAAAGGAAAGGGAACGAAAAGGAGGGGGAGCCAAGGAGTTATTGCCTTGAATTTTTCCACTACTTAACTCTTCTTGAGCAACATTTACAAAACCACTCATTCATTTACTTAACGTTTTGCAAACCCCTCCTCTGAGTAGGCCTCGCTGGTAGAAGTTAGGAAAACTGAGATTTTAAAAAGCATAGGTCCTGCCCATAGAGAGCTTACACTCTAGTAGACAAGACATAATTAAATATAACACAGTGGAACACTGCAAGTTCCCTTCGAAAGGTACGGATAAAGAGCCGGGGGTGGGGGGCGGGGTGTGAAGGAGGGACAGAAAACTCGCTGAGGTGATGAGGAAAATGATGTCCCAGTAGGGAAACGGAGGTTCAGAGTATGTAGGTATCTAAAGGACAACACCTGACGTCTGCGAGGACCAAGTCACCTCTGAGAAGGGCACCCAATCCGACTAGGGAGATCAAAGCGTCCCAGCTCCAGCCCGGGCTAAGTCCGCTGCAAGAGCAACCAGGAACACGAGCCAGCCCCGCAAGAGCGCTTCCCGCCCTGGACCTCGCTACGAGGCTGCTCCGCACGCTCCGCTCGCCTCAGGGTTTATTGTGGCGCGTTACCCCGGCTACGGAAGAATCCATTCCAAGAACGAACCCTACGGGAGGATACGTGGAGGGTTCGAATCCGCATCAAGAAAGACGTAAGAGTGGCTACAGGAAACGAATGACGCACTCAACAGAATTTACCGAAAAGACTTCCGCTTTCCGTCCCATTATCCATCCGCGAGATGTGGCGTGGTGGTACGCCCCGTGACGTATGTTGCAGGGCATGTTGGGAATTGTAGTCGGCCTTCCCAAGCCCCGCCCCCGATGACGCCAGTTCCGGGCCAGCGTCCTGTGTCTGGGCGGCCGTCGGCGCCCCTATCAGCTCCACGTACCTGCTATGGTGAGTACCCGTGCTCGCCCCCCACCCCTGCGTTTCCCCTCAGACTTCACTAGCTGCTACGAGGCTTTATGGCCCTTGAAATAACTGGTTCTGCTGGGGCCCACGGTGGTAGCTGCGAACTCCGTGGTCTGGGCCGTCCTGTCCTCGGCCTCTCCCGGTAGGACCGGAGGGAAACTGCCCCGCACAACCTTGAACCCCCGGCCCCACTGCAGCCGCCTTTGGATACGCGCTCCCTGCACCTTCTACTTGTGCATACATTTTGAGAATGAGGGAATTATGAGGCGTTTTTGAAGGTTTCGAAGAAGGATTGGATCTGGGAAAGATACGAGTGACTTTGCAAATACTGTATTCCCTTAGCTGCTGTGATGTCACACTCCCCTGGTTTCCCTCTTAATTGCTCAAGCAGGTCCTCCAATCCGTATCCTAGATGTGGCGTTCAGTACTTTTCTTTACACCCTATGCTTTCTCCAAAATTTGTATCTCCAGCTTAGAGATGTATTCTGAGCTCCAGATCCGCATATGTACTAACTGTACCTCCACTTGGATGGCTCATATGTATTTCAGACTCAGCAAGTTCAAAACTGACTCACCATTCCCACCTCCCCTCGTCCCACACCTGCTCTTCCTCCAGTGATCCCCATCTCAGTTCATTGCGCCACCATCCACCCCACCGTTGTTCATGCCAAAAACCTGGAAATCATCATCCTTGACATCGCCCTCTTCTCAACTCCTGAACATCTGTTCACTAATCAAATGCTATGAAATCTGCTTCTAAATGGCTGTTAGTCGTCACTGTCTCTAACTATCCTTGTCCTTGGCACCATGAGATCTAACCATCTGCTGTGGTCTCTTAAGTGGTCTTTTAAGCAGGCCTTCACCAATCTGAGCCCCTGCCTGGGATGGGCTTGTCCACCTGCACCCCCATCTTTCCTTTGGAATTGTTCATACTCTTACATACTTACCCCTCAGATCTCAGTTTAAATATTATTTCTTCAGAAAGGATCTCAATTCAGAAGTGTAAGGAGATTCTAGTGCATTCTCATAAGATCTCTTATGGAACCTTCACAGCAACCCTGTAAGGTTGTATATTTTTCCAGTTTTACAGAAGAGAAGACAGACTTGAGTGATTAGTTACAAGGTCATAAAGAAAGTAACAGTTAAATGTTGCTCTTGCCTGTCTTTATAACTTTTATCTTCAGTATCTTTAAGTGCCATTTAATAGTTCTTATTCAAATAGGTGCATAGTATTTAACTGACTTATTTACTTAACATACTTGTTATTGATAGCTATTTAGGTGGGGTTTTTTGTTTGTTTGTTTGGTTTTTGCTATGATGAATAACAGTATGGTAAGTGGGTAACATTCAAGCTAAATTTGTCTGAACTTTCGTGATTATTTCTTTAGGATAAATTCCTAGAAGTATAATTGGGGCAAAGGGCATGGCCTTTCAACAGGTTACAATTTATGGAAAATAAAAGCAGTCACCCTTAAAAAATCTGACAAGGGGACTTCCCTGGCAGTCCAGTGGTTAAGACTACTCGCCCAATGCAGGGGGCACGGGTTCGATCCCTGGTTGGGGAAGAACCCGCATGCCGCGTGGCGTGGCTTAAAAAAAAAAAAATGTGACAAGGATTTGTAAATGAGAAAAATAGTAATGATACCTACTTTGTAATGTTCTGAGGATCAAAGTTAATATATGTCCAGTCATTTAGCATAGTGTCTTTTACTTTTTAAGGGCTCAGTAAATGTTAGTACTTACTAATTTATTTCAAAATAGGGTTCTTACTGTGTAGTATGGTTCTTCAGCCTGTTTGGGACATATTTTGAGTATCTGATGAAATCTCTGAAACGCCTTCCTCCTTCCCACTTCTCTCCCCCAGCAAAGTGATATATGTCTTTGTCATATGTCAACTACCTGCAGTGTATGGACCCAAATTAAGAACTGCTAATAGATTCCACTTTGCAAGTGCTTTTTTCCCCATTTATAAGTTACAAGCATTTTCCTATGGCATTAAATATTCTTATAAAGCATTATTTTTCATTACGGTATAATCATAATTATTTAATCAATATCTTGTTGACAGGTTAACATCTGTATACCCTAATCTTTGTGTGTTTTGCAAATTTCCTTAGAAATTAAATTTCTAAATGCAGAATTCCTAGGCTAAGAATGTGAATATAAGGCTTTTTTTTTTGAATTTTTGAATTTTGGTTTTTTTTTATACAGCAGGTTCTTCTTAGTCATCAATTTTATACACATCAGTGTATACATGTCAATCCCAATCACCCAATTCATCACACCACCACCACCACCACCCCTGCCACATTCCCCCCTTGGTGTCCATACATTTGTTCTCTACATCTGTGTCTCAGTTTCTGCCCTGCAAACCGGTTCATCTGTACCATTTTTCTAGGTTCCACATACATGCGTTAATATACGATATTTGTTTTTCTCTTTCTGACTTACTTCACTCTGTATGACAGTCTCTAGATCCATCCACGTCTCCACAAATGACCCAATTTCATTCCTTTTTATGGCTGAGTAATACTCCATTGTATATATGTACCAAATCTTCTTTATCCATTCGTCTGTCGATGGGCATTTAGGTTGCTTCCATGACCTGGCTATTGTAAATAGTGCTGCAGTGATCATTGGGGTGCATGTGTCTTTTTGAATTATGGTTTTCTCTGGGTATATGCCCAGTAGTGGGATTGCTGGATTATATGGTAATTTTATTTTTAGTTTTTTAAGGAACCTCCATACTGTTCTCCATAGTGGCTGTATCAATTTACATTCCCACCAACAGTGCAAGAGGGTTCCGTTTTCTCCACACCCTCTCCAGCATTTGTTGTTTGTAGATTTTCTGATGACGCCCATTCTAACTGGTGTGAGGTGGTACCTCATTGTAGTTTTTTTTGTTTGTTTTTTGTTTTTAATAGAGATGTACACGTATAAATTGTGTGCTTTTTTTCAGTATTTTTTTTTAATGTTTACTTACTTACTTATTTATTTATTTATTTATTTATTTATTTATTTATTTTTGGCTGTGTTGGGTCTTCGTTTCTGTGCGAGGGCTTTCTCTAGTTGGCGGCAAGCGGGGGCCACTCTTCATTGCGGTGCGCGGGCCTCTCACTATCGCGGCCTCTCTTGTTGTGGAGCACAGGCTCCAGACACGCAGGCTCAGTAATTGTGGCTCACGGGCCTAGTTGCTCTGCGGCATGTGGGATCCTCCCAGACCAGGGCTCGAACCCGTGTCCCCTGCATTGGTAGGCAGATTCTCAACCACTGCGCCACCAGGGAAGCCCCCTCATTGTAGTTTTGATTTGCATTTCTCTAATAATTAGTGATGCTGAGCAGCTTTTCATGTGCTTCTTGGCCATCTGTATGTCTTCTTTGGAGAAATGTCTGGTTAGGTCCTTGGCCCATTTTTGGATTCGGTTGTTTGTTTTTTTAATATTGAGCTGCATGAGCTGTTTATATATTTTGGAGATTAATCCTTTGTCCATTGATTCGTTTGCAAATATTTTCTCCCATTCTGAGGGTTGTCTTTTCATCTTGTTTATGGTTTCCTTTGCTGTGCAAAAGCTTTGAAGTTTCATTAGGTCGCATTTGTTTATTTTTGTATTTATTTCCATTACTCTAGGAGGTGGATCAAAAAAATCTTGCTGTGATTTATGTCAAAGAGTGTTCCTCCTATGTTTTCCTCTAAGAGTTTTATAGTGTCCGGTCTTACATTTAGGTCTCTAATCCATTTGGAGTTTATTTTTGTGTATGGTGTTAGGGAGTGTTCTAATTTCATTCTTTTACATGTAGCTGTCCAGTTTTCCCAGCAGCACTTATTGAAGAGACTGTCTTTTCCCCATTGTATATCCTTGGCTCCTTTCTCATAGCTTAGTTGACCATAGGTGCGTGGGTTTATCTCTGGGCTTCCTGTCTTGTTCCATTGATCTATATTTCTGTTTTTGTGCCAGTAACATATTGTCTTGATTACTGTAGCTTTGTAGTATAGTCTGAAGTCAGGGAGTCTGATTCCTCCAGCTCCATTTTTTTTCCCTCAAGACTGCTTTGGCTATTTGGGATCTTTTGTGTGTCCATACAAATTTTAAGATTTTTTTGTTCTACTTCTGTAAAAAATGCCATTGGTAATTTGATAGGGATTGCATTGAATCTGTAGATTGCCTTGGATAGTATAGTCATTTTCACAATATTGATTCTTCCAATCCAAGAACATGGTATATCTCTCCATCTGTTGGTATCATCTTTAATTTCTTTCATCAGTGTCTTATAGTTTTCTGTGTACAGGTCTTTTGTCTCCCTAGGTAAGTTTATTCCTAGGTATTTTATTCTTTTTGTTGCAGTGGTATATGGGAATGTTTCCTTAATTTCTCTTTCAGATTTTTCATCATTAGTGTATAGGAATGCAAGAGATTTCTGTGCATTAATTTTGTATCCTGCAACTTTACCAAGTTCATTGATTAGCTCTAGTAGTTTTCTGGTGGCATCTTTAGGATTATCTATGTATAGTATCATGTCATCTGCAAACAGTGACAGTTTTCCTTCTTCTTTTCCAATTTGTATTCCTTTTATTTCTTTTTCTTCTCTGATTGCCATGGCTAGGACTTCCAAAACTATGTTGAATAATAGTGGTGAGAGTGGACATCCTAGTCTTGTTCCTGACCTTAGAAGAAATGCTTTCAGTTTTTCACCATTGAGAATGATGTTTGCTGTGGGTTTGTCATATATGGCCTTTATTATGTTGAGGTAGGTTCCCTCTATGCCCACTTTCTGGAGAGTTTTTATCAGAAATGGGTGTTGAATTTTGTCAGAAGCTTTTTCTGCATTTGTTGAGATGATCATATGGTTTTTATTCTTCAATTTGTTAATATGGTGTATCACATTGATTAATTTGTGTATATTGAAGAATCCTTGCATCCCTGGGATAAATCCCACTTGATCATGGTGTATGATCCTTTTAATGTGTTGTTGGATTCTGTTTGCTCGTATTTTGTTGAGGATTTTTGCATCTGTATTCATCAGTGATATTTGTCTGTAATTTTCTTTTTTTGTAGTATCTTTGTCTGGTTTTGTTATCAGGGTGATGGTGGCCTCATAGAATGAGTTTGGGAGTGTTCCTTCCTCTGCAATTTTTTGGAAGAGTTTGAGAAGGATGGGTGTTAGCTCTTCTCTAAATGTTTGATAGAATTCACCTGTGAAGCCATCTGGTCCTGGACTTTTGTTTGTTGGAAGATTTTTAATCACAGTTTCAATTTAATTACTTGTGATTGGTCTGTTCATATTTTCTGTTTCTTCCTGGTTCAGTCTTGGAAGGTTATACCTTTGTAAGAATTTGTCCATTTCTTCCAGATTGTCCATTTTATTGGCATAGAGTTGCTTGTAGTAGTCTCTTAGGATGCTTTGTATTTCTGCGGTGTCTGTTGTAACTTCTCCTTTTTCATTTCTAATTTTATTGATTTGAGTCCTCTCCCTCTTTTTCTTGATGAGTCTGGCTAATGGTTTATCAATTTTGTTTATCTTCTCAAAGAACCAGCTTTTAGTTTTATTGATCTTTGCTATTGTTTTCTTTGTTTCTATTTCATTTATTTCTGCTCTGATCTTTATGATTCTTTCCTTCTGCTAACTTTGGGTTTTGTTTGTTCTTCTTTCTCTAGTTCCTTTAGGTATAAAGTTAGATTGTTTATTTGAGATTTTTCTTGTTTCTTGAGGTAGGCTTGTATAGCTATAAACTTCCCTCTTAGAACTGCTTTTGCTGCATCCCATAGGTTTTGGATGGTCGTGTTTTCATTGTCATTTGTCTCTAGGTATTTTTTGATTTCCTCTTTGATTTCTTCAGTGATCTCTTGGTTATTTAGTAACGTATTGTTTAGCCTCCATGTGTTTGTGTTTTTTACGTTTTTTTCCCTGTAATTCATTTCTAATCTCACAGCGTTGTGGTCAGAAAAGATGCTTGTTATGATTTCAATTTTCTTAAATTTACTGAGGCTTGATTTGTGTCCCAAGATGTGATCTGTCCTGGAGAATGTTCTGTGTGCACTTGAGAAGAAAGTGTAGTCTGCTGTTTTTGGATGGAATGTCCTATAAATATCAATTAAATCTATCTGGTCTATTGTGTCATTTGAAGCTTGTGTTTCCTTATTTATTTTCATTTCGGATGATCTGTCCATTGGTGTAAGTGAGGTGTTAAAGTCCTGCACTATTATTGTGTTACTGTCGATTTCCTCTTTTATAGCTGCTAGCAATTGCCTTATGTATTGAGGTGCTCCTATGTTGGGTGCATATATATTTATAATTGTTTTATCTTCTTCTTGGATTGATCCCTTGATCATTATGTAGTGTCCTTCCTTGTCTGTTGTAACATTCTTTATTTTAAAGTCTATTTTATCTGATATGAGTATTGCTACTTCAGCTTTCTTTTGATTTCCATTTGCATGGAATATCTTTTTCCATCCCCTCACTTTCAGTCTGTATGTGTCCCTAGGTCTGAAGTGGGTCTCTTGTAGACAGCATATAGATAGGCCTTGTTTTTGTATCCATTCAGCAAGCCTGTGTCTTTTGGTTGGAGCATTTAATCCATTCACGTTTAAGGTAATTATCGATATGTATGTTACTATGACCATTTTCTTAATTGTTTTGGGTTTGTTTTTATAGGTCCTTTTCTCCTCTTGTGTTTCCCGCTTAGAGAAGTTCCTTTAGCATTTGTTGTAGAGCTGGTTTGGTGGTGCTGAATTCTCTTAGCTTTTGCTTTTCTGTAAAGCTTTTGATTTCTCCATTGAATCTGAATGAGATCCTTGCCGGGTAGAGTATTGTTGGTTGTAGTTTCTTCCCTTTCATCACTTTAAGTATATCATGCCACTCCCTTCTGGCTTGTAGAGTTTCTGCTGAGAAATCAGCGGTTAACCTTATTGGAGTTCCCTTGTATGTTATTTGTCGTTTTTCCCTTGCTGCTTTCAATAATTTTTCTTTGTCTTTAATTTTTGCCAGTTTGATTACTATGTGTCTCATTGTGGTTCTCCTTGGGTTTATCCTGTATGGGACTCTCTGCGCTTCCTGGACTTGGGTGGCTGTTTCCTTTCCCATGTTAGGGAAGTTTTCGACTATAATCTCTTCAGATATTTTCTCGGGTCCTTTCTCTCTCTCTTCTCCTTCTGGGACCCCTATAATGCGAATGTTGTTGCGTTTAATGTTGTCCCAGAGGTCTCTTAGGCTGTCTTCATTTCTTTTCATTCTTTTTTCTTTATTCTGTTCTGCAGCAGTGAATTCCACCATTCTGTCTTCCAGGTCACTTATCCATTCTTCTGCCTCAGTTATTCTGCTATTGATTCCTTCTAGTGTAGTTTTCATTTCAGTTTTTGTAGTGTTGATTTCTGTTTGTTTGTTCTTTGATTCTTCTGGGTCTTTGTTAAACATTTCTTGCATCTTCTTGATCTTTGCCTCCATTCTTTTTCCGAGGTTCTGGATCATCTTCACTATCATTATTCTGAATTCTTTTTCTGGAAGGTTCCCTATCTCCACTTCATTTAGTTGTTTTTCTGGGGTTTTATCTTGTTCCTTCATCTGGTACATAGCCCTCTGCCTTTCCATCTTGTCTGTCTTTCTGTGAATGTGGTTTTTGTTCCACAGGCTGCAGGATTGTAGTTCTTCTTGCTTCTGCTCGTGAATATAAGGCTTTTGATTTTTATTGCCACATCACCCTATGAAGAATTCTAAGAGTTTATACTCCCACCATCAGTGATATATTAGTTTCCTCTCATTGTCTTGACCATCAGTTCTTATCATAATAGGGTCAGTGTTTCTGTCCCATTCTTAAACTAGTTATTTTCCATTGATCTTTTCATGTCATTGTTAAACCCTATAATTGTTAAAACTGTAATTTAGAAATACTTTCTTAGAGCAGTGGTCCTCAACCTTTTCCCATTAGAATCATTCACATGGAGGACTTTTTAAATATCCTTGTGCCTCGACCCTCCCCAGGCCAATTAATCAGAATCTTGGGGGATGTAGCCCAGGAATCAGTATTTTAAACTTCTCAGGTGATTTCAATGTGGAACAAAGGTTGAGAACCTCTAATTTAGAATTTAGGGTGTTTTGTTTTTCTCCATAAAACAAGGAATTAACTCATGAAATAACTTGAAAAATCAAGATTAATTAATGCCTTAACCTAAATTCAGTTAGATTCTAATTTATATGAGGATGAGTTTTTGTTTTACAATGAAATTTTGGTTTTATTTGTCTTAGGTTATTTCAGAGACTATGGATATACTCTTCAGAATGAGAGGTGGCCTTGATCTAGCTTTTCAGCTAGCTACTCCTAATGGTAGGTCTGCCAAAATACTCTGCTTTTTTATTATAAAGTTGATTATGAAATATAGTGAGATTCTTACCATTTTACACATGAAACTGAGAGATAGGATGAATAAATTGTCTAAGGTCATATAGTTAGTAAGTAATATACATTGGATTTAAACTTAGACACTGTTCCCCACCACCTCTAGCCCATGGGGCTCTCTGTGCACATTAGGAAAGGTGTCTCCTTACTTAAGAAACTTTACTGCCCTCTCAAAGAAAATTGTCACGATAAATATAAATATCCACCATGAGCACAATATAAAGAGGCACCCAGACTTGTACATTGTAGGCTTAAAACTGTACATAACCCTGTGCCTCCAGAGCCCACTCTCTTGAATGTCGTGTTGTTTAGGAATGGTAGGCAAGCTCTATGGGAGAAAAATCAGCAGTGTTTGTATAAACCAAATTCTAGGATGTCTTCCTGTTTCTGACTACTGCCACAAACTGAGGCAAAGAATATCAGAGGAAGAAGATGAAGAGCTGTGTTGGAGATGTGTTTCATTGGAGATGCCACAGTAAGCCAAGTGCCAACGCCCAACAGGCATTTGGTAATTTGAGTCTGAAACTTAGGGGAGAGTGGTCAGAACTGGAGATAAGAGAACTTAATATCTCTCAAGGATGATAGTTAATACCTTGATACTAAATGAAATCACTCAAGAAAAGCATGATCAATGGTGTCAGGAGCCACAAAGAAGTTCAGAAAGATAAGGAATAAATAGTGTCAGAGTTCCTTGAAGGAGATCACCAGCTGACAATTATTTACTGGCCCTTTGGAAAGAGGGAGAGTGAATGCAGAATGTTCTTTCTGACCCATCCCTTCATATTAGGCAATTGTTCTCAATCTTGGTCCACATTCTAATCCCCACTTCCAGACCAATTAAAGTCTCTAAGGACAGAGACTCGGGCATCAGTAAGCTTTTTAGGTGATTCTCTAATGTGCCATCAAGATGAGAATCATTTTGCAAGGACTAAAACTCACTTTTAGGCCTATCTTATCAGTAAAGTATTGTTGTTCCTTAATATGTTACTTGTATGGATAAAGCCTTACATTTTACAACTTAATATAAATTGAAGGTATACTTTGCTATGAACTTATGCCAAAGTATAACTAGTATATTAGTCACCAGATATAATGATGTAATTTCAAATGTAAGTAAGGACTACAGATACTTTTTACCTAGTAATTAATGTATTTGAGCTTGTCTTCTGACTTGATAGTATTCCTCCTCCTGTATCAAACTCTTTGAAACACTCTATGAAGGGAATCGTTAATGAGGAAATTGAGGGGAAGAAGGTGCTTAACTTAAAGACATCACAATTATTTAGGTACTTTACCTCATGGTCCTTCAGGGATAAACAGAAGGTAATCCAGGAATTATGTTTGTCTTTTGTAGTGCAGCTAAAAATCTTTACATTTGGCTTTCTGAAGCATATCAGGATATCTTTTAATCTGACTTGTTAAAAGTAATCTTTTCTCTACCACAATCTCAAGGTATTTATTTATCAAGATATCAGTGTGATAGTTAAATAAATATTTTAATCACAAGGTTAACTAGGTTTAGGATTTAGGAATATAAAGCTAAGACAAGTATTTAAATATTGTCTTCTTCAGATATATATCTTCTTTATAGTTTTGACTTTGGAACCATGAAAATGTTTTTCATATTTAAAAAGTTCTATAAAGTAAAAAGGAAATCCCTGAAAATGAAGTCAGACAAATATCAGGTTGATGACATACCACACAGAGAAAAAAACTGTGACTTCAGAGCACAGTACTTTGTACAGTCTTAGTGGGATATAGTCCAAGGAAGAATAGAACTATAAAGAAATTTAAATTTCATGCAACAGTTTTATTGCTATAAGTAATAAGGTATTTTGAGAGTAATTGGAATCCTTATACATTGCTGATGGGAATATAAAATGGTGCAGTTTCTTTGGAAAACAGTTTGGCAGTTCCTCAGAAAGACAGTTAACCGTATGACCCAGCAATTCTTCCTAGGTGATCACCTAAGAGAATTAAAAACATATGTCCACACAATAACTTATGCACAAATGTTCATAACAGCATTATTCATGATAACTGAAAAGTAGAAACAACCCAAATGTGTATCAGCTTATGAATGGATAAACAAAACATGTTTTGCTCATACAATGGAGTATTATTCAGCCGTAAAAAAAGAGTGAAGTGCTAATTCATGCTATGGATGAATTCACATTATGGATGAATCCACAATATGGATGAATCTTGAAAGTATTAGGCCGAGTGAAAGAAGCCAGACACAAAAGGCCACGTAATGTGTGATTCCATTTATATGAAGTGTCCAGAATAGGCAGATCTATAGAGACCAAAAGTAGGTTAGTGATTGCCATGGGAGAATGGGGAATGACCGCTGGTAAGGCCAGGGTTTCTTTGGGGGTGATGAAATGTTCTGGAATTAAATAGTGATGATTTTAAACCTTGTCGTATACTAAAAGCAACTGAATTGTACACATTAAACAATGAATTTTATGTCAATTTTTTTTAAAAAAGGCAAAAAAAATGTTTTTATAGTATTGAATATAGGGAATGGATATTTGGGGGTCAGTTTTACTGTGCTGTACTTTTGTGTGCTTGGAAGCATTCATGTTGAAAAGTTTACAATTTTTCTTATTCTATTTATATTCTTTTAATTTAGAAATTTTTATCAAGAAAGCACTAAAACATATGTTGAGTGACCTCTCAACCAAGCTTTCTTCAAATGCACTTGTGTTCAGAATCTGCCACAGTTCAGTGTACATATGGCCTAACAGTGACATGAACACCATTCCAGGAGAACTGACTGATAGTTCCACCTGTAAGAACATAATGCGCTTTATTCAGTGAGTATGCTTGAAGATGGCTAGAAGTGTTTTCACAACGTCATTTCGTATGATAAACATCTTCGTGTATTAAAAATTTAGATTTGAACAGGAAGAAGATACAAAACGAAAATTCATGAGGAAGAAAGACAAAAAGTTGTCAGACCTGGTAAGCAAATCACCTGTCTTCTTAGTGATAAAAATTTTCAATCCTTGAATTTGGAGTTGAGTGAGATCTTAGAAATTACTTAACCCAACTTTCTTATTTTTTTTACAGATCAGATTATTCAGGTCCAGAAAAATTAAATGACTTGCCAAAGGTTATATCTCTGATGTACATATCTAAACTTTTGTCCCATTATAATATATATCTTAAATGGGTTTTTTGAATGCCTTGTTTGCTCCCACAGAAATAAAACAGCTTGAGTCTGTTTACAGATTATTTAAAAACAAATAAAAAGGGATCATTCTGAAACATGACAGTGACACATTATGCTATATTAGGTAGTAAATAATAAATGATTTACTTTTCTTCACACTGTTTTGGTTCTGTTGATTTTTGAACCAGTACTATTGAGTACCTGCCACGTGCCACGAACTTTGCCAGATATTGGAGATGAAAAATGGAGCTGCTGCTTCAAGGCAGGAAGTTGTACAAAGTTAGTATGCCTTTAGTGTTTTTCCAGACTAGTAAGGAAAATAGAGTGGACGTGAGGTTGGAGGTGTGGGCAGGGACCACTTAGGAGAAGCCAAACCAAAACAGTAGCTACAGTAATAAAGAGGAGGGAATGGATACAAGAACTATTTAGGGGATCGAATAGATTATACTTGGAAACTAATTGGATGTGGGATGACCAGCTTCTTGCTTGGGTAAAGATGGAAGATGGGGAAGACATGAGGTCAGTTTCGGTCACATTATGTTTTAGACAGCAGTGAGGAGTCTACATGAGCTGTTAGATTTATAAATGTGGAGTGTACAAAAAAAATTGTGGGCTATGGATAAGGATTTGAGAATTACCAGTCGTTGGAGCTTGACATTTTGAGGGATACAGGTCAGTTCTTTTGTAGGATGTTCCTCAGTTTGGGTTTGGGTTTGTTTTAGGCTTCCTCACGATAGATTCATGTGGTCATTGTTGGTAGGAATACCACAGAAGTAATGTGTGTCCTTCTCAGCATGTCGTATGAAAGAAGCATATGCTCAGTTTGTTCTTGTATTAGTGATGTTAACTTTGATCATTTAATGTGGTATCCGCCAGTGTTCTCCACTGTGAGGGTACTATTTTTTGCCCTTATAATTAGTAAGTATTTTGTGGGAAGATACTTTGAGTTTATATATATATATCCTGTTCCTCATCAAGTGTTTACCCATCACTACTAACATCAATTGATAATTTTTTGCCAGAATCTGGCATTAATCTGATGGTTGCAAAGTAGTGATTTTTCTAAGTCTGTTGTTTCCTTTTACATTTATTAGATGACGTTATACTGTGAGGGAGAGATTTTCCATTTCCCTATTTGTTTATTAACTGCATGGAAGCATGGATTCCTATTTTATGCAATGAGTTATCTGTTACTGTTACTGTCATTAGTTATTTTGATGATCACATTTTCTAAGATTTGGCCAATAGAAACTTCATGCTGGCTTCAATGTCCTCTTGACACCATATTTTTGAGTACTTGCTACTTTCTTCCACAGGATGTTCCAGACACGTCTTGTACTTTCCCTGTGTTAGCTCAGGAATCAGCCATTTCCCCAAGGAACACACACATGTATATATACATACTATACATATATAACACATACATCCATATTTATCTGTGTAAATCATAGTATACCTCCAGTTCTACTTCAGCCTCACACAATTGCTAACCTTTTCCCAGTGAGAAACCTGGCTTCCATTATTCTTAATATTTTGCTAAATTTGTTTAATATACAGAAAGTATTTTCAAAATTGTTTTCCCATACCGCTATCAAAATCAAACCTACTAATAGAGTTCAATATTTGTTTATAGTTTTTTATGTCTTTAGACCACAGGTATATAGTCATAATATATGTTTAAAAGTTGCTTCAGTGTGTGGTTATTGTATCTTGTTCATTTGATTTTGTTTTGTTTTGTTTTGAAATTTTTAAATGTATACAAAAGTAGAGAAAATAGTTAAATGAAGCCTGGTGAACCTAACTTTAATGTTTATCAGTACGTGATCAATCTGATTTCACCTTCACTCCCCACTCACTCTCCCCTTCTCCTCAGATTATTTTGAAGCAGGGAAGATTTCTTCTTTAAGATTTGTGCTTTTCAATAATTTACTGTAATATAGCTTATATGGTCCTTAAAAAGTCCTTTTGCTTACCTTTTATATTATTATTCAGTGTTCTATAAGTTAACTTTTACTGTTTATCTTTATAGCATCAAATAGTAAATATAGATCTTATGCTGGAAATGTCAACCCCTCTGGCACCTGTAACACCCATCATTGAAAGAGAAAGCGGAGGACACCACTATGTTAATATGACTTTACCGGTCGATGCAGTTGTATCTGTTGCTCCAGAAGAAACGTGGGGAAAGTAGGTATTTTCTAATACTACTGCCACGTTTAAATAAGGACCCTCTCCCAGAGTAATCAGAGCTCATTTTAAATTATCATATAGGCATATCCAGTGTTGTTGTTGTTTTTACTATGATTTACTCCTTGTTTATTATTAAGCTAAGAGTCATTTAGTAATTAGATGTTTATTGGAGGAAGTGGAGTAATATGCAAAACCTGTAGGGTTTTCCCTTTATCTACACAGAGGAAATTTAGTTTATTTAACATTTAACTTTGCATTTTTTAGACTTCCTTTAATAAACCTGGTCCAATCGAGGATATATTAGGAATATAGTCACTCGACACTTTCATGTATCATAAACTACTATAACTTCTGTTAATGCACTTGTATATTCCCCCCCCCCTCAGAGTTCGTAAACATCTAGTTGATGCAATTCATAATCAACTAACTGATATGGAACAATGCATTTTGAAATACCTGAAAGGAACATCTATCGTGGTCCCTGAACCACTGCACTTTTTATTACCAGGGGAAAAAAATCTTGTAACAGTTTCATATCCATCAGGAATTCCAGATGATCAGCTGCAGGCCTATAGAAAGGTGAAACCAATTCATTTTTTCTTAAAAAAAATACAGCTATCATTCATTTTGTGTTTAATTATGTGTTTCTAATAAATGGACATTGTTTTGTGATTTAATTTTAATGTGTGGACGCGGACTATTAGCTTTACACCTTATTTAATTTCTGTTCTATAACTTTTTAAAGTATTATTAGTGAAAAAATACTTTGCTAAACCGTATGTAACATTTTAATTTCATATGTTCAGTGTAGTTCATATGTTATTTTTCTGTAATGAAATTTAGAACTGAAAAGATGCTTACATGCCTAGAGCAGCTGATGAGTATTATTTAATATATTCCTTTTCTCTTCCGTTACTTCCAGATTTGTGAAAGAGACAAGATTAGAGTCAGAGAAGGGAAATTAGGATTTATGCTGTTTCTAATTAGGATTTATAGTATTACTCCATCCCCCACCTCCCAGGGTTATTTGGGTTTTATTAGAGGCATTTTGAAGAAAACATGATCAGCATTCAAAGAAATGAGATTTCTTGGCAAAATGACTGGTTTGGGAGTACATATTATTTATGTGTGGCCTTGCCTGGCATCCATCAAATTATACCATGGGACTGTCTTCCTGGTCTCTGTCCCTGAAAAGAGATATAACAATGTAACCCTCTGTACCTCTCTGTAAGTGCCAGATGAATTGATTTGCAGAGGCAACAGTTACATAAGCTAATGATCCCATTCAAACTGCTAGAATACACAGGAGATAGCAAAAGAAGATGTCAGACTTTTCAAAGTAACTACTACATGTTTTTATACATTCAGGAATATATTGCCTTTTAAAACATGTATGTGTATTTTTATTTTGATGCCATATTGGTTGGTTTCATGCCACCAATCTCTATAATTTAATCACTACCCCTTATATTTGTTAAGTACTCTAAGCATGATTTTTTAAAGTATTTTGATATAATTATATCATTTAATTATAATTTACTCATTTACAAGGCGGTTTCAAAACCAGTCTTTAGCCTGGATGTATTTTAACAGAGTGTGTTATAGTGACTAATTTTAAATTATCTCAGTTCTCTGACTCTAACGAATTATTATCATTTTTCTACATTCCCTTCCAGTTTCTATCCATATACATAGATAAACAAAAATAAATCTTTTTTGGTTTTAGTTTAAATCTCACTTTCTTTGACCTTAGTGAATTAAATCATAAGTGCGTTTGATAACGTTTATAACCAATATTTAGTAAATTTTCTGTTTTGTATCTAGTTTGAGTATATTTATTGACTAGGAATCTAAATCATGTAACTTTTTTTCTCTTCTTTCCTCTTGATTCTGATTTCATTTAGGAGTTACACGATCTCTTCAATCTGCCTCATGACAGACCTTATTTCAGAAGGTCTAATGCTTATCACTTTCCAGATGAACCATACAAAGATGGTTACGTTAGAAATCCACATACTTATCTCAATTCACCTAACATAGAGACTGATGTGGTGAGTTTAATAGTTCTCTATGTGAGTCAGTTGATCATAAGTGTCGTTAGTTGTTTTCTGTCTGTACCCAGTGGAAGTTGTAACAATCAATTCATAACGGGTATCATCGTCCCTAAAACATAATTTACCACCCTTTTCTTTTAATGATCATTGCTTAAGATAGCAGTAATTCACAGTGGTCTAAAAAGGTTAGGAATAGATAGTGTGTAGCACATTTCTTTTACTAAAATTCCATTCCTTATTTTCTTTAAAGGCTTGTCCTATTTTATTTCCATTCTGAACCTGAGAAATCATGCTAATTAAGGGCATATTTCTACACAACTCACACTGTAGGAAAAGGCTAATAAAGCACTACATGTTTCCTGTACAGCACATACCTAGTTGTAAGGGGTAGATCTTTTCACTAAAGGTAGCTCAGAAAAGGAGTGTGGGGAATGGTTCCTTTAAGGATGCATGCAGGCTAGTAAGAGAGGATCTCATGGGCAACCAAGAATAGGAATCGTACAGCTGGGCCTCTTACAACAAAGCAGCGCTGTGACTGGCCTCGTTCTCAAGGCGTACTCTCACTCCTTGATGGCATTTCTCAGCTTTCTTTGGGGGTGCTTTTGATCCTAACTGGCCTGTTCCTTCCCTTTACCCTACCTTTTCTCAGCCTCGTCTTCTGTTTCCTCATTTTTTCAGCCTGACATAACTTTTCCTACTCTCCCTCAGAGCTGCTGATTGCATGCATTGTTTCACCTTCATTCCTTGCACTTACTGCCTGATTCACCCTGCACCTCTCAATTCAAATTCCCATAAGAGAAAACTTGATTGGCCCATCTTGTCATGGCATTTATTCAATACCTGCTGAGTCTCCAGGTGCTTTGTAAGGAAATCTTAAGAATTAAAAATGAGTACGTGGGCTTCCCTGGTGGCGCAGTGGTTGAGAATCTGCCTGCCAATGCAGGGGACACGGGTTCGAGCCCTGGTCTGGGAGGATCCCACATGCCGCGGAGCAACTAGGCCCGTGAGCCACAACTACTGAGCCTGCGCGTCTGGAGCCTGTGCTCCGCGACAGGAGAGGCCACGATGATGAGAGGCCCGCGCACCGCGATGAAGAGTGGCCCCCACTTGCCGCAATTAGAGAAAGCCCTCGCACAGAAACGAAGACCCAACACAGTCATAAATAAATAAATAAATAAATAAATAAATAAATAAACCCAAAAGTTAAAAAAAAAAAAATGAGTACGTGATACAACGTTGACCCTAGGGCAGTTAGGGGCCCGCTTCCGGTTCTGGCTATCAGCGTGCACTTGGGACAGCAGCTTCACCTGCGAGAGCTATGGGCAGACCAGCTTCGCATAGAACAGCCTTGGCTGGACACTCACCGTTACATGCATACGAATGAGACTTTAGTCAACATTTCAGTGACATTGAATGATTTCACTTATTTTGCTTATATGGGAGGAAATCTTGAGAGACCTGTTCCTGATTGAAAATCTTGTTCTGTCACAGTCATAGAATCATAGAATAGGAAATACAAAACTTAGAGTCTCTAACAAGCAACATAACTCTTGATGGTTTTCTCGTAGATTATTACATAAATGTTTTCTCTCTGAGATTATATTTGGAACTCTTCTAGGGTAAGTATTATATATTCATTTTTAATTCCTAATAGTTCTTTACTAAGCGCCGGGACACTCAGAAGGTACTGAATAAATACTGATTGTTTTTTGACAATGAAATGGGTTGGTTATCTGTATTGCAAAAATGCAAGAAGCATTTATATATTTCTTAATATTTATTATATGATACTTAATGTGTGCATGTAACATATGTGTAAGTTATAAAGCACAGTAAAGAAATCAATATTGGAGAGCTCCCTACTCCATTTAAGAACCAGGACGTGGCCAGTCTGACTGTGTGCTCCTTCCTATGCACTCCTCTGCCTCCCCGACACCCAGGAGGAACTATTATACTGAGTTTTGGGTTCATCATTCACTTCCCTTTCTTTTAACAGTTTCACCATATATGTACATATTCTCTCAACAGTGTTGCTTTTAGTCTTGCTTGATTTTGAGTTTTACTAAAATGGTGTCATTCTGTGTATAGTCTTCTACAACATGCTTTTTCACTCAATATCATGTAGCTAAGATTTATCCATGGTATTGTGTATAAATGTAGTTCAGTTATCTTTATTGCTGGATAATATACCTTGGTATGATTTTTTCCCCCAGGTTTTTTTGCTATTTAGACAACCCTGCTATGAACGTTTCTGTACATGTCTCTTGTTACATATATGCAACAGTGTCAACAATTTGCTATATTTGCTTCATTTCTCCTTTTCTCCCCTTGAGCCATTTCAAAGAAAATTACAGGCATCATGCTATTTACTCCTAAATACTTCCAATGCAAATCTCCAAACGATATTAGATTTGCGTTCATGATAGTTTGGTTATGATTAATTATTATTTTTTATTCTCTGCTGGATTTAGTTTGCTAATATTTTGTTAAGATTGTTGCATCTATGTTCATGAATGATATTGTCTTATAATTTTCTTTTCTCATACTGTTCTTACTTCACTTTTGTATCAGTAGTATACTGGCTCATTGAAAGAGTTGGGGAGTGTTTCCTCTTTTTTAAAAAAATTTTTATAAGGAACTAAAGTAAGTCTAGCTCTGAGAATAGTAAAATGACTCAGTATGTGTATGTGTAATATAATACATACATCTATCTTAAGTTAATATTTTACTATGTTTCTTCTTTTTATATAGATTTCTGTGGTCCAGGGCATATATGGTTACCATCATTATATGCAGGATCGGATAGATGACAATGGCTGGGGCTGTGCTTATCGGTCTCTGCAGACTATCTGCTCTTGGTTCAAACACCAGGGATACACAGAGAGATCCATTCCAACACACAGAGAAATTCAGCAGGTACAGAACATGCCATTTTGAATTGTAATCAGTTGGATGTTTCATTAACCCTTAATATACCATTAATAATTACTCCTACCTCATGGTGCAGACTTATTTCTGTTTTGAAGAAAAAAAATATAAATACTGGTAATCAGGGAAAATGCCCTAAACGTAATTTTTAATAGCTGTCTTGTGTATGGATCTTTTTGTATTTTTAAATACACAAAGGCTCTAGTTGATGGTGGGGACAAACCAGCAACATTTGTCGGATCACGGCAGTGGATTGGATCTATCGAGGTGCAGCTGGTACTGAACCATTTGCTTGGTATAACTTCAAAAATACTGTTTGTCAGGTAAGGACACTTTAAAAAATCTGAGAAATCATTTCAAAGAGAATTTGTCATTTTTATTAAAAGAAAAGGCGCATTTTCCCCCACATTTGTTTTCACTCTTTTCTCTTCCTCCACATTGCCTCCTTGCTTTATAAATCTCATTTTTCTAGCCCTAAATATTTTTGTTATTTTTTAGAAGATGTTTGAGTTTATGAGTAAACTTTGTGATATCTGCTTATATGCTCTAGGCCTAATCTTAGTCTGGAAGAGGAAAACTTGCAAATATGTCAGTTTTGAGTAGAGTTACAGAAAGTCTAGTTTTTTTGTTCTGTTTTTCTCTTTTTATTTAGTTTTTTATTTATTTTATTTTTTGGCTGCGTTGGGTCTTCGTTGCTGCGCGTGGGCTTTCTCTAGTTGTGGTGAGCGGGGGCTACTCTTCATTGCAGTGTGTGAGCTTCTCATTGCGGTGGCTTCTCTTGTTGTGGAGCACGGGCTCTAGGCTCACGGGCTTCAGTAGTTGCAGCACGTGGGCTCAGTAGTTGCGGTGCACGGGTTCTAGGGAGCGCAGGCTCAGTAGTTGTGGCGCATGGGCTTAGTTGCTCCATGGCATGTGGGATCTTCCCAGACTAGGGATCAAACCCGTGTCCCGTGCATTGACAGGCGGATTCTTAGCCACTGCACCACCAGGGAAGTCCCCAGAAAGTCTAGTTTTTTAATGCTTAAGGCAAAGACGTCTTGAAAAGAAAATATCAAATGTTGGTCTATGACTGACCTTTTTGTTTATCTCCTACTCTTTTTCTTCCTAAGATTTTAATAAATTAATAATGTGTCCAAATAATACATTCATTTTTTCTTTTCCAATATATTTTAATCACAATTCTAGTATAAAAATATGAGCAAATATTAATATAAGATTGATATCTATGACCATCACTAGCTTACTCCTGATTTATGAGCTTATGTGTTCAATACATTTTCTATCACAACAGCCTTGCTAACTATAGTGTTATTATTTTTATTGTCCAAGTACGTTAATACCTCTGATTTCACAAGTGCAGTTTTGATTGGCTGTGGAAATCAGTGCTAACAAATAAGTGATAGATTAAGTAGTGAAGCATATGGTGATTAAAAAGTGAGTTTTATCACAGTAAAACATTATTCATACATTCCCAACTATCTTAGAAATAGTTCATCTGATAGAAGATGGTTTCTTTCCAGCCAAGGTTCTGAAATGGCCTCTCAGGGACGGGAACTGGTTAATCATTTCCAGAGTGAAGGAACGCCAGTAATGATCGGTAAGGTGTTTGGATATCTTGGGTTCTTTTGGTAGAGTGGCGAGTATGTGAAACTTATGGTTAATAAAAATATGTAATGGCACATAAAATCAGTCATTTTTAAACATATTAAAATTAGCTTTTACATCATGCCTACTGTCCTCTGGATATTATTTTAAAATTTCCAAGGCAGGAGGAAAGTTACAAAAAAGATAATAACCAGCAGTAGTAAAGGCTAAGAAGAGAAATGATAACTGTGTTCAAATACTTGAAGAGCTGAGAGCAGAATGGAAAAGAGGCAGTGGTCACTGAGCTGAGCATTGTAAGTCATGGCTAGCACTAACTTGGCTGGCTGTGTGACATTATGCAAATTGCTTAACCTCTCGGGCTTTAGTTGTAAAATCAGAGGATTGGATTAGCTGATCTAAAGATTCACGATTCTGTGAGAAGTAAGACTTGTCCTGCGATGACAGAAGGCAAGCTAAGACTGGTGTGTAAGAAATGCGGGTAGGCGGATTTCAGCAGAATACAGGAAGTATTGAAAGAGCAGATGGGCGGCACCATGGGAGGTACTCAGAGCAGAGGCAGCACTGCCCAGCTGCTGAGAGAGGTGCCAGCAGCAGTGATCGTTACTCTGTCGTGCGGAGTTTAGACCCTCTGTGGCCCTTTTTAAATCCAGTCTAGGTAATTCCATGGATACTGCAGTGAAATATAAACCTAGTATGATTATAGATACAATTGTTTCTTTTCTGTCTTAAAGATGTAATTTTATCTCTTCAGAGTATATTTGACATTGTGTCGTTTACAGTGTACGCCAGTTGATTTTAATGCTGTTAGATCAATTAATAGGCAAAACAATCTTTTTAAATTGAAATTGAATGGGAAGTTGAGATTAATATATGCCCTCTCATTTCATAATTCCTCTTCAATAGGGGGAGGAGTTTTGGCCCACACAATACTAGGAGTTGCATGGAATGAGATTACAGGACAGATAAAATTTCTGATTTTAGATCCGCATTATACAGGCGCTGAAGATCTGCAAGTTATTATAGAAAAGGTAAGTGTCTGTTTAACACAAATTTAGATACAAGGCAAAGAACCCAGGACCAAAGGATAGAAAACTGGCAGCTAACAGAGAGCTGGATTATGAACCGAGGGCAGGGGTCCTCACTGTAAGGAGGGATTCTAAGGCTGTGATGAGTAACTGTCTCTCTAGATACAGAGGACAAGGACAGGGGGGCACTAAAGTAAATTGTGGAAGACAAAATTTATCAAGACTTTCTCAGTTATTAAACTTAATAGAATGCGAAACTCATAAATATATTCCCCTGGAGACTTACAGCTTTGCACAAATATAAATATAGTGAGATATATCAATGCCTTGAAATAGAGTGGAGTATATAACCTTTATAATTTTAGAATTAACCAAAAATTAGCTAAGCAGTATGCTGGACATTATGGAGGCTTGACTGCCTTTAATTTATTTACATATAACTTCATCTCATTCTATGAAGGAGTTATATTTGAAACAGATTTAAGAGTATTTGTTGATGCTTAAACTACCAGCTAAAGGAGGTATAAACTTAAGTTAATTTATAGGCAACTAATTCAGATTTAGTACTGAGTTTTCATGAGAAACTAGTACTAAATTTTCATGAAACTCAGTACTAAATCTTTAGGAGGCAAGCGTTATAAGACATAATTAACCTGAGTTTTAAATAAGTTTTATATTCTTTGCCAAATATATTAAAATTACAAAGAATGCATACAGCCTTTCCAGCTATAAGCCAATGAATATATCCTATCCACTACCCTTCATTTTTGTCATGTTGTCACTTAAGTCAATATCATTAGTACCCATAAAAAGGTTTCTCTGCTCTTTTTTTTTTTATTTTTTTTTATTTGGCTGCCTTGGGTCTTGGAGCTCACAAGGCTGCTCCTGCAGAGGCATCACCTAGAGACAGTACAAGGAGAGCAGGGCATGCTCCAGGAGCGTGATGACAGCTGGTGAAGAGGTGTGGCTGACAGCTGGAGGGATAGGCAGGAGCTAAATCTGGGATGGTCACTGCGACAGGCAGAGGAGCAAGGCTTTCAGATATTATCTTAAAGGCAGTGATACGCCTTATGATTTTAATTAGAGGCATAATACAGATAATAAAATTACTTCTTTTTGGCTGGCTTGACGGACTTTGGACTAAATGGAATTATCTAGGTAGGGTTTTCTAATGCAATTAGATAGAGTAAGGCATTGTCCCTGCTTACTTTCTCTGAGAACTGCACTCTCCTTTGCTAGTTTTATTTTTTTAATCATTAACTTGAGATGTCTGTTTCTTGTGATTAGCAATAATCTTTTTTTTTTTAATTATTTTATTTTTGGCTGCATTGGGTCTTCTTTGTTGCACGTGGGCTTTCTCTAGTTGCGGCGAGCGGGGGCTACCCTTCATTGCGGTGGGTGGGCTTCTCATGGCGGTGGCTTCTCTTGTCGAGGAGCGCAGGCTCCGTAGTTGTGGCGCATGGGCTTAGTTGCTCCGTGGCATGTGGGATCTTCCCGGACCAGGGCTCGAACCTGTGTGCCCTGCCTTGGCAGGCGGATTCTTAATCACTGCACCACCAGGGAAGCCCTCCTTTGCTAGTTATATTTCTGTAGAACTTTGGAACAGCAAAAACCCTTTGCTCTCTTCACACATGCAAGAAACCTTGAGGCCAAGGCCGGGCCATCAGTAGAAGTGTTGTTGACTCTCACGTGACTCAAGAATCTAAGGCACTGTCTTATTACTCCATCCCGGCTACTGTAACAGAATACCATAGACTGGGTGGCTTATAACAAGAAATTTATTTCTCACAGTTCCGGAGGCTGGGAAATCCAGGATCAAAGTGCTGGCCAATTTGGTGGGTGGTGAGGCCCACTTTCTAGTTCAAAGACAGCAGTCTTTTTCACTGTCCTCACGTGGTGGAAGGGATGAGGGAGCTCTCTGAGCCCTCTTTTAATGAGGGCACCAACCCCATTCGTGAGGGCTCTACCCTCATAACCCAGTCACCTCCCAAAGGCCCACTTCCAAATACCATCACATTGGGGATTAGGGTTCAACATATGAATCTTGGACACATTCAGTCTATGGCAGGGGCCAGAGGGCCATTTGCACCACTGCCTGACCTCTCTTTACCCATTTGGGGAGCTTTCCTGTTTGAAGTTCCCAAGCCAGACACCTCAAAGGAAAGAAGTCTGGCTCCCCTACTTACTCCCCCAGTTTCTGGTTTGGTACCCTCTCTACCCACTTCTCTGGAAAAAAATTTGAGTCTGGTTACCTGGAGATGGCCCACATGTGTGAAAAGACCACAGAAAGATTAAAACAGAGAAAGTATAAGCCTTTTTTCTATTTATTGTTAAGAAAACAGATTTTAGGACATTAAATTCATTAGAGAAAGTTTTGCTGAAAAAAATGAGAAGATTAAAAAAAAGTTTGTTTATGTAAAGAAACAGTTCTCAACGATAATAAACCAAACTTAATGGTGGTTACCTGTGGAGAGGCGGGGCAGGACTGGTGGAGGATTTTTTTTAATTTTTACTTTTCACCTCATTTGAATTTTTATATGTATCTTTATTTCTGCAATCAGAAAAATAAAAATGAAAAACCTAAAGAGCATCTCTACTCAACCCTCCCACCTCCACACTGAAAAACAGACTAACACACCATCTTCCCCTATAGGAACTCTGACCTTTGACTTCAGGTCACTGCCAGAATGCCCAACAGCTTCCCAGTTTGGTAGGGTAAGGGGTAAAATTACCACCTGTCACTCACATGGTGGCATCTTGAATCCTCACTAGTCTCCTCACAAGTATTTGCAAACAAAGCATTTCATTTCAGAATGATGTAACACAGACAAGTCGTGAGCTGGGTCTTTAAGAAAATATTGATAAATCAATGGCCTTAGAAGAAATTTGATAAACTTCTATATTCACAATGAGATTTTGTTTGAAAGTAATTTTCTCTGCTGGGGAAAAGGATCAATACTGACATAAAATTGGAAAGTGGCATGATTACAGCCTGAGGAAAACGAAGGGCATAGAATGCAACTCCAAGGGCAATCTCAGATTTCTCACTGCCACGTATCACTGCTGAGATGCCACTGCTGGGAAATCGGGATCAAGGCAGTGGCCGATTCGGTGGCTGGGGAGGCCCACTTTCTAGTTCAGTCTTTTTCACTGTCTATACAGTCTTGTTATGGACAGATGCCAGTTAAACTATCACATGCCATCGACTGCCAGAATTATAAAACTATGCATCCTAAAATCAATAAAATGTGGTACTGAGTAACAGTACTGTAATGAAGCTTTTCATTTTTAATGATTCCTATGATTAAATATCATAGAATTAAAATTTTTTTAATTCTGTCTGAAAGGGAGCCAAATAAGCTACTTTTCTATGCTTTACAGGAACTCAAATATTTGAATTATATAGAGCCTTATTCCAAGACCCTGCTGACAGAACAGGATAGTAAAATGTTACAGTTTCAATCATGTAGTCCTGTAACTTTGTAAAAGGTTTTCCTTTCCCTTCTCCCAAATCTAGGGCTGGTGTGGATGGAAGGGTCCAGACTTTTGGAACAACGATGCTTACTATAACTTATGTCTTCCTCAGCGACCAAATACTATTTAAAATATCTTGGACTCAAAGACTGTAGTAAAGTTGTACTTTATAAATTTGTTGATAAATTTAATTTCAGATTAAATCCTGGGTGTAGTTTGATGGTTTCTATGATTTTTTTTGTAAAGGTTGTAAATATTACACAAAGAAAAGAATTTATTCTTTAGACATTCCTTTAATAAATTAAAAGACAAAGTATGCACAACCAGAACGTTACAGGCATGTAAATACATGTATTCCTGAATGTTATCTTCACTTAGAAGAAAGTTTTCCTCCTTCTTAGAAGGTGTTTAGACACACTTGATGAGCCAAAAGCCATAGCCTGTAGCTGAGCAGTAGATCTGCATGAAGTGAAGACCTTCTCCACACCTCTTCATAACCAATACGACATCTGTTGTTAAAAAACATATTAACATTAAAAACTATTTTTAAAAAGGTTTCCTTCCCAATCTGCCACCATGCAGGACAATTTTTGGTCTCTAGAATCTAGTAGTAGTTACTACAACCAGTAGTAAAATGTGTTAATGAGAATGAAAAGTTATACTAGAAATAAGACTGCCGATATTTAAACGAAACAATAAATTCTGTGCTAAATAAGAGATCCTTGAGGGAGGAAGAAAGAAACTATGAATTCCTTACCAACACTTCCTTTTCCCATTTGTATCTTCTTCACTTACAAAACTTCGTTTCTGTCTGAGTACTGGAACACAATGATCTTTATTGGATTGTTCACTTGGTTTTATTGTCTGCATGCATTTAATTGTTGTGAGAAACTTGCCACATTCTGGAAATCCACATGACCAAGCCAGATCTTCAGCTGTTTGCCCATTCTTATTACATAAACTGAATTTGAGACAAAAAATTAGTTAAGTAAAAGTTGACAATTGTTTAGCCTTTTTTATCTTCCTAACAAAGGCGCTTTGGGCTCATACAAATGTTGGTTGCAGAATAGAAGAGGTAAAGGAAGCATAGAGGAATTCCATTTTTGCTCACTATGTATCCTCAATGGCTAGCACAGAGTACAGCACAGAGTGGGCATTTTATTTTTGCACGAATGAAAGAGTATTCTTTGTTCACTACAAAGTACGCAAAGGAAGTCAGTGAGAACTTCTATAGAATGGCTTTTCTAAACCAAAACTAAGATGTAACACTGCCATGACAGATGAATAGAACTGTATCTCTGACTGCTTAGGATCCATTTTTTATTTATTCAAATTGAATACATAGTATTAGATGTCATTAACAGCCTAAGTTAACATTTAAACGATAACATTAAATTATCAATGGCAAGCATCATGTAATTAAGCTGTAGGAGTCTGATTAGTTTGATCCAAGAAAATACAAAATTTGAAGCCACTGATTTCATACTTACTCAATTTGGGCGTCACTGGCTACAAGCAGGCTGAGGCATTCCATGCTTCCAACTTTTGCTGCCTTGTGTAGTGGAGCTTCTCCAAAAACATCCTTACAGACAAAACAGCACATTTTAGTCTCTCCCCGAAACACTCTAGTGGAAGTTGGTGGGTGAAGTCTATTGTTTGAGGAAGTGGGGTTAGAAATGCATTGTATTGGACCGTATTTTTTAATTCTTTTTTTTTTTTAAATAAAATTCACTTGGTGCCCTATTAAATACAAAGTTTTCATTAATAAAAATATGTGCAGCCACAGCTACAAACATACATTAAATTTTAAGTGAACAAAAGCAAAACAGAATCCTATAGAAGTAAAAAAATTACAGTTTAAAATTCACCATACTTTAATATTCAATGAAGATGCAAACTACGCTAAGAAAGTTCTGTAAGGAATTGTATTGGTTGTGAGCACGCCTCACAAGTATTGCTATCCTGAGACTTTTAATTTGGTAATGGAGCAACTGTTCCTTTGGAAATGAACTGTAGACCTTGGAAATTCTGTCCCATGTAGTAGCCAGCAACCATATATCCAGCTAATGAGCACCTGAAATGTGGCTATTCTGAATTGAAATGTGCTGTAAATGTAAAATACACAGCAGATGGAGAAGACACATGAAAAGAAAACGTAAAATATCTATCAGTAATGTTTTATATTGATTATATATGAAATGATAATATTTTGGATTAATTGGGTTAGGTTACTAAAATTTTCATGTTTCGTTTTACTTCATTAATGTGGCTACTAAAAAATCTTAAGTAACATACGTGTCTCACATTATATTTCTATTGGACATCGCTGCGACAGTCATGTTTCTAATAACAAACGACTGAATATCTCGGCGTCTAAGAAATGTTTGTGTGGATTTGGGGTGGAGGGGGGAGGGTTGGTTGCACACGGCAACAATCAGTTACCTAGTTACCTGTTGGTTGAGGTCAGCGCCGGTCTGCAGCTGCCAGAGAAGAAAGCAAGCGAGGCCGCCACCTGCGGCCAAGTGGACGGGCGACTGCTCGCAGGGATCCGGGGGTGCGTTGACGGAGGCCCCGGTCTCCAGCAGATGCCTCAGACTATCCACCTGCGAGAAAAGAACAGCTCCAGCACCGCCCTCGCCTTTGTCAAGGCTCACGCCCTCCCGGGATTGAACATCTTCCTCCACTCCAAAAACCTTCCAACTCTGAAGAGACTTGACCTGGCATCGCCAAGTGGTCAGTAAGCCATCACCCTAGCTAGCCCTCCCTAGAAGACTTAAGCCTGCAGGGCAAAAGCAGCCTGAGTCTCACCTCGGGGTTGCAATCGAGCAACAGCATCTCCCACTTAAAGTAGAGGACCGGAGTGCTTGGGAGAGCAGAGCGGTGAGGCGCTCGCTGCCGACAAACAGGTAAGAGAGCACAGGCAGCCCAAGAGCAGGAGAATTTAAAGATCCCCAGGGCCAGCGGGCCCGCCCCTCCCCGCCGCGCCACAGCTCTGGCTGCGCCCCAGCAGCCCAACCCTGGCCTGCCGGCGTTTCTCCGCCCAGCTGCAGCCGCACGTACACAAACACTGACACGTGCAACCGGGAACCCAGAAAGGCTGGCGCGGAGAAAGGAGGAGGAGGCAGCGCGGATCTGCCAGCTGATTGGCCCAGCGTGAGGTGTCAGGCCCGCCCACCTTGGGGCGGGGCCCCGGGCCTCTCCCCCCGGAGCCCCTGTGCGCGTGCGCTGTGAGGGACGGGATTCCGGGCGGCTGGGCTTCAGCGGCCGCCATGAGGCGCGCTGAGTTCGACACGTCTCACGCTGTCGTGCTCACCTCTTTAGGCCCTTTGGGGAAGCGGAAGTCGCGGGCGGAGGTTTTGGTTTTTGCTGGCACGCACGTAACCAGGAAACCAGGGAGCTACAAGGAGCTCGGCTGCAACACGACCTTTGGAAGTTGCAAAGCTTGGTGCTGGCGCCGGGGTCCCAGCCTCCGGCTCCTGAGGAATGAAAATTCCTTCTTGCCTCACGTTCAAAGTCGCCCCAGGCTTGGCTCTGTCCCTCAAGGCCCTGGACGTTTAGGGAGGAAAGCGGAAAGCGGAAGCTGGGGGGGGGGGCGACGGGGGAGGGCAGGCGGAGGGGCTGCTAAGGTGAGCTAAGGGGACGGGTTTTCCCGCAGGGACTGCCCCACCTTAAGCCCCAGCTCCAGCACCCCTCTCGCCTTTGTCCAGGCTCACGCCCTCCCGGGATTGAACATCTGGTTTAAATGATTTATCAAACCCCACCCTTTCGGGGTTAACATGATACCACGTCCGTTCTGGGAATGATGTAAAACGAGCCAACCACTAACGTGTCCCCTCTTGGAGGTGGGTTAGGCGCCGTGCTGGCCTTGCCGCCTGGGGAAGTGCTGAGGGTCCCCAGCGTCTAGCCCTGAGCTTGCCGAGGCGGGAGCCCCCCACTCATCATGGGGAGAGTTAGGGGATAAACGAAGGGCCCGGGCCGTGGACGCTGAGGACCCGTGGGGCTCTTCCCCGTGGGCAGGGCTGACTAGCTCTGAACCGCTGGGGCGTGGCGGGAGGAAGGCCCTCCGGAGCTCTTTATGCTGAGGCATTCCTTTAGCTTGAGTCATTCGTTTTTGTAAAGCTTTAGGAACAGACAGACATCCTGACTTCAAACCGTAGCCATTGACCGCCTATCAGATAATCTCTGGACTCTTTTCCTAGGCACTTTTTTTTTCGGGTTACTCTAGCTAAAAGCTAAAGCTCCAGCCATATATTTGTTTTCCCTAACATCTTCAGCGATTCCCTTCTATCTGCTGATACCTTTGAGAGCAGGACTAAAAGATAGTTTGTTATTATGCTTGTAGAGGACAAGCTCATTGTCCTGTGAAGACAGGTGGCCTTTTAGTTCTAATTTTGGTTACGGTTTATTGTTTATTTTGTAATAAGAGCCATAAAATAATTTTGCAGTAATTCATATTACTAGACTTATGCAGTGATCCAAGGTGTCGACTGAGAGAAAAATGCACAACATGAGAGGTGTGAGTTTAGGTTTATTCAAGGTTTTACTGAGGACTGTAGCTCCAGAGACAGACTTCCGATAGCTCTGAGGACCTGCTCCAGAGAGGTGGGGGGAGGCTAGTTTATATGTGATTTTGTTGTTGTTAGGGAATACGTGCAGTCAGATGTATCTTGGTAAAAGATCACTGCTCGTCACAAAGAACAGATATCCCAAGTTAATGATTATAGGGCTTTTCTATGTATGGGAAGCGGGGTTCATTAAAACTCTTCATGAAATGCATCTAAGGGCCTGTTTGTCCAAAGCACAGAGCCTCCCGTTTTCATCTTTAAATTTTCTTTGTCTGAAGCACAGAGTGCCCATCCTGTTATCACCTTAATCTCTTCATCTGAAGCATCCAGTGCCCTATTGTTCAGCGGCTGCAGCAGGTTAATCTCTGAAGACTTGGATGGTGAGCAAAATGCTCTTTGCTCTTTTATTTGCAAAGGGGTAGTTTTAAACGTCTTTGTTTATATGCATACTCGAACATAAACGTGTATACGTATTTATGTTCAAACACATATATAGAATCGTACTTGTGTTCTTTTTTTTAATATTTAAACTATTCACAGTACCTTTTTATGCTATTTAAAGAATGTCAGAGATACATGAGAGCACATGTCCGTATTGCCAATTTTCCTTTTCTCATGTTTTTCAATTAGGTAAGTACTGTTTTTCAAAGCATATAGTAAAGCTTCAAATTTGCACAGATGTTCATTTTCAGGATTTGCTAACTAATACAAGGTATTATCAAAGAAGTTCCTAGAGTTCTAAACGTATGTTTTGCAGTCAACATATTATGCAGTGGGATATGTGTGTGATGCATGCACCTCCACATTACATCCTTCCTCTTGAAAACAAGATTCTGTTCAGCATGCATTAAATCTGGTAATTATTGTTAACTCCCTGTGACATATTTAAATTTCACAAGGAAAGGGAATGTTGTGAGGAGTTGTTAAAGCTTTTGTCCCTTTAATCACTGCATACTTGTCCATTGCTCATAATGTTTCCAAAAAATTCTTTATATCTCTGGTAAGTATTTGGTTTAGTCTTAAAAATGGGCCTGAAAGCCGTCTAAAAACTGAACAAAGCTGGTAGAGTACAAAAATATACAGAATAAATACATTTGGGGGACAATATCTTACTGGCAAGTAACGAGATTTTACTGAACATGTAGCAAGTGGGATCAGTTTTCTAAAGTGGAAGATGGTCTAAGATGCATATTCAACAGTCATTCTTCCAAGCATTGCTGATTCTACTTATGTTTAATTTGCTGGTAAATGTGTTTGAACTAATCAGATGTAATTCTGCCTTCACTGGCATGTGCAGTCAGGAAATCCATGTATGATCCTTGTATGATTGTAAAAGCAAAAGATTTCCCACAAATAAATTCTTCTTGTGCCTTATTATATAAACCCTTCCAGCCTCGCTTACTCAAACTTCTTGGAGAAGGTGATAAATTATATAGTTATTATAAATAACTGCTGCTCCAGGATATTGTGGCACAAAGGATAGATAGCTATTTACATAGACAGACAGATGGAAGGGAGGGAGGGAGGGAAGGGAAGGGAAGGAGAGAAGGAGTGAAAAGGCAACTCTTCTTTACAAAAGAATTCCAAATACTTCATGTAGACACTCCCCACTCCAGGAAATAGAGATTAATTCTCTCCCCACACTGTCCCCTTGAGTGTGGGCTACGCATAATGACTTGCTTCTGACGAGTAAGAGTATAGGAAGTGGGGAAGGTAACTTTACAGTGGAGAAACCTGTGAAACACTACCCTGGCCAGGTATTTGTTAATATTATCAGTGATAAGTCATGATGATAGCATGCACCCCTGATATGATGTATTGAGAAGAATACTTCATCTCTGCATCTTCCCAAAAGTCCATAACCCAAGTCTAACCATGAGTAAAATATCAGGTAAACCCAGATTGGGAGACATTGTACAGGATATCTGGCCAGTACAAAACTGTCAAAGTTATAAAAAAACAAGGAAAACCTGAGAATCTGTCATAGACCAGAGGAGGCTAAGGAGACATGATGACGTGTGATAACCTGGATGGGATCCTGGAACAGAAAGAAAATTACAATAGTCCCCCGTTATCCGCATTTTCAATTTCTGTGGTTTCAGACCAACCATGGTCTGAAAATATTAAATGGAAAATTACAGAAATAAACAATTCATAAATTTAAATTGCATGCCGCCCTGAGTAGCATGATGAAATCTCACTCCATCCCTCCTGGGAGGGGAATCATCCCTTTGTCCAGGTTAGTCACCTAGTAGCCATCTGAGTTATCAGATTTACTGGGTTACTGTGTTCAAGTAATGCTTATTTACTTAATAATGGCCCCAAAGTGTAAGAGTAGTGATGCTGGCAATTTAGATATGCCAAAGAAGTTATAAAGTCCTTCCTTTAAGTAAAAAGGTGAAAATTCTTTTTTTCTTTCTTTTTTAAATTATTTATTTATTTATTTTTGGCTGTGTTGGGTCTTCGTTTCTGTGCGAGGGCTTTCTCTAGTTGTGGCAAGCGGGGGCCACTCTTAATCGCGGTGCGCGGGCCTCTCATTATCGCGGCCTCTCTTGTTGCGGAGCACAGGCTCCAGACGCGCAGGCTCAGTAGTTGTGGCTCACGGGCCTAGTTGCTCTGCGGTATGTGGGATCTTCCCAGACCAGGGCTCGAACCCGTGTCCCCTGCATTAGCAGGCAGACTTTCAACCACTGCACCACCAGGGAAGCCCGAAAATTCTTGACGTAATAAGGAAAGATAAGAAATCAAACACTGAGGTTGTTGAGATCTACAGTAAGAACAAATCTTCTATTTGTGAAATTGTGAAGAAGGAAAAAGAAATTTATGCTAGTTTTGCTGTTGCACCTCAAACTGCAAAAGTTACACTTAGTTAATTTTCTAGATTTAGTAATGACAGAAGATACCTAAACCAATATGAAGCTAGTTTTAATAAAACAAGGAACGAAAGATCTCACAATTTCTCACAACTTTATTATTTAATTTTTTATTCTGATCACTATTTAAATTAATATTTTTAAATTCTGATTAACCAGTACACTTTAGCTCCTCTGTAAAACACACTGCCGGTTGCATTGATCACTGGGAGATCTTAACAGGCTGTTCTCTAGAATACTCAGTTACTTGGGATCACATCAGTTTGAATTTTTTCCCACACTATAAGGATTATTATAATATGTAATATAATTAAATATTATATAACTGGTGAGATATGGGTGAGAAGTGAGAGCTATAATTTTTAAGAAGACTAAATTGAATGCTTTCAGATTCCTCAAGTAGCTAAGGAAAATGCTTTCAAAGTAGGTGAGGATAAATCAACTGTAAAGGATGGGTAGAAATAGTTCTACCCTCAAACTGTTCCACAGGCATTTTTCAATTCATATTCCATTTTAAAGAAACATAATCTGGAATTTGTATGCATATGGTTTATGCAAGAAAGACAGTTCTGAACTCTCACATTCATCCTCTATTTAAAGAAATAGCTTCTGACCCTAAGTGAAAAGGTGGGAAAATAACTATATATTTACATATTTTAAGTTAAAATGTATATCATATGTTCGTATACTCACATTAATTTCCACCTTGATTCTGGTTTAATTGATAAACTACAAGTCCCAATAATACCAGATAAGAGGGCTCTTACTGCATTGATTGTGCAACCTATTTCTTTCATTTAGGAAACAGAGAGTAGCTGAATATATAGAATACCTTCAGAAAAAGCATGCGTTATATTTTTTGTGTAGGCCAGAGCTAATTGATATATTTGATATATAATTTATCTAGTGTAGAAAGTTGAAACTCATTTTCTTACAGTAACTCAGATTTGTCAGAATCTGTTAACATCCTACTCAAATTAATCTTTGTCCCTAAGAGGAGAAAATAGATAGATAAAATGTTGGTTTTACTAATCAAGTAATAATTAAAACAACTAAATAACAGTAATATATGATGTCAAGATAAGTTCTACTCAAAGCATATATCTAATATTCTACATTTTCCAGCGACTTTAAATACTGTGTAATTTTTAAGTAAAACAGCTGAGTTTCAAACTTTTGACACATTTTCCCAAATTATCTAATAAATCATTTTTATTATCCAATTATTTTACGCAGGTGCCATTGATAAATTTCTTACATGCTTAATGTTTTTAAGAACTAAGTAACCAAAATACTTCGAGAATTAGGTCTGTAAATTGGTGCATCCACTATGGAAAGCAGTATCTATCGCTCTTCCTCAAAGAATTCAAAATAGAACTACTATATGATTCAGCAGTCCCACTTCTGGGCATATAGCCAAAGGATTTGAAATTAGAATCTCAAAGAGAGATTTTTCCCTCCACATTCACTGTGGCATTATTCACAATAGCCAAGACATGGAAGCAACCTAAATGCCTGTCCCTGAATGAGAAGATAATGTGGTAGCTACGTAAATGGAATATTATTCAGCCTTAGAACCTGGAGGACATTATGCAAACTGAAATAAGCCAGACACAGAAGAACAAATATAACATGATCCTACTTATATGAGGGATCTAAAATAGACTCATAGAAGCAGACAGTAGAATGGTGGTTACTAGGGGCTTGGGGGGCGGAATGCAGAGGTGGTGGGCAGAGGGTATACAGTTTCAGTTATGCAAGTCCTAGAGATCTGCTGTACAGCCCAGTGCTTACAGCTAACAGTATTGTGTTGTATGCTTAAAATTTTGCTAAGAGGGTAGATCTTATGCTTAGTGTTCAAATAAATTAGATGGGAAGAAACTTTTGGAGATGATGAATATACTTAGCATTGATTGTGGTGATGGTTTCATGGGTATATATTTACGTCCAACCCCATCAAGTTGTATACATTAAATATATACAGCTTTTTATATGTCAATCACACCTCAAAGTGATTTTTTAAAAAGAAAAAAATTACAAGAAAAGATATGGGAATATTTTTTTAAAATGGACTTCATCAAATTAAAAACAAAAATTGAGGGATCAAAAGAAACAAGAAAGTGAAAAGACCCCATAGAATGGGAGAAAATATTTGCAAATTATATACCTGATAAGAGTCTAGTATCTAGAATATATAAAGAATGTTTATAACTCAGCAATAAAAAGACAACCCAACTACAAAATGGGCAAAGGATTAACATTGCTCCAAAGAAGATAAACAGGTGGCCAATAAGCACATGAAAAGAGTCTCAACATCATTTTTCATTATGGAAATGCAAATCAGAACCACAAGATACCACTTCACATCCACTAGGATGGCTATTATCAGAAAGATGTACAATAACCCGTGTCGGTGAGGATGTGGAACCCTCACACATTGCTGGTGGAAAAGCAAAAAGCCACTTTGGAAAACAGTTTGGCAATTTCTCAAATCTTAAACATAGAATTACCATGTGACCCAGCAATCCCCCTCCTAGGTTTATACCCAAAAGAATTGAAAACCTATGTCTACACAAAAACAAGTACGTGAAAACTACCAGCATTATTCATGATAGCCAAAAGCTAGAAACAACTCAAATGTTCATCAGATGATGAACAGATTTTTTTAAATGTGGTATATCCGTATAATGAAATATTATTCAGCCAAAAATAGGAACGAAGTACTGGTACATGCTACAACATGCACGAACCTTGTAAACGTTATGTAAAAGAAGCCAGACACAAAAGGCCACATACTGTATGATTCCATTTATATGGAATATGCAGAATAGACAAATCTGTAGAGACAGAAGGTTGATTTGTGATTGCTAGGGGCTGAAGGGAGGGAAAGATTGGGGAGTGACTGCTAATTTCTACAGGGTTTCTTTTGGAGTGATGAAAATGTTCCAGAATTAGATATTGGTGGTGGTTGCACAACCTTAAGCAGTTAACATTCACAGCACTGGAGATAGGGCACTAACTAGTAAAGAGGGTCTGGGAAGGTCACCGTCAGTGTCTACTACACCTGCCCTTCCTTTTAAAATCATATATTTCTTTCAGATTTTACATCATCGATTAAGGTCTGTAATTTCTATTATAGCATTTTCTAAATTCACTGCATGCTATGCAAATACTTGTCAAGTTTCAAATTATAATTTTATATCTTATCCCAAGATTTGGCAGAAATAAACATAATCTCTTGCTGTTTAAAATCTTCTCTTAGTTCTCATTTTCTGAAATTAAAAAGTACTGAATTTTAGCTTACCCTCTTATGGGAGTCCTGCCATTTTAAACAATCATGTTAGCTCTGCTTTTTGGAGAACAGTATGGAATACTGATGAAGTACACAGGCGCTCTGGCATCCCAGCTGTCCCACCTCCCAGCCCTGTGATCTGAGGCAAGTTGCTTAACTTCTTCACTGGTGCCTCAGTTTCCTCTCACATTAAGTGGGCCTCATAATAGCCTGTATTTCATAAAGTTTTGTAGGAGTTAGTACCTGTAAAGCACTTAGAACCAAGAACAAATCCTGGCCTATAGTAAGAGCTCAATAAATCTTTGCTTATATTTTCTAGGTCCTCCCCAAATCTTCTTTTAAGATACAGCAACAGAAACCCTGTGGAGTATTGCACCCACAGAAGACAACGTGAGTTTAAATGGATTTTGCTTTTTGATTTGTTTCTTTTCTGATGACCTTCCTGAATGTGTCAACTTTTTTCTTAGCCTTTTTGGATACAGTAGCACGTGGGCTTAAGTCTTCAGTGAAATAAAAACTTCTATAACCAGTTTCTGAGTAAACTGATGGTGCTATGGACATCATCCTATTTGGATTGTCTTTCTTCTAAATACTTCACCTAATATTGCTTCACCCTAAAGTTCATTGGAAGCTTTTATATTTACTAGTGCAACCACAGATTTTTGGAATCCTATAATCAAAGAATTTTACATATCTACGGACGGACGTTTTGAAATCCTCTAGTTCAAACTACTTATAGTCTAAACTACAGATGAGGAAATTGACTCTTAAGAAGATTATATGACTCTTCCAAAATCACAGATACTTCGGTGATTTTTTCTCTCTGGTATACTGAATTATCTCCCTTTTCTGTACTTCATTCTCATTAATGAAGCAATTTATTGTCCAAAATAGTATCATAAAATTGTATAAATGCTGCTTTCCAATAATACTAAAGGTCTATTGAGTTCTCTTCACCACCAATCAGGAACCTTTACTGGAAGCTTGTTCCTGATTGGTGAAAGCCTGCTGTAACAGTGGAATTCCGAGGAGTAAGCAAAAAAGCATAGCAACAACTGAGTTTGCTGTCTCACTACCCTCAGCCTAGGCCAACCTGGACTCCTTCATCCCAGATGAGGTGGCCTCTACATTTTATATGAAGGCTCTGATTTTCCATTCAACTGTGATCCACCTTATAACATGGCAATCCAATACAGACAGGAAGATAAAACTGAACAACACAGCTAAAATAAAGTGTATTCCCAGGTAAAAGAGACAAATGCTTTCATTTAAAATGGATTAGTTTGATGAGCTTCAGTTACAAGGCAACAGGAAGGTACCAGTGCACAGGAACTGTATCTACAGGCAGTGTCACCAATTCCTACTAGTGGCAGCAGCTGTGGTGGGTGACATGACTCACTGGAGTGTGTGATCTCATAGCCAGAAAGGATTTGCAAACAGCTCTGATCATTAATCCCATGCTGTGGAAACAGACATGGAGGAGTGCTGTGCTTCTCATAGCTATGGAGGGTCCTGGTTTCCTAAGAAGGAATGTTCCCATCCCAGAGCTGGTAGTTTGGTGACCTATCCCTAGGCGATGAGGGGAAGATGCTTTTTATAATGACTGCCAAGTTGGAGTGGAGTCTCTTTTTGCATTTTTCTGGAGGAAGATATTTTTACCATATTATTTTTTAATATAATTTTTTAATTTACAGAATACCCACTGTGGAGACAGGATGAAGTTGACCAGTGAAAAGTTGCCCAAGAACCCCTTTTATACTTCTCTATCCCACTATGCTGCTAAGAACCAAAAACTCTTCCAATGGAGAAAGGAAAAGACTGGTACAAATCCTGATAATATTTTCACTAAAAGTTAATTATGTACACCAGAGCAAAAGAGACAAGAAATATGAGTCTTATTGCTGGCAAGAAAGTGGTTAGTTTACAGTCCTTTCTAGCTTTTCTGTAAGAATCTGTGAAATTGCTTGAACCTACCTGGTAGCAAATCATCAGTGAAGAAGTTTCATAATGAGATCCTGATCCTGATTTTACTTTCAGGACTTTAGGACACCCTTCTGGAAAAGAGAAGCCAGATGTCAGTTCTGATAAAGAGAACAGTACCATACTTTACTTGAAATTAGCATTTAAAGCTACCATTTTTTCCTACAGACTTAAAAAAATTAAATTGGGGATGGTTAGTTCATCTAGTTAAGAGTAGTTCTAATTAAGGCTCAAATTAAGAATTTCACTCACCCACAGGCCAGCTTTGTCTAAAGAATTCCACATAGACTGCATTGCTAGAGCTCCTGCCTAGCAGGAAAGAGGGTTAGTTTGACAACCAGCCAATATATTTCTTAATTATATAAGGCACAATGTCAGGTATTGTGATAGTGGTTTCTTTTTTTAAGGTAGTGCTTTTTCCTTGAACTAAGGAGGTCAGTTTTAGGAATGAGAACTAGGAAGGAAACTAGTATAAACAGTGTCAGATGAATTCTATTTAATTTATTACTTTAAGAGAGAAAATTCATATTGTATGGATAAAGATGGAATTCTTTACTTTTTAAAAAATCAGATCATTACAGCCATGCTAGTTTGGTGGATAAGGCCTTGCACCTCTTGAAGGAAAGAATAAGAAGAGGGGATACTCTGGCATATTTCCTACGAGGTCAACTGTATTTTGAAGAGGTATCATTTTTTGTTGATTTGTTTTCATATCAAGCTGCTGTTAGATCTTCATAGCACAATTTCCTATAGAGTTCCTTACATTGTTAAACCAGGGAAATTCTGTCAAAGTCCATAGATTATGGTTGTAGATTTAAGTATGATACATTGGTCCCAGCTTATGGAGATATTCAACCTTTCTCCATAAAAGTCATTCTAAGTAATGTCATTTATAGGAGTCATTTTGGTATGAAATCCATTTTCACATGATAAATTAAAAATCTAATTTTTATATTTTGCCCAATATATTCAACATCATTTATAAAATATTTTCATTTTATTAACAATTAAAAATCCTGATTCTTATCTAGTACCTAAAGGCAGCTTTGTATGTTCCTATATGGAGTAAGGAGGGAATTTCCCTCTTTATCCACATTATGCTGAGGTTTGCAGAGTAGGTCTAGGAGGACCTATGCAAACTATCACTCCAACTTCAGCAGCATAGCTTCAGTTGTTCACTGAACCCCAAGGGAAGATGCGAAAAGGGACCAGCTGTCCCCAGCCCCTCACTATCCACTGAACGTTTGGGCAGCTGTTCACCTATATCCCACTTACTTATCTTTTGATGGCTCCTCATTCATTCTGGCAACAAATACTTGTTGAGGACTCATCATGCACCTGTCACTGTGAGGATCATGTAGCGTAAGGGCTCAGAGAATGATCTTTCAGCTTTGGGCATAGGTTCAAATACGGTTCCATTGCTTGGAAACTGTATCCTTGGGCACAAATGCTTAACCTCTTGGTGCCTCAGTTTCCTCATCTGTAAAAGGGCGTAATAATATGCATTTCATAGAGCTATTATGAGGGTATATTAATTGTAAAAATACTAACAGGGCCTGGCACCTAGTAACTGCTTTATAAGTATTTGCTACTATTATGCTAGGTACTAGCTATACAGTGATGAGGGAGTTAGAATGGTCCCCATTTCATAGAGCTTACAGTCTAGAGGAAGAAAATAAATCAATATATAATTAAAAATAAGTTAAAGTACTATGAAAGCAATTAACTGGGTACTCTGATAGAGAATAATTTAGGGATAGGGCGGAAATACCTGTTGCTGAAACTAAAACTTGAAGACAAGGAAACAGGCAATGCAGACAGCCATAGGGAAGTGCATTCCAGGTAGAAGGGAGAACAAATGCAACGTTTCTGAGATGAGGAAGAGTTTGGTGAGCTCTAGGAATTAAGAGACCAATGTCATAGTCAGCAAGGCAGAGAATGGCTCTAGATAAGCCCTGTTTAAAATGTAGTGAGAAGCCATTGAAGTGTTTTGAGACTGTGATGAATGGATTGGAAGGGAAGCATAGAACCAAGACCAGTTTAGGGGAAAATTATACTAGTTGGGGCAAGAGAGGATGGTGATCTTGACCCAGCAGTGGAGCTGGGTCCTGGATTTATTTTGGAGATACAAGTAATGGCATCATGGACTGAAAAATAGAGAAGTGGGGAGGAGTGAGTTTTGAGGGAACCATCAGGAGTTCAGTTTTTGGACATTTTATGTTTGAGATTCCCCTTAGTCATCCAAGTATACATGTTTCAAAGTAGAAACTACATGTAAGACTCTAGATCTCAAAGGAGAAGTCTGAGTTGAAAGTATATGAGATTTTCCAGCATGTATATGGTATTTAAAATCATGAAAAACTAAAAGGATTTCCTTTCTCTTCCTATGTATAGAGTATTCTAAGTTTTCCAGCCCTCTTATATGTTGGCCAAACATTAGCCAGAAAGGAGAATGAATCTTTACAACTCAGTCATTTACTCATTGTTATGTGTTCTTTAAGATAAATATTTGTTAGCATTTTAGTACAGTTTTTATTAATTTTATCAGTTTGTTGATTAATTACAGTTTATGAAAAGAGAAATTCAATTGTTCCTGTGTTTTCCAAAAGTTGCTTTTCTCTGGCCTGCTCCTCCTAGTAATGACCTTCCAACTCAGAGACTCTCTTTCCACTGTTACAAATGATTTATTCTTTAGCGTAAGGCATTTTCCGTGGTGGATTAAGACATTAAGCCCCATTTTTGTTCCTTACACTTCATCGTATTTGCTATTATATCCTATAACGCTGAGGAGCCTTAAATGAATGACATATGACACGTAGGTTTTTATAGGAAGTATGGGAGAAAGATAATTTTGGAGAATCACATGTTTGTTGTTCTGTGTCTTCTCCCTAGCTAGAAAATGGCAAACCTGGAAGAGCCATATCATAGTGGATATTTAGTAGTAGCGGATATCCTGATGTTTATCTTTTCTCAGAGTCTTTGGCCCCAGCTCTGAAGTTTCTCAGACTCCAGGAGTAGCGGGTGATACGGCAGGCTGGAATGAGCAGAGAGCTAGGCTATCACTTAGAGAGTGGTTTGGCAGCAGCCAAGAGTAAGAGTGAAAGTCAAAGAGAGTCTGACCCAGGTTCCTCCTGGTCAGTTCCCTCAGTTGCCATATTTAGGTTTATTTTATTGATTTTATAGTGTGTTGATTGTTGTCAATAGCTTACTTGCAAATTCCATAAATTTGCTGCTGTCTTTTATTTGGTGCTGCTAGCTAGATTTAGGTGGGAACTAAGTATTTGGGATTACTTTAAGGTAATAATGAAAATAATTCAGTATTTCCTGGGAGCTTACAGGGATGGTATGAAGAAGCATTAGAACAGTTTGAAGAAATCAAGGAAAAGGATCATCAGGCAACTTACCAGCTAGGAGTGATGTATTATGATGGCCTGGGGATGACTGCAGATGCTGTAAGTTATTGTTTTGTTCACAGTGTTTAAGATTTCATTGTTTATGGATTATTTGATACAGTTAAAATTATATTTTAATAATATATTTCTATACTTATACTTAAATAATTATCTATCCTTTCAACATTTAAAGGATAGCACTAGTCATTTTTACATTTATGTAAAAAACAAATTTCTTTTTGCCCCTCTCCTTACTGCTATTAGCCGTCAATAACATTTTTGCTTTAAAATGTTTTCCTTTGTTTTTAAAAGTTACTTCAAAGCTACATGAACATGGAGAAAAGTTAGAAAATAAGCAAAAATAAGATCACTCCAAATTTTACTATCAAATATGAACTTTGTTATTATTTTAGAGTATATTCTTCCGTGTATTGCCCTATGCAAAAAAAAAGATAAGCTGAAACCAGAATGTGTTCATTAGACAGTCACACTTGCCATGAAACTTCTTAAGTCTCTCTCTAGAATGCAAATTTTTTTGAAAAATTGGTTTTATACTTAATTCGTGCTTTCTAACTCAATGGTCCCCTATTTCTATTTAAATGGTATCATGACTGTACCATCACCCAAGTTATAGGATTATTTAACATGGAATTTAGAAATAGGTCCTTGGAAAATGGTAATAACAGTAGGATAATATTCATAACTATATCTTTTTAAAACTTTTAAACAATCTAACCAGAAAGAATTTACATAAACAAAAAGAATCAACAATTTGAATTTACCAAAGATATAATAATAATATCAGTGAAAAATATTTGCTGCACAAAAATAGAATAAAGCAGAAAACAATAAAATGCTTAATTTCTGACAGGGCCTAACCAGAAGACATACAATAGAAATTAGATGACAATTGAACTCTAGTCTCAAAAAGTTAAGAAAACACATTTTGTCAATCAAACATGAGAAGACTGGGGAACAAATTGCAATGAAACAACTTAAATTTGTGGAAACAAATCTTAAAAAATTTTACTTTCAAAAAATAGAATTTATACTGAATACATCTACCAAAACTAACACATATTCCCTAATACCCAGTTTATATTCAAAATCCTCAAATTGTCCCAAAGTAGTCTTCAAGCCAGCATTCAGTCAGGGACCGCCCAATGCACTGAGTTGTAACATCTGCAAGCTTCTTTCATCTAGATTAATTCTCTCTCCTGCCTTTTTTTCATAATATTGACTTTATTAGAAGTGACACTTATATGGTACTTAAGCAGAAAAATGTCTTCTTTTGTAGTGCATACTGAAATATTTAGGGGTGAAGTGTCCTGATATTTTCATATTGGCATGTAACTTGAAACAAGTCACCAAAAAAAATAGATGAAGCAAATATAGCAAAATGTTATTACTGACAATCTATGTGGTAGTTATGCAAATTTTTATGTAATATTCTTTCTACTTTTCTGTATGCCATTCTAAGATCTTCTGTATTCTCAGCCTTTTTCTCAGACTACTTCCTTCACTTCCTTGCCTTATCAGAAACTTGGTTGTCCCACAGGCAGCCCTCTTTAGAGGAGGGCTCTCCTTACAACCTCCCAAAGTACCATAGTGCTCAAAGGTAGAGCTGGTATTATTTTCATTTCCCAATTCACTTTCTAGCTATTATTTCTCCTCCACCTGAGGCACAAAGTGTACCTACTTTGAAGTTCATACCAACTCATTGCTTTCCTAGTTCTATCAATTTCCTGGTTGTTGGTGATTTTTTAATGTTAACCTGAAGATTTTGGCTCTGGGATTACAGTTTTTGGTGTCATTCCACCATTTTATCTGATACTTGAAGGAAGAACTGAGCAGCAAGAAGGAGCAATATATAGATGTAGGTGAATCACACTCCAGGCAGAGGAAATAGCTCGTGTTCAGGCCTGAGGAAGGATGGTACAGCTGGAATACAGTCAAAACAGTGAAACAGGGACCAAACCACGTGGAACTTGGCAAACTACAGCCAAATGGATTGTATTCTCAATGCAGTGTGAAGACACCAAAAGGGAGTGCAATTAATATGATTAACATTTTTAAAGATCATTTTGTCTGTTGTGTGGAGAATGGATTGAATGGAGGCAGGAGTAGAAGCAGGAAGTCCAGTGAGGAAGCCACTGCAATAGTTCAGATAAAATAGCAGCTTTAACTGAAATTATAGTGGTGGGAATAGAGAAAAGTGGACAGATCTAGGATATGCTCTTAAGAGGATACAGGACTTTCTGATGGATTGGGAGAGGGGCAGAGATAAGGGGAGGAATCAAGGATGATTCCTACTTTTTGTCCTGAGTGGATGATGTTGCCATTTAATAACAATGGGGTGACTGAGGGAGAAGCACGGTTGCGGTACAGGAGGAAAAGCGAAACATTTATGTTTGAATGTTTCATTTGAAGTACCTGTTAAGACACCTAAGTAGAGATGTCAGGTAGAGAGTCTGGAGCTCAACGGTGCCGACAGGACTAGAGAAATCAGTGGGGGGCTATCTGTGGAGCAGTGGGAATTACAGCACCAGATTGGATAAGATTGTTGAATGAGTGAGTATCATAGACAAGAGCCAAAGGTCAAGGCCAGGGACTGGAAGCCCTGCAATATTTCATGGTCATAACGGAAAGAATAGCTAGCCAGCAAAGGAGAATGAGAAGGAGGAGACAGGGAGGACAGAGGAAAATGAGGACTGTGTGGTGATCTGAAAGTCAAACGATGAAACTGTTTCAAGAAGGAGGGAGTGATCATCTGTCTCAGATTCTGCTGAGAGGTGAGTAGAATGAAAACTGAGCACTTACTATCAGACATACTAAGATGAATTTCACTGGAGATCTTGACAGAAGCATTTCAGTGGGACCAAGGTCATAAGGGACCAAGATTGGAGTGGGTAGAGGAGACATATGGATGTAAGGAAGTGGAGATAAGCACTGAGCTTTGTTATAAAGTAGAACAAATATATGTGCAATAACTGGGAGGGATCATGGGATCAAGGGAGAGTTTTCTCCCAGATCAAAGATCTTACAGTATTATTTGTAAGTTGACACACAAGATCTGGTAGAGAGGAAGAAATTGATGATGAATAAGGTAAACTGATAGATTTGGTGTTTCTTTCAATTCTTTCTGTTTTCTCAGTGAAATAAAAGTGAAGCCATGTGTTTGCTGTGGCAGGATGTATCCTAAAATTCTAACAATTCAGAGAAAATAAGCATAGCTCCTGTGCAAAGATGACACACAAATTCATGAACTGTTCCATATTTTTTATAAAAATATTTAAAAAGTTGAAGCCATGAGCTGAGACTGAGGAGAGGGAGCAAGGGGACAGCAGAAGTCTGAAGAGAAAGGAAAAGGTCTGAAGTAGTATCTTCTCTTCCAGATAAGTGGGAGAGATCGTTGATGAGACAAACTGATAGTATTGCTTGCGAGGGGAGAGCTCGCTCTGAAATTTGAAGTCACAAATTGTAAGAAGGACCTGTCAGCATGGTTATGTTTTTCTCCAGCCATGTTCAGTGGTTTAAGTACAGCAGAGTAGCTGGAGAAATAAGATATCTGCCACATGAGTGAGTGTCATGGAGGGAAAGAGGGACAAAGGAATGAGTACGGTGACAGATACAGAATAAGCTGATGTGGGAAGAACATGAAGGTGTAGAAAGACCAGGAAAATTGGTAGATTCGACGGGTTGGCATATGGCAACTCCAAAATAGAATGGCTTGAATGTAGTTATATATGGAGGTCAGAGGAGCAAAAAAGAAGATGGCCTCTGTAGGTCTGTTCAGTTAACCCAAGGTAAAGGGGCAAAGAGCAAATTCTTTTAATGTTTATCATTTTATTAATTTACCAAGTTCTTGACACTAATTTGGTCCAGAGTCTGGTTGAACCAAATATGCTTTGTGTGGTAGGTTTGAAATGTCTTGAAATTTACATGTTATAAACCCCAAAATATTGATACAAAACCGCATTATGTTTGCTTTAGTCATATATCTTTTGAAAGAAATTGAGAGGAAAAAATACATACACAGGTATGTATATATGTGCCTGGGTATCCTTTTATATTTGTACATATTTACCATTTCTGGGGCTTTTCATTCCTCTCTATCAACCTGCGTTGCCATCTGGCACCATATTCCTTTTCCGTTCAACCTGAAGAACTTCCTTTAAAGAGCATTTCTTTTAAGTGTGCAGGTGATGAGTTATCTCCAATTTTAATTACCTGAAAATGTCTTCAGTCTGCCTTCATTTTTGATGAATTGTTTTGCTGGTTGAGTTTTTTCTTTCCTCACTTTAAAAATGCCATTGTAAAATCTTCTAGCTTCTCATGAGAAGTCAGTCTCTGATTGTATTAGGTTCCCTGTAAATAATGTGTCCTTTTTCTCTGGCTGCTTGCAGGATTTCTGTGGATTTCAGCAGTTTGACTATGATGCGTGCTTAGGAGAGGGTTTTTGTTTATCCTGTCTGGAGTTCACTGAACTTCAAGGATCCTTTTCAGTTGCAGTTTTCAAGAGTCATTCCTCTTCCAGTTTGTGTTTGCTTTGGTAAACTTCCCAGTGCCTTTAATAACTTTTTTAAAAAATTATTTATTTATTTATTTATTTTTGGCTGCGTTGGGTCTTCGTTGCTGCACGCGGGCTTTCTCTAGTTGCGGAGAGCGGGGGCTACTCTTTGGTGCAGTGCGCGGGCTTCTCATTGTGGTGGCTTTTCTTGTTGCAGAGCACCGGCTCTAGGCACACGGGCTCAGTAGTTGTGGCTCGCAGGCTGTAGAGCACAGGCTCAGTAGTTGTGGCGCACGGGCTTAGTTGCTCCGCGGCATGTGGGATCTTCCCAGACCAGGGCTCCAACCCGTGTCCCCTGCCTTGGCAGGCGGATTCTTAACCACTGTGCCACCAGGGAAGTCCCTCCCAGTGCCTTTAGAAAGTTGTTCTTTATGTTTGGTCCTGATTTAATCACTGCTATCTGTGGGAGGATTTACACGAACACTTCACTCTACTACCATTATACTGTAAGTTCTCTCTTAATAACCAGTTGGGGAAAAAAATGGTAGACACCTACCTCACACACTCACAAAAGTAAATCCACATGATCTGGGACTCAGTAAAACACCTTAATTTTCTCATCTATTACTGTGCTGTTTAGCCAGCAATAGCACTTTGAGAGACTAGTGAGGAGTAGAAGTTAGAATGCAGTGTATAAAAATGTACTTGACTGTCAAATATTATTTTCTTCTTTGGAGTGATTTTTGAAGCTTTTGAAACTGTGGGTTAAATCCACTTCACCTGCCTTCACTAATCAAAGTCGTTTTAAGACTCATGTGTCCTCCAACCTGCACATGTATAAACAATAAGATGTTTGCCTGAGTTGTTTTCTGGGAACTTGGAGCCAGTGGCATCTAGTTTGAGCTGAGCTGGTTAAGACTAGATAGGATCATCGACTCTCCAACTGGGCATCCACAGGCGTCCATTGCTTCATGACGTTTTGAACGTGCAGAGGCCTGCATCTTAGTTACACCTGCGCAGAGAGAAGATTACCCGCCAATTCCCACATCTTTTCCCAATCACCTTTCCCCACGCCCCGCACGCTCCCCATGCCTCGGACCGCCCTGCTGTTTTATTCTTTATCCCATAAATACCCCGAGCTGCCTGCGTGCCTGCTGGGAGGCTGGTTTGAGATTTGTTCTCCTGTCTTCTGGCTTGGCTGCCTTGCAAATAAGCCCTCTTTTTGCTGCAAACCTCGGTGTCTCCGCGTTTGGCTTGCTGTGCGTCTGGCAGGACAGATCTGGTTTGGTAACCCATGTGGTGAGCCAGCCAAGAGGTGAGTCCGGGTGAACCTCTGGCCCGTGGCTCGTCGGCCCCTTGCAGGCACTGAGGACCTGTGGACCAGCCCAAGCAGCTCCCTGGCGCGTCCGTTCCCAGACTGACCCTGGGTTTTCAGGGAGGCGCTGCTGACCTTCCGCGCTCAGTGTCATCTTGTAGCAAAGAGAGGAAATGGAGCAGGACCCTATGGTGCTTCCCCTCCATGTCCTCTGCCTGCCTTTTGTCTGTAGAAAAACTTTAGTCAAAGAATAAATTCAGAGAAGTGAGAAAGTGCAGAAGGAAAGGAAAACAAGACCAAGTAATAATAGCTTAGTCACTGAATGAAGTCAGGGACCATTAGTCCCTCCTCAGGGGCTGTAGATAGTATTATGAGCCGTGTCCTGTGAGATGTTTCATAGATACTGAAACCCCACCAGGTGAAAGAAATTAACTACATGATGACCAGACTATAGCCATGACCTAAGCTACCACAGTTCTGAGGACTGGCCTCAAAGAAATGGGAGCAAACCGACCCTGGAACTGAAGACTAACTGTACTTAAAACAATCAAGATGACGCTGGTCACCACAGGACCAATTTCAAGGTGACTGTCGGAGCTGACTGGGCTGTTTCTGCATGTAGCCCCCTCCCTCCACCTAAACACCCCTGAAACTCCCCTTTAAAAGTGTTTGCCCACCGATTTGTCAGTGGGGAGTCAGTCTCTGAACATAAGTCCGCCATTCTCCCCGTTGCTGGCCTCAGAAATAAAGCAAACTTTCCACTAGCCTTGCCTCTCGAATATTGGCTTTTGAGTGGCAAGCAGCTGGACCCGACTTTCAGTAACATTTTTGGGGTTTTGGGCTTTTGGATTTGGAAGATGTTTTTAGGGTAACCTCGTTAAAGAAATGCACCTGTGCCTAGATTGTCTTTGGAACCCTGAAGGATCATGGGTCAGAGGCCCACCTGATGGGATTTTGGCAGACAATATAAAAGGTTACAGCTGCTGAGGTACTCTGTACCTGAGTTAAAGGCCCAGGGCTCTGGTTTTTGGTTTTGTTTTGGTCTTGTTTGTCCATGTCTGTCTATGTCTGATTGTCTTAATTGTTAGGAATTGGCTACTGGGGGTTGAGCTTCTTGGCGACTGTAGCAAGGACCCTTAGATTTTGTTGCTGCACCCACCTGGGAACAAAGCCCCTTCAAAATGGGCAATGTTAATTCGGTTCCCTCTTGCAGCCCTCTAGGCTACGTTCTCCAAAATTAGGAGACTTTCAGTTATGAATCCATGGAAAAATAAAGGATGGTTATTTCTTGTAACACTAAATGACCATAATATCCTCTAGACTCTGGAGCACAATGGCCTGAAAATGGATCCTTAAATTACAATACAACTTTGCAAGTAGATTTATTTTGTAAACAAGAATAAAAATGGGATGAAATACCTTATGTACAGTCTCTTACGTTCTTGTATCAGAATAAACCTGTGTAGAGTAGATGTAAGGTAATGGTCCAACAGGAAGGAAAGGCAAAGAAACCTGTTTTGCTTGATTCTAATGAAAAGGAGGAGGACTTGCTGGGAATTCAGTGGACCGCTCTGATGCTCCTCCACCCTTACAGGACGGCGCTGTCGCTCCTTACTGTCAGCATCTGAACCTCAGGCTCTCGGGCGCCTGTGCCCTCCCCCCACCCCAGTCTCTGAGGGTTGAGAAACAGGAATGTCCTCCCCTCTCATCACCTGCCAGGGTGTGCAGCTTGGCCAGGGAGCTACCCAAATGCGGGGAGGGCAATATCCCTTAAGGCAAGTCCCCACTGGGGCTATGAATGCTGAGACTGGGCAGGTGATGGGATGGATCTGGGTCCACTTCCCTGGCCACTTTGGATTTATTTAATTGGAGGAACAATATGCCAACTTACAGAGATGACCCGAGAATGGAAAACCTTCATTGATTTTTTTTTTTTTTTTTGTAACCCACAACCTAACCTGGGCAGATGTTCAAAATTTATTAAATACCCTCCTCACTTCAGAAGAGCATAAGATGGTGCTGGATAAAGCTCGAGAGGAGGCAGATCTGCTTCGTGCAGAAACCCCTGGCAACCCGGTGAGGGCTGCTGCACGCGGGGCTACACCAAAAGCAGATCCTGATGGGGATGTGAATGCTGGAGACAGGCCCGAACTTTATTGAGATTGCATTCTTGCAGGATTGCGAAGAGGGAGGCCAAAACAAGCCTTAATAAAGTACAGGAGGTAAAAGAGAAACCAAATGAGGATCCTTCAGAATTTCCAGAAAGGGTCTTTAAAGCCTATAGGCAACATACAAAGAGAACTTATAAAAGTCAGAGTGACCAATTTTTGGTCAGAGCGCACCCAGTATAGAGAAGAAACTGCGAAAGATGGCAGGGCCTTTAGGAATGCCTATGTCTTGACTTGTTGAAACTGCCTTTAAAGTTTCTAATAGCAGAGACCAGGTTCAGGAGAAAAGGGAACAATGGAGAATGAAAGAGGCTGCTCTGCGGGCAGCTACCTTAACACCGGGAAGAGCTGGATGGAATCAAGGACTCCCACAAGGGACTCGGCAAAAGCTTCCACTCAAACGGGCACCCAATAGCGGGACCCCGCCAGTGTGCATACTGCAACCAGGAGGGACACTGGAAAAGAGGGTCCCATCCTAAGTAAGACTCTTGAAGGTAAACAGCTGGCACATCAGATGCCCAAGAAGAGAATGACAGTGACCAAGAATGACAGGCCCTAGGGGTTCCTTTAAATCTTGTGAAGTCCATCATCTCCCAGGCGGAGCCCTGGATGACTATGACCGTGGGAAATTTAGGATTTTGATTGATATGGGGCCATTTACTCAGTTTTAAATACCTGGCTTTCTAAGCTTCCTTCTAAAACTATGTTAGTAACTGGGGTGTCCAAAGAAACCTTGAAAATGCCTTTTTTCCAGCTGCTAAACTGTCAGATGGGGAAAACGCATCTGAAGCATAGCTTTGTATACATGCCTGAATGCCCCATTCCCCTTCTGAGATGAGATTTACTAACTAAATAGCATGGTTACCTTTGCCCCTGAGTGAACAGACATTAAAGTACCACCAGAGCAGGCTTGCGCATTGCAGGCTCTATTACTCCAATCCCAAAAAGAACATCCTGCAACTGTTCAGAAGAGATTTGCAAAGAGGAGTCCGAAGACCTGGGCAGACGGGAGGCTGGGAATAGCAAAGAGCTAGGCTTATACAGCTTAGGGCACCACCTGAAGTCAGCCTGTACACGATTTAAGATCAGAGTGTAAAAGAGACTCATCCAGTAGTCCCTAACCCATATACTCTGCTCACTAATCTGTCCAGACATTGTTGGTTTACTGTATTCGAGTTGAAAGATGCCTTTTCTTGCATATCCTTGTTGTAAATCCCAAGAGTTGTTTGCTTTCAAATGGGAAGATCTAGGTACTAAGAATTAAACAACAGTACTGCTGGACAGTACTTCCTCAGGGATTTAAAACTTTACCCACGATGTTTGGAGAAATCCTGGCAAAAGATTGGAGGGACCCTCAACTAAATGAGGGAGCCCTGCTCCAGGATGTGGTTGATACTGATAACCAGTAAAAACAAAGGACACCTGAGACCAGGATATGGTTTTGATTTCAACCTTTTTGGTTGAACAGGTCTATCAGGTATCCAAGAAAAAGCACAGAGTTCTCAATCCCTCTGTGAAATATTTGGGTTTTGAACTCTCACAAGGACAGAGAGACTTGCCCTCTAATGGAAGGGAAGCTCTAGCTAGGGCTGCAGCTCCCACCGAGAGATAATTGCAGTAATTTCTGGGAATGGCTGGGTTCTGCCGTATTTGGGTCCCCAACTTTGGACTCATAGCCAAACCCATTTAGGAAGCTCTTAAAGGAGAAAATGAACATCTAGACTGAAATCATGGAGGATAAACATCCTGAAGACCAGTTCCATCTTCGCCGGTTGGGACCTTATGAGGAACGCACTGAGAAAGGGAAGCACGTTGCATGAGGAATACCGCGGTGGTTCCAACCCTGACGCTGACTTTCCCGAGTGGGCAAGCGAACCCCCAGAAAAAAGCCACGAGAAAGAAATTAAGGTGAGTGGGATTGCTGCAGTGGTGGCTTTGAAAAGTAAAATTTAGAAAGCAATTTAAATAATTTGCTAGTAACCAGATTGATTGTTTTCTTTTGTTCTGCCTTCTCTTTGTTTCTAAGCTCCCAGGCTTGGAAGGACAATTCAGTGATTAGGATTTTTCAGTCTTTGGCAAAAGTAGGTAATTTCTCTAGCTTTTGGATATGTCATCTAAAAAAAACCTTCTGTATTTGATCATGCTGACCCCTTGGTTGTGCCTGCCGTTAATTTTTGACCATCCCTAACTTCACTGTGACTTCAGGTGTGAACATATCAAATTAGGCTAATCAACAAAATGTCCTGTTGCATTTTTCCTTGAATAAGCCAAAATTTGGTCTCCTCATGTCCTCAGAATAAAAAACAAAAACCAAAAAGCAAACAACAAAAATCCCTGGCATCTACCCTTGTCAAGTTTCTATTTGGTGAGGATATTGTAGAAACCACACTTAATTCTCCCAGCCTGTGTTCCTTCGATACTATCTAAGCGTTTCAAAGGTGATAATGATCAACACGCTCCAATTCGTAAAAAAAGTAAGACACCGATCCCTGGCTCGCCAGTGTCCTAGGTAAAATCCCTGAAAATAAGAGTCGAAATATTCGCATGTCTGGCGTTCAGTATGCCCTCACAGTGTACATATTTGCCCCACCCTGTACCTATTTGTCTACAGTTTTTATTACCAATCTTGGGCCTATGAATGCCTTGACAGCTGGCGCATAAGTGGTATTTGTTTGGGATCAAAATTAACTTGAAACCAGGAACAAGAGAATATTCTCAAATGAGTGCTAAACAGTTTGATTCCTCAAGCCCCTGTTAGGCCTATGCCCCTTATCAGCAGGAATTAGCCAGAGCTGTCCTCACCCTTTTTCCTCAAGAGTTGAGGAATGATCAAAAAGCAAGGGGGGGTGGGGCGGGAATGAAACCGTGGGTCACATCCACTTTACCTGCCTTCACTAATCAAGGTGGTTTTTTAAGACTCTCATGTCCTCCAAGCAGCATGTAGCCTAAACAAGATGTTTGCCCGAGTTGTTTTCTAGGAACTTGGAGTCAGCTGTGTCTAGTTTGAGCTGAGCTGGTTAAGACTGGATAGAACCACCGACCCTTCAACTGGGCATGCGTGAGTGTCTGTTGCTGAGTGACTTTTTGAACGTGCAGAGGCCTGTAGCTTAGTTACACCTGTGCAGAGCAAAGATTCCTGCACCTTTTTCCAATCACCTTTCTCCACGCTCCCCACACCTCCAACTGCCTGCTGCTTTCTTCTTTATCCTATAAACACCCCGAGCTCCTTGCCTTTGGGGAGGCGGATTTGAGATCTGTTCTCCCATCTCCTACTTGGCTGCCTTGTAAACCCTCTTTGCTGCAAACCTCGTGGGCTCAGCATTTTGGCTTGCTGTGCGTTGGACAAGAGAAACCTAGTCTAGTAAACAGTTTGTGTTTGGGTTTTTGGAGAGAGGAAAGCCTTTTGTTGGTGGTTAGAACGTCTTCTGTGTTTTGTGACTATACAGATGTCATATGAAGATGAGTGTAGTAGATGTAAATTTATCACTGAGCACAGCTAGGGAAAGTGTGCTTGAAGAGAGAAGACAGAGTTTGGGGCTCACACGTGTCCTGTAAGGATTAAAAATGTGGAAGTTACTGGCTATTCTTACACTTTAAGTTCTAAGAACTGTGCCGATTCAGAATAAGGGCTATGAGGAGAGAAGGAAACCATATTGAGATGTAACGCAAATGTGGAAGCTATAAAATGAAGGAAATGCTTTATATCCCAGAGCTCCTGGGAACGCTGACCCAGGAGATGGACTTTTACTTATTTCTAGCCCTGCAGAGTCCAGGACAACCATACCTGTTAGGTATAGACTCATGACATTCTACCTCATGTCGAAGGGTGAACGCTTTACAGCATTATTCGGAGAAAACTTAATTTGGGTAAAACTAAACTACGACTTTCTGTTTTGTTCTTTTCCTTTGTGGAAGGAAAAAGGAGTGGAATATATGAAGAAAATTGTTGATTCTCCGTGTCCCAAAGCAAGACACTTACAATTTGCAGCAGCTTACAACCTTGGAAGAGCTTATTATGAAGGAAAAGGCGTTAAGCAATCAGACGAGGAAGCCGAAAGGTAATCTGACCTGAGAACAAGATTTTTGTTTTAATCAAATGCTTTAAACAAAGAATAACTTGCCTTGCCCTTCTCTTCTAGACTGTGGCTTTTTGCTGCAGACAATGGAAATCCAAAAGCTAGTGTGAAGGCTCAAAGTATCCTAGGATTGTATTACTCAACAAAGGAACCCAGAGAGTTAGAGAAGGTAACAGTGATCTATTTGTTTAAATCCTAGCATCCTGTGTAGATTAATATTTGGTGAGGAGTAAGTATGTAGTCTTGAATATCTCTTATATTTCTTTCAACGTAAAGAAAGCTTACATTTTAAGATCTCCAAGCTCATTTCACCCTTTCCTCAACTATGAATGCTGCCTTCCCTGCCTCTACCAAAGGAGACCATGGATGTGAGCACTTTGTATGCTATAAAAAGCACACGTACAAAATATTCTACCATAAAAGGTAAAAGAGGAGGGAGAGTCAGTACAACCTCTTTAATCACCAATGATGGAAACCCTTTCCAAGAAATCTTATAGGGAGAAGGAAATGAGGCGTTAAAGGCAAACTTGTAGGAGGCACATAACCCCCAAGATCCTTGTCAGATAACTGAGCAGCTACTTGGGAATCGGTTTGAACTAACTCAGATTCTCTGTAGCTGAGTACTGAGCAAACATGCTGGGACCACATGCAGGTTTTTATCCTTGGTTTTCTTTGATCCCGTTGGAGCTCCAAGAGGATCTGAGAGGTGGCCGCAATCTCACAACATCAGCTGCTCTCCTCTCCTTGCTGTGCCTCATTACAAAGCCTTTCAGACGCTTGGTTCGTATTTCCCACCTTCTTGGTCCTTCCTCTGGAAAATCTGAAAATCCTGAAACCTGAACAGCTGAGCTCGAGCCAGTGACCTCGCCTGCACTGTGGGCAGACAGCGGGCGGGCTCCCCTCAGCACCCTCTCTCAGGCATGCGAAGTTGGTGCTAGCCTGACATGCGTTCAAGGGGTTAGAACGATGTCCTAGAGATGAATTAATAGTACTATCTTATAGAGAGATTCCCTTTATAATCCACCTTGTGAATACTAGGGAATTGTGCTTTTTCCTAGGCATTTTATTGGCATTCAGAAGCTTGTGGCAATGGAAACCTGGAATCCCAGGGTGCACTTGGGCTCATGTACTTTTATGGACAAGGCATCCGCCAGGATACTGAGGCTGCCCTGCATTGCTTGAGGGAAGCAGCAGAGCGTGGAAATGTCTACGCTCAAGGGAATCTCGTGGAGTATTACTATAAGATGAAATTTTTTACAAAGTGTGTTGCATTTTCCAAAAGGTGAGTAAGCTGGATAAAAGTATTTACAAAAACTCTTACTAGATGTTCTATGCCAGGTCTGTTTAATAGAACTCGCTGCAGAATTGGAAATGATGGCTATTGGTACTTGCAGTGTGGCCAGTGCAACTGAGGACTGAACTTGTAATTTTCACTGGATTTTAATTTTAATAGCCACACGTAGCTCATGGCTACCATATTGGATAGTACATCTATTAGTCTGCAGAACTTCAGTGCTATTTGCTCTGTATACCAGCTAAGTAATCTTACACAAGTTTAACTTTTGGGGAATCAATTGTTCTTTTGTAATCCTGCGGAAGTATTTTCTTCTTGATTTAAAAAAAAATAGTGAATATAAAGTGTTTAACACAGCTTGGCACATGAGAAATATTAAACTTTTTTCCTACACCCTTAGCCATAAGTTCTATAACTGCACAATTGCAATATAGCTTGATGAGGACTGTACAATGAGAATGGTTAAAAGACTCCAACACTAACATAAAGTATATGGAAATTTATTTTCTCTGAGGCCGTGTACTTTCCTGCATTTACCCACAATGTACAAATGCAACAGACCTGGGTGTCCTCTAGAATGGCTATAAGGCCATGCTGCCATTTCCTTCCCAATAATGCCCTTCCCACGGAGCCCACAGGCTCCCCTCTCCCCGAGCCCAGTGTGAGGCAGACATCCACACTGGAGGATGCAGGGGGATTGCTTTTACCCTCTCCTCCCCACCATCGTGGCCTCCAGGCAGCAGGCCACTTAAAGGTGTGGTCTCTGCTGTCTCAAATCCCCAGGTTGCCCATATGGTTAAAACTAAGACTTCAAACAGTTCTTTAAACATTGTTGGAGCTTTCCATTATTGTCCATGTTCCTGTTTCCCACAGTATTACGGCTGACGTGGAGTTGACTTGTTTTCGTATAGTTCTCCATCTCTGTATCTGGGTTATAGAGAAGGACTTTTTATTGCCCATTATCATAGATGTGCAAGTTTCTTAATGTGTTTTCTGGTCCTGTGTGACTAAAGTCCAAATTCAAGGTTGATGTTTAAATACCCAAAGAGATAGAAAAATGCTTTTTTCCCATTGTTTAAATCTGCAAAGTGATGAGTTCTTATAATATTTTAAACTTAATGTTTTTTAGTGGTTATTAAGCCTGACCAGTATAATCCTAGGAAGCCATATAGTAACCACTGTAGTTAGTTCCTCTTCTTCTGGTGTTAGTTGACTGTTCTATTTACCCTTCACCACAGAGCAAACAATTTTGTTCTCAAACTGGTAGAAATAATAGAGAAACCACCTGGGGCACATGGACAATTTCTGGGCATGTTTATAAAAATGTAAACTGTAACTGATACTGTTTTTAATTTCACAACTGGATGTTGTAACAGGATTGCTGACTACGATGAGATTCATGACATCCCCATGATAGCCCAGGTCACGGACTGTCTCCCAGAATTCATCAGCAGAGGCATGGCCATGGCCTCTTTCTACCACGCACGGTGTCTGCAGCTTGGCTTGGGTATCACAAAGGATGAAGCAACAGCTAAACACTATTATTCTAAAGTAAGCCTGACAACAAATATAAATTGACTCAATAGAAATTTCTGGGTTTTTAGTTGAGACTTGGACATCTTTTTAAATCAGTGTTTTTTTTCCTACTTATTGTGCAGATAACGTCTGTTCTACCAAGAGGTTGTCAGACATGCAGCTTGTTTGCAAACAATTCTGTCATTCTTTTTAATAATTAAGCACAGATGGTAAAATTTCTATTTTTGATGCAAATTACTCTATTTCACTGTCTGCCGCCTAAGGCCCAGCACCAAGACCTTAACCCCAGAACGTGCATGCCTTCTTTCACCCAGAAAAAGTGTGAATCTCTATTTTATTCTAGTACATTAGAGTACATTTCATTAAGGTTTCTTTTTGCATGACATCTACCACACTTAGGTGGATATTCATGAATTTGAGGTAACCAGTTAAAATAAGCCTTTTCATGTTTTAATCCATGTGATCAGTTTATTTAGATACCAAATGGATTTCACATCTAAAATCAACTGTTAAAAAGTGCAGAAGGAGTGTGAAAGGGAATCATGAATAGTAACTGCAAGTTTTTTTTAAAAGAGAAAACAAAAAATTGCACACCTTAGGTCCATGACATCCATAAGTCCAAATGAGAATTAGATCATAAAATTTCACGCATTGCCAAATTGTTCAAGCTGGAGCAGGGAACAAGGCAAGGAACAATTTTCTAAGTCCCTTGCCTAAATCTGATCACATTACAGCAGTGGTTCTCAAAATTATTTGCATATTAAAATCACATGGGGAATCTCTTAAGAATTCCTAAAGTCCAGGCCTTATTTCAGAAAAATTAAATCACCATCTCCCAGAATGGGACACAAGCAGATTTGTTTAAGCTCCCCAGGGGGTTCCAATGTGTAGGCAAGTTTGGAACCTAAATTATTTTATTGGAAATTTAAAATTTCCAGAGTATTAAACCCATACCAACACAAATATAGGAACACAGTACAAAAATACAACTGACCTGGGGCTTCCCTGGTGGTGCAGTGGTTAAGAATCCACCTGCCAATGCAGGGGACACGGGTTTGAGCCCTGGTCCGGGAAGATCCCACATGCCGCGGAGCAACTGAGCCTGTGCTCTAGAGCCTGCAGTCTAGAGCCCGCGAGCCACAACTACTGAAGCCCGCGGGCCTAGAGCTCGAGCTCTGCAACAAGCCACCGCAATAAGAAGCCCCTATACCGGAAAGAAGAGCAGCCCCAGCTCGACGCAACTAGAGAAAGCCCATCCGCAGCAACGAAGACCCAGCACAGCCAAAAAAAAAAAAAAAAATACAACTTGACCTTTGAGATACTTACCATTACACCATTAGTATGAATAACAGCTGTCTTTGTTTAATCTAAATGGTCTGTATATTATACCAATTTCCAAACCAAGTCAATTTCAGATTCTATGCTATCCTTGGTACCCTTTCCAAGTAAACATAAGCAGAGAGCTCTGGGTAAAATATCCTGAAATGTGGTATATGTTCATCCTAAATAAAAGAGCATAATAAACAGATTACAATTTTAAAACTATTTTCCTTATGGTGGGAGATAATACAGCCCCATTACTCAATTTTGGCCACTGGATTTTATGGGAGATAACTTCCTCTAAGTTTTCTCCATTTTAAAAGTAAGCCAGTGAAGGATCTGGAATCATGTCAGATGAGGCACAATAACAAACTCTGAGTATTTTACTCAGAGAAAAGACTTGAGGGGCTTCTGATAGTGGTCTTCATCAGACTGAAAGGCTGTCCTACAAAAGAGGCACTGTAGGGGAGGGAGAATAACTGCCCACGGCAGTATGTTACAGGAAAGATAAGGCCGCAGATGAAGAGACCTTGGGCTGAAAGTCAGGAGCCCCAGGCCTGGTCTCAGCTCTGCCACCCTCAGGCTGGGTGACTACCCACTCCTCTGCCTCTCAGTTTCCAGGAAACCAGCAATGTATGTCCTCCTAGGAACAGTCAACGATTCTAAAGGGTTGGGGGTGGGGGATTTTAGCTTAATACAAAGAATCTTCTAAAACAACTGTTTATAGGTAAAACCTTAGTTTCTATTTCCTAAAGGTGGTGACTTTTTTTTTATTCAATTTTATTTATTTCTGGCAGCGTTGGGTCTTTGTTGCTGCGCGTGGGCTTTCTCTAGTTGTGGCGAGCGGGGGCTACTCTTCGTTGCGGTGCGCGGGCTTCTCATTGCGGTGGCTTCTCTTGTTGTGGAGCACAGGCTCTAGGCGCACAGGCTTCATTAGTTGTGGTTCGTGGGCTCTAAAGTGCAGGCTCAGTAATTGTGGCACACGGGCTTTGTTGCTCTGTGGCATGTGGGATCTTCCCAGACCAGGGCTTGAACCCGTGTCCCCTGCATTGGCAGGCAGATTCTTAACCACTGTACCACCAGGAAAGCCCAAGGTGGTGACATAAAAAAATTTTTTTTATATTGGAGTATAGTTGATTTACAATGTTGTTGGTTTCAGGTGGACAGCAAAGTGATTTAGTTATACATATATCTTTTGTTTTTTAAAAATTATTTATTTTTGGCTGCGTTGGGTCTTTGTTGCTGTGCGTGGGCTTTCTCTAGCTGCAGCGGCGAGCGGGGGCTACTCTTTGTTGCGGCAACTAAAGTACCACGTCTTCTTTATCCATTCATCTGTCAATGGACATTTAGGCTGTTTCCATGTCTTGGCTATTGTGAATAGTGCTGCTATGAACACTAGGGGGCATGTGTCTTTATGAATTATGGTTTTCTCTGGATATATGCCCAGGAGTGGGATTGCAGGATCACATGGCAGCTCTATTTTTAGCTTTTTGAGGAACCTCCATACTGTTTTCCATAGTGGCTGCACCAATTTACATTCCCCCCAACCGTGTAGGAGGGTTCCCTCTTCTCCACACGCTCTCCAGTATTTGTTACTTGTAGACTTTTTAATGATGGCCATTCTGACAGATGTTAGGCGATACCTCATTGTAATTTTGATTTGTATTTCTCTAATCAGCCATGTTGAGCATCTTTTCATGTGCTTTTTGGCCATCTGTCTGTCTTAGATCTTCTGCCCATTTTTTTTTTTTAAAGGCAAATCCTCAAGTGACTTGTTTCTTTTTTTTTTTTTAATTTATTTATTTATGGCTGTGTTGGGTCTTCATTTCTGTGCGAGGGCTTTCTCTAGTTGTGGCAAGCGGGGGCCACTCTTCATCGCGGTGCGCGGGCCTCTCACTATCGTGGCCTCTCTTGTTGCGGAGCACAGGCTCCAGACGCGCAGGCTCAGTAATTGTGGCTCACGGGCCCAGTTGCTCCGCGGCATGTGGGATCTTCCCAGACCAGGGCTCGAACCCATGTCCCCTGCATTGGCAGGCAGATTCTCAACCACTGTGCCACCAGGGAAGCCCACTGCCCATTTTTTGATTGGGTAGTTTTTTAATATATTGAGCTGCATGAGTGCAATTATTTTGTATTGGGTTGGCCAAAAAGTTCATTCGGATTTTCCCATAACATCTTATGGAAAAACCCAAATGAATTTTTTGGCCAACCCAATATATTTTGGAGATTACAAATGATGCAACCAACAAGGGAATAAATATTCTCTCTTTCTGTGGGTTGTCTTTTCATTTTGTTTATGGTTTCCTTTGCTGTGCGAAAGCTTTTAAGTTTAATTAGCATTCCATTTGTTTATTTTTGTTTGTATTTTCATTACTCTAGGAGGTGGAACCAAAAAGATATTGTGATTTATGTCAAAGAGTGTTCTGCCTATGTTTTCCTCTATGACTTTTATAGTATCCAGTCTTACATTTAGGTCTTTAATCCATTTTGAGTTTATTTTTGTGTATGGTGTTAGGGAGCATTCTAATTTCATTCTTTTACATGTAGCTGTCCACTTTCCCCAGCACCACTTATTGAAGAGACTGTCTTTTCTCTATTGTATATTCTTGCCTTCTTTGTTGTAAATTAATTGACCACAGGTGCTTGGGTTTACTTCTGGGCTTTCTATCCTGTCCCACTGATCTGCAAGTCTGTCTTTGTGCCAGCACCATACTGCAGCTTTATACTATAGTCTGAAGTCAGGGAGCCTGATTCCTCCAGCTCCGTTTTTCTTTCTCAAGATTGCTTTGGCTATTTAGGGTCTTTTGGGTTTCCATAAAAATTTAAACATTTTTTGTTCTAGTTCTGTGAAAAATGCCATTGGTAATTTGATAGGGATTGCATTGAATCTGTAGATTGGCTTAGGCAGTATAATCATTTTGACAATATTGATTCTTTCAATCCAAAAGCATGGTATATCTTTCCATCTGTTTGTGTCATCTTTGATTTCTTTCATCAGTGTCTTACAGTTTTCAGAGTATAGGTCTTTTGCCTACTTAGCTAGGTTATTTCTGGGTATTTTATTCTTTTTGTTTCAGTGGTAAATGGGATTGTTTCCTTAATTTCTCTTTCTGATCTTTCATTGTTAGTGTGTAGGAATGCAAGAGATTTCTCTGTATTTTGTATCCTGCAACTTTGCCAAATTCATTGATGAGCTCTAGTAGTTTTCTGGTAGCATCTTTAGGATTTTCTACGTATAGTATCATGTCATCTGCAAACAGTGACAGTTTTACTTCTTTTCCAATTTGGATTCCTTTTATTTCTTTTTCTTCTCTGATTGCTGTGGCTAGGACTTCCAAAATTATGTTGAATAAAAGTGGCAAGAGTGGACATCCTTGTCTTGTTCTTGATCTTAGAGGGAATGCTTTCAGCTTTTCACCACTGAGTATGATGTTAGCTGTGGGTTTGTCATATATGGCCTTCATTATGTTGAGGTAGGTTCCCTCTATGCCCACTTTCTGAACAGGTTTTATCATAAATGGGTGTTGAATTTTGTCAAAAGCTTTTTCTGCATCTATTAAAATGATCATACGGTTTTTATTCAATTTATTAACATGGTGTATCACACTGATTTGCGGATATTGAAAAATCCTTGCATCCCTGGGATAAATCCCAGTTGATCATGGTGTATGATCCTTTTAAAGTGTTCTTGGATTCTGTTTGCTAGTATTTTGTTGAGGATTTTTGCATCTATGTTCATTGGTGATATTGGCCTGTAATTTTCTTTTCTTGTGGTATCTTTGTCTGGTTTTGGTATCAGGGTGATGGTGGCCTCATAGAATGAGTTTGGGAGTATTCCTTCCTCTGAAATTTTTTGAAATAGTTTCAGAAGGATAGGTGTTAACTCTTCTCTAAATGTTTGATAGAATTCACCTGTGAAAACATCTGGTCCTGGATTTTTGTTTGTTGGGAGTTTTTTAATCAGTTTCAATTTCAGTACTTGTAATTGGTCTGTTCATATTTTTTATTTCTTCCTGGTTCAGTTTTGAGAGATTGTACCTTCCCAAGAATTTGTTCATTTCTTCTAGGTTGCCATTTTATTGGCATAAAGTTGCTTGTAGTAAGTAGTTTCTTATGATCCTATGTATTTCTGTGGTGCCAGTTGTAACTTCTCCTTTTTAATTTCTAATTTTATTGATTTGAGCCCTTTCCCTTTTTTTCTTGATGAGTCTGACTAAAGGCTTATCAGTGTTGTTTATCTTTTCAAAGAACCAGCTTTCAGTTTCATTGATCTTTTCTCTTGTTCATTTCTACTTCATTTAGTTTTGATCTGATCTTTATGATTTCTTTCCTTCTGCTAACTTTGGGTTTTGTTTGTTCTTTTTCTCTAGTTGCTTTAGGTGTAAGGTTAGGTTGTTTACTGGGGATTTTTCTTGTTTCCTGAGGTAAGACTGTATTGCTATCAACTTCTCTCTTAGACCTGCTTTTGCTGAGTCCCATAGGGTTGAATCATTGTGTTTTTTCATTTGTCTCTAGGTATTTTTTGATTTCCTCTTTGATTTCTTCAGTGATTCATTGGTTGTTTAGTAGCATATTGTTTAGCCTCCACATGTTTGTGCTTTTTACAGTTTAATTCCTGTAGTTGATTTCTAATCTCATAGCACTGTGGTCAGAAAAGATGCTTGATTTCAATTTTCTTAAATTTACTGAGGCTCGCTCTATGGCTCAGCATGTGATCTATCCTGGGTAATTTTCCATGTGCACTTGAAAAGAATGTGTATTCTGCTGCTTTCAGATGGATTGTTCTGTAAATATCAACTAAGTTCATCTGGTCTAATGCATCATTTAAGGCCTGTGTTTCCTTACTGATTTTCTGTCTGGATGATCTGTCCATTGAGGTAAGTGGCGTGTTAAAGTCTCCCACTATTATTGTTACTGTCAATTTCTCCTTTTATGGCTGTTAGCATTTGCCTTACATATTGAAGTGCACCTGTGTTGGGTGCATATATAATTTTTATGTCTTCTTGGATTGATCCCTTGATCATTATGTAGTGTCGTTCTTTGTCTCTTGTAACAGTCTTTATTTTAAAATCAATTTTGTCTGAGATGAGAATTGCTACTCCAGCTTTCTTTTGCTTTCCATTTGCATGGAATATCTTTTTCCATCCCCTCACTTTCAGTCTGTATGTGTCCCTAGATCTGAAGTGGGTCTTTTGTAGAGAGCATATATATGGGTCTTGTTTTTGTATCCATTCAGTCAGTCTGTGTCTTTTGGTTGGAGCATTTAATCCATTTACATTTAAGGTAATGACCGATATGTATGTTCTTATTGCCATTTTGTTAATTGTTTTGGATTCGTTTCTGTAGGTCTTTTTTCTTCCCTTCCTCTTTTGTTCCCTTCTCTTGTGATTTGACGACTACTTTAGTGTTGTGTTTGGATTTCTTTTTCTTTTTTGCCTGTTTATCTATTGTACATTTTTGGTTTGCAGTTACCATGAGGTTTTGATATAGCAGGCTATATATATACAAGATTGTTTTAAGTTGCTGGTCTGTTAATTTCAAATGCACTTCCAATATCCTGCATTTGTACTCTCCTCATGATTGCTGGTTTCGATATATTTGTGTGTGGATAATTTCCTATGTTTACTGTATGTTTGCCTTTACTGGTGAGCTTTCCCATTTGTAATTTTCTTGTTTCTAGTTGTAGGCTTTTCTTTTCCACCTAGAGAAGTTCCTGGAGCATTTGTTGTAAAGCTGGTTTGGTGGTGCTAAATTCTCTTAGCTTTTGCTTGTCTGTAAAGCTTTTGATTTCTCCAAATCTCAACAAGAGCCTTGCTGGGTATTCTTGGTTGTAGGTTTTTCCCTTTCATCACTTTAAATATATTGTGCCACTCCCTTCTGGCCTGCAGTTTCTGCTAAAAAATCAGCTGATAACTGTATAGGGATTCCCTTGTATGTTATTTGTTGCTTTTCCCTTGTTGCTTTTAATATTTTGTCTTTACCTTTTGTCAATTTGATTAATGTGTCTCGACATGTTCCTCCTTGGGTTTATCCTGTATGGGACTCTCTGCACTTCCTGGACTTGGGTGACCGTTTCCTTTCCCATGTTAGGGAAGTTTTCAGTTACTATCTCTTCAAATATTTTTTCAGGCCCTTTCTCTCTCTCTCATCCTTCTGTGGCCCCTATAATGCAAATGTTGGTGTGTTTAATGTTGTCCCAGAGGTCTCTTGACTGTCCTGCTTTCTTTTCATTCTTTTTTCTTTATTCTGTTCCGTGGCAGTGATTTCCACCACTCTGTCTTCCAGCTCACTTATCTGTTCTCCTGCCTGTTATTCTGCTATTCCTTCTAGTGTATTTTTCATTTCAGTTATTGTATTGTCCAACTGTTTGTTCCTTACATCTTCTTGCTCCTTGTTAAACATTTCTTGTAGCTTCTTGGTCTGTGCCTCCATTCTTTTTCTGAGACCTTGGATCATCTTTACTTCATTACTCTGAATTCTTTTTCAGGTAGATTGCCTATCTCCAGTTTACTTAGTTGTTCTTCTGGGGGTTTATCTTGTTCCTTCCTCTGGAACATATTCCTCTGCCATCTCATTTTATCTAACTTTCTGTGTTTGCCGTCCCACAGGCTACAGGATTGTAGTTCCTCTTGCTTGTAGTGTCTGTCCCCCTGGTGAGTGAGGCTGATCTAACAGGCTTGTGCAGGCTTCCTGGTGGGAGGGACTGATGCTTGCTCAGTGGTGGGTGGAGCTGGGTCTTGTCCCTTTGGTGGGCAGGGGTGTATTGAGGCGGCTGTGGGCTCAGGAAGACTTTAAGCAACCTGTCTGCTGATGGGTGGGGCTGTGCTCCTGCCCTGTTGGTAGTTTGGCCTAAGGTTTCCCAGCACTGGAGCCTTGGGCTGTTGGGTGGGGCCAGGTCTTAGTGTCGCAATGGCAGCCTCCAGGACACCTCATGCTGATGAGTACTCCCCAGTACCTCTGCCACCAGTGTCCTTGTCCCCGCAGTGAGCCACAGCTGCTCTCCACCTCCCCCAGGAGACCCTCCAAGACCAGCAGGTAGGTCTGGCCTAGGCTTCTATTAAGTCACTCCTTTTTCCCCTGGGTCCTGGTGCACATGACACCTTGTGTGCACCCTCCAAGAGTGGTGTTTCTGTTTCCCCCAGTCCTCTGGAGCTCCTGCGATCAAGTCCTGCTGCCCTTCAAGGCCAAATGCTCTGGGGGTTCCTCCTCCTGATGCCAGACCACTGGAGCCTGACATGGGGGCTCAGAACTCTCACTCCTATGGGAGAACCTAACAATATAATTATTTTCCAGTTTGTGGGTCACCTACCCAGCGGATATGGGATTTGATTGTGAAAGCAACCCTCCTACCGTCTTGTTGTGGCTTCTTTGTTTTGGGAAGTAGAATATCTTTTTTGGTAGGTTCTAGTCCTTTTTTTTCAATGCTTGTTCAGCAGTTAGTTGTGATTTTGGTGTTTTTGTGAGAGGAGGTGAGCTCAGGTCCTTCTAGTCCGCCATCTTATCCTCCTCCCCTGTATATACTAATTTGTACATGATTATGGAGACTGCAGAGACCATCTGTCATCTGCAAGCTGCAAGACTCAGAAAAGCTGGTGGTTTAGTTCCCGTCTGAGTCTGAGGGCCTGAGAACCAGGAGAACCAATGGTGTAAGTCCCAGTCTTTTTCCCTTTGTGCTTAGTCTAGTTTGACTTGCTCGTAGGGTGCCACATGTAGAGGCCTTGAACCTAGTGTGAAATGCCTGTGCCCACACCTCAGCTTGGGGGGCCGTGTGCAGAAGCCAAGGTGCTGACTTCTTGCCACTAGAAGCAACCAAGCAAATATCTGGTAACCAACTGTCATGGGTACTAAAAGGGACAATTTCTGCATGGAGTAAGGTCTGGATGAGGTAACTTGTGTCTTTCAAATTCCTGACATACTATGAAATTATGCACCTTATTGCTAATTTAGGCATAACAAAATCATATGTTTAAAAAATTGTACATGCTGCTATTCACATAACAGGTTTGAGGCCAAATGTTAATGCTTTCTATTTTACTTATTTTGATAATTCATAACTTAGAATACTATCAATGTGTAAATCCATTATTTTTGGCACTGAGAATTTTCTCTCCCAAAGGATAATAGCATGGTTATTTTTAGTTATGATCTATTAATACTTTGCATAGGTTAACTTGAATCTCCCTAATTAAGAAATCAGAATAGAAATGTATCGCTAACTACAGAATTCCCTTAAGTCATTGTACTCTATTTCTTAAAAACAAAAGATCCAACAATTCAAAATATGTCTAAACTTTTTCTTTGATTTTTAAGGCATGTCGTCTGAATCCTTCATTGGCAGATGAACTTCACACTTTACTTATTCGTCAAAGAATTTAGACTACAATGTATTTCAACAAAGATCATCGATTCTAACACCTTAGAATGTGTGTATTTTTATAATTTTTATAATAGCTATGTTTGTTTTCTCTCTCCCACATTACATTATCCTGGGTATTTTACTGATGACAGGTTACCTTCATTTTTTTTTTTTTAACAGCTTTATTGGAATATAATTGCTTTACAATGGTGTGTTAGTTTCTGCTGTATAACAAAGTGAATCAGCTATACGTATACATATATCCCCATATCTCCTCCCTCTTGCATCTCCCTCCCACCCTCCCTATCCAACCCCTCTTGAATCTGTAAAATGTTGCAACTTGAAACGTAGCTACAGGATTGAACTGCAGGAAGAGTCCTCAAAGATCCAGCTGTTAGGCTAGTGACTGACCAAAAGCATGTCAAATATTGAAAACCATTCCATAAAGCTAGTATTTTTTTCCTTTCTTAAATAGTGTCCTGAAAGACTTAGTGTAATCTTAGCTTTAATAACTTCAGAAGTATAAATGCTACAAACTTATTAAAACAAACTTAAGTTTAATTCTTTAAATTTCTTTAATCCTTAGTGTTGTGAATTTTGAATAACTTTTAATTTTATTTCAGTCATCGAAGACTTCTAAAATAGCAAATTCCAAATTGAAAATTAAAAATCTAAATTTCAAAATAAGTGGGTTTAAGAAATTGCTTACAATCTTGCCTTTCCATAAACATCTTAATGAGTAAAACTGCTACGTTCCTGGTAATCAATTGAAACAAGATGTTTCTCTGTGCTTCAAGTCCTTTTCTACATTTGAAAAACCCTCAATGTATTTCAAAACAAGATAAAATTTCAAATCACCTACCAATATAACTATAACAACTAAACTATTAAATTAGCAAGAGGCTTTCCTTATCAGTTACATCTACAGAGGCAAAATCCGACAGTAAAAATAGAATCCATATGCAAAAGATTCTAAAGAAATATACATCTGTGAAACAGATATTGAAAATAATGTTTAAGATACCTGAACAACACCTTCTTTGTAAATGTTATGGCTTAATTTTAAAAGTCACAACCATCCTTTCCAAAGTGATTTACAAGATCTAGTCTTAGCACTGGGAAAATGCAATTAATATGTAGGTGCCTGTCACTAAAGAAGCATTATATGGCACAAAACTACTTGCTCTTGTTTTATGTTCTGGTTTGTCTACATTATTTGAACTTCACTTTGTTGAAATTTCTTCCCTGTATCTGAAGACAAACGTAGGCCTTATAATTCTTTAAATCTTAGAGTAGAAACTTAAATCATCCCTGAAAACCAGTCCTTTGCTTTTAAAATCTCTGCTGAAGACTCACTCTTCTTCCCCAGTAACAACATTTCCGTGTCTCTAGCCCATTAAAAGATTTCGTAAAACCTAACGTAAATCATTCTACAATACAAGCCCACTTGCTTTTGCTCTTGTTTTCTTAATACCATCCACAGAACATTCCTTCAGTGGTTTGAAGATCCAAATTCCCAACGGTATTCTCTTCTTCACACTCAATCCAGTTCCTTAAGCCTTTAAGAATCTTAAAATAGAAATGTAGTAAGGCAGTGTATGGGGACTGTAATAGCACTTTTCATAGCTTGCTCTACATCCCCAAAGTGAAGGCCACTTTAACTGCCATTAAAACACGGTTTGAGAAATCCTAAAGGTAGGAATTTGACATGTCATATTTGGTAATATGCTGTGCTTAAATGTCCTAAGTGAACCCAACACAGGATTTAAAATTTCAGTTGACTCTAGTTGCCATAAAGCTGGCATATCTGGCACAGGTGAGCCCCTGCAAACTACCACTACTCCCGACCATGGTGCACACCTTGACCTGTGATTGGAGTCACCCTTTAAGTGAGGTGAAGCTTAAAGGTCATTAATTTTTTTCAAAAAAAAAAATTAAAACTTCTGTAAGAGTCCTTATAGTTGATAACTTATGAAAAAGTAAGACGACTTCTTAAGGATTGAGGAGTCATAACAGCCATGGTTTAATTATGCAGAAGATGGTCACTTTTAGTAACCGCTATGAGTTCCTGGGGCTTGGTGACTTCACACCGCTTCTCTTCTCTGACTGTCTTTTCTACTGAATGTCTTTTCTACATCCCTGTGAAGGATAATTCTTATCCATATAAATAGGCAACTTTGAGTTTTTTTGAAAGTATCAAATATCTTGGTTTGAAATAAGGATCAAAGAGCTGTAGCTAAAAGAATATCAAAGATAAAATTTGCTTTACTAATTTTTAATCATTTGTCTTTCAGCACTTATGTTTCATATCAAGAACCTGGCATATCAGGAACTCAGCAGGTATGATCTAACAATGATATAATTAATACCACTTTAATATATATATATATAGTATGTTTCTTTCATGGATTTCAAACTGAATTCCTGCTTAATTGGTTTGCTTTCAATATTCCTGGGGGTTAGAAAGGGGAAAGTGTTTCATTATCTCTGCATAATAAATGGTAAAACCCAGGAAAATTAAGTGACTTGTCCATGGTCCCACTACTAAAAACAAAGCAACGTCTGTACCCTGGATTTCGCCTAATGCCCCTACTAGTGCCCAAGACTTGACGACACGATCAAATCCTGAACAGCCTGAAGGAACTTCCCTCCTCTTTGTTTCCCCATCTCATTCCTGCCCATCCATCCCACCTCCCTAATACAGCACTTCAAGCACCAATTCTGGCTCTTCTCATTCACACTAAAAATCATATTTTTCACATTCATTCTGTGTCTCGAGAAAGGCAACAAACTTTATACTTCCTTACGGAAGTACTTACATGTGCAATGTTTTCTACAAAAAAGGCACTTGATAAATATCTGAACTGCCTTAAGTGTTTCAACTTTTTTTGAGATATAAGCATCTTAAACATCAGAGCGCTATGATTCATTTTTATGTTTTATTGCTTCAGATGCTTCAAACTATGGGAAATCTTTGGTAAAAATAAAGACAATAAAATTTTCACAATAACTTCACACAAAGCATTGCACAACAATATTCAATACACACGAATATAGGAATGTTCAGAATCCTCAGTGAGGAAATTAACTGTACAACGTTCATAATTCTTCATTTAAAACAAAACTTCATAAATACTTAAAATATTTCCTAGGTTCTTATCACGTATTAACACTTATATTTCAATCAGTATGTTGACCTTTAAAGGATTTATATTAAAATAAAAATAATTAACAAGTGTTTTTTTCTGTTGCCTAATATACAGCATCAAGTTTCCCCCCCCCCCAGTTCTGCTTAATTCACGTAAAACTAGAGGGAGGTAACTAAAAGATCAGTATGGTTCTCAGTCAAGCCCTCTGTGGAAAAGAGGAAAATGTTTCATGTCTATTATTACAGACATTTCTCGGGTGGTTTATTTGTGTAGTCTCAAACCTGACAAGCTTTAAGTTCATCTAAATGAGTTCTCAGCTCAGGACACAATTCAATTAGCAGCAGTTCCATCAGCACCTGAACCAAGAAAGAAAAAAAAAAAAAAAGTCTTTTTCTCTAAGGGTTTACTCAACTATCTACATCTAAGACAAAAGTCTCATTTTAAGTCTGAGACGATGCTCAGTGAACAAGTTACTCTCAAAAGGAATTAGTATTCTATAAACTCCATTTAGCATCAGATTGATTTATTTCACGGTCCGTTAACCATCAACAGTATTATCAGACTACTGGGAAACACTTGGCTTTGCTGAAATAAGAAAGCCAAGCACTCAGGCAGAAATGTTACAGCACAAGTGGAGAGAAACAACCAGCAGGCGAGGAGGGGGATGCCACACCCACAGGGGGTATTTTTTTTTAACCAAACTGAACAAAAATAAAGCAGAGAAAATGGGTTCAGAGTTACAAGCAATAAGAATGATTAAGCATATAAAGAGTTAAAATCTACCCCCGTATATGAACAGAAATGTAGAACTGAAGAAACAGTGAATCCTCTGGGAGGCTTTAAATTACTCACATATAACAGATGTTTATTGGCTCTCGTTTCTTGCAGTGCGTTGAATATTTTTATTATACCATGACGGGCATTTTGCTGTCCAACAAGGCTCTGAAGCATATCTGAAAAATTAAGTTTATATTCCACGCTGCTATTGATAAAGTGCACCCTGCATGGACCTTCAGTGAGGGGCTACGACATATGCAAACACAGCACATAAAGGCACAGAGACGCGAGGAACATGAGTGATCAGCTCTTTCCAATGTCTAAGGAGAAAACTTAGAATTTTTCAATATAAGGCATTTATACAAACTATAATTTTAATACGTGGATCCCCAATTAAAAACTGAGCTCTCAAAATAGGGTACTTTAACAGGGTTTTTAAAGCATAAAATGTTATTATCTGTTCTAAAACATTTTTCTAGTTAAATTATAACCAGTACTGTTCTTATTGGGATTCTCAGTATAATTTCTTAGCAAGGGACAAGACATGATTTAAAAGGAAAAAGTATGATCACTTTTTTCACTGTAAATAATGTTTCCGAAGTGAAAAAGGAGAAGGGCCATCAACACTCCCTTTTCATCTGACTTTCAGGGTCAGAACCCAGGCCTCACCTGGAATGTTTTCAAGCAGCTTCTGCTGTGCTCTCCGCTTTGTTTCCTGGCTTTGTTCTTCACTTGGGATTGTGTTCGGCGGCGCCAAATTCCCAGCGGGCCACAGAGCATCGCGGAGAGCGCCGATGTAGCAGACCACCATCTGCTCGCTGACAGCCCAGTCCACTGCGTCCCGGATTTGTCTTTCAAGAGCAGAATATTTCTTGGATGAGGTTTTTAAAAATCTTATTCTCTATTCTCACAAGGCATTTATCAACGGGTAGGTTAAGATAAGCGTTTGATGAATAAACTAGGAATTGGATTTTTAAACTCTGACTCGGAAAGTTATTTTTATTTTGGTAACACTGCTAGCCATTCATTCCTGGAGCTCACATGTTCACTGGTACTGAATTCTCTAAATGTTTGCCGCACGGTGTCTTTCAATCTGGAAAAGCAAGAACTGAGAGGAGGTTGATTTGTTTGAAGCTTGCAACTACTCTTAACTCTGCACGGTACTTCTTAACATACTAATTTCTCCATGAAGTGGTATAAACTGAAAACATCAATCCGTTTTAAAGACTGTGAAGAGCTCCCTGAGCTCTGGTAGTCCTGGGGAGAACCCAGCCTCTTCACTAGTTGTCCCTTGGGGCGGCCGCGGCTGAGGACGCTGGGCAGAGTTGTCCGACCCGGGAAACCTCACATGCTCACGAGGCAAAGGGGGAAAAGACACCCCCCTTTCACCACAAAGGGGGGGACTTAGAAAAGATACACTGCTATCCAGCCACGTCACCTTCCCACAGGAGTGAAAATCGGGCAGATCTTGACCTGCACGGTTATAAATAAGTGGCTTTTATCTGGTTACCCAGGTCTTCCGTAAACCCTACTTCATCAAATTCCAGCCAACCACAGGACTGCTGCAGAGAGCAGCACCGTTCACAGAGCCAGCAGCGGTGCTGAGGTGGGAGGGGAAGTCTCTCTGCAGAAATGGGAGCAGAATCACCTTGGACTATTAGTGCAAGAAAGACCTGAAGTTTCAAACTTAATTCACGAATAATAAATCAAAAAGCCCTTTAAGAATCTGACTTCCCAATCAGATTTTTAAAGGGACAGTGTGAGGTTTTCAGAAATAGTATCTGAAATAGACGTTTCAAGCCCAGCACTTTGCACACAGTAACTAGTCACCAATGAAGTCTAAATTCCACTGTGAGTTAGAACCATGGTAATCCTGTTTGTAACGGCATGTCTCCTAAGAAACTTCCCAATACTGCTTAGAACTGTGCAATTCGTATCTAGATCAAATAAAATAATTTTATTAATTCAATGGGACTTTGGCTTTGCGAACCTGCTGACCTGCCTGCCTAAGTAAAATCTACATAAAAACACAGCTTGTTTTGCCTGTAGTCTTTGGGTTACTCACCAGCACTGCATGAAGAAATGAAGAAGGAAAATTTCAGTTTGCAACTTAAAATTAGGTGAGTGACTTTTACCAAAGGCCATCACCTGAGCATCTTCTATCAATTTAGGTCTGACTTTGTATTAGCCAAAACTGGAGGAAGCTTTTGCGGCAATTCTGGGATGTGAAATTACAGTTGGTACAAGGCGAGAGGCACATATTGTGCTGCTACTTAATTTTATGATGTGTCCTCGTCTGCCTGAGGCAAAACAGCACAGGGCCAGGTGCTCCGTAGTTTCCCTACCTGATAAAAAGTCCACTGAAACCCACAGTCTGAAAATTCCCTACATGGTCCCCCTCCCCCAGCCCCATGTCAAGAACCGCCTGATGTATTCACCACTCTCAAGCTACAGCTGCTCATCTTAAAATTAAGAGCCAATATCATAAATAGGAGCAGGGAATGTATGCATGATTTTCTGAAACTGAAAAAGAAAATAAATTAGCAAGTCTGGATTTCTGAGAAAAATAGGGCCATTTTGAAAACTTCTTTATCCAAGGCCTGTCGGTACTAAGGTTAAGAGGTTTGCCTCAGACTGAAACTGTAAGTTAAATAGGGCATTTTTCTGCTTAAAAGCCCACGATACTAAAAGTCAACTAAACAAGCCACTAACACCATTTTTTAAAAAAATCTTATAAATAAACAGAAGTAAATTTTGGTTTATGACCACAAGGAAAATATATTCTATTTGCAACTGAATAAAAATATAATATGATCTTTATTATGTTTCCCAAAAAACTTTATATGATTTATGTGATAAAACTATAATGTTAACCTTATACATACATCTGACAACTAAATTAATCTTTCACTTGGAAAAAATCTGACAATTTCATCTTAAAACATATTTTGCTATACAAAAATAACTGATTTTTTTCCCCTTAGTTTTAGCAGTTGACTCCCAGTTTTTGTGTGGGTAAGTCACAATGCTACAGCCTCGTAAGCATTGGGTACTGGGCATAGAGTATAACCCTTAGGGATATGGGTAACGTGATACAATTCAGAATACACATATGGCTTATAATAGTGTTATAGGGTACACACACCCCTCATGGATACTTAGCTATCAACTAACAAGAGGAATTACTATTTTAATATCACCCCAACTCTAAAAAAATATATGGTTTGCACTTCCCTTCAAATAAATACCTGCCGTGCGATGCTCATCCTACTTTCATTTTGGCTCAGAGTCTAAGCCTTAAACTGATCCCCATCATGTGACATAAAAACGCTGCACCCAAGATATTAAAACCAGTCATCATGGTCAACAGAGAACTTTCCAGAACAATCTTCTGACCCTCGTCAACCAGCCTGCCAGAGCCAGCCCAAGCTTCTGTTATCTGGTGCACCACGCATTCTGGGGGAGAGAGTCTTGTAGAAATCTGCTTCCCTATCCAATCTTAGAATCATATCAGAAATAAAAAGTAAAAGAAACGAAAAAACCTTGAGTTGGGGATGTAATTGGACTACTGAGGCAAAGGCTAGGGCATGAATTCAAACATTAGTTTCGTGCAACTCACTTGTTGATGGTTCTTCCGAAAGTGACCTGAACGAGAGCAATTAATGTTCTTCTCACCCATTTAAACACTAAAATATAAATCAGAGGAAAAGCATTACCACGGGCTATCACAATCGTGACATCTTCATAGCAGCACAAAGCATAAATCTTAACCACGTCACTCAGTCCAAATCTGGACACTAAGTCAGCGGCTTTGATAGCCACAGAATTTGGGTCTAGCCTAGCAAACTTCTGCCCAGGAATACTCTAATGAATAAGCTTTCATTTTCTTCTTAGCAACTGATGAGAGGAAACTTAAGACTTCTTACAGCTTTTCAATGCCTAACAACAGCTGAGCTAGCAAGTGGAACTAAAACTGCACTTCATGTGTCCCCGGGCTACTGACCTCTGTTTTCCACTAGCAGACAGTGCAATTCCTTTTAGATTTGTGCCTGGCTTGTTGAACCCAATGTTCTAATACACGGCTCTGAACGAGAAGCATCTGTAGTCAGATGTTGACAAATATTTTGAAATATTAACAAATTGATGGGTCTAACTGCTCCCTTTTGAATAGTAGTTTGTAGATCATGCATTTTTATATATTTTATGCCCGTGGGGGAAGAAAGGGGAACTGGGAAGCCCCAGGATTCCGAGTGAGCCATGGACTCATCGCTCCTGCGCCACCGCCTGGAGCAGGCGGCCACCATCACCTTCTCCGAGCCTCAGTGACCTCACCTGGAAAAGGACAGTGTTAGCATGTACTTTCGTTTTGCTGGACAGTCATGTCAATACTTTGTGTGAAAGAGTTTTGTGAAGGGTCCTACATATCTGAACTTTTACTATTAGCATTAGATTAGGCGACACATTGTTATAAGTGTAGAATATGAATATAAACCAAAAGAAGGCAAAGAAATGCTGTGAGGATATTTTTGGTCTGCAAATTGGAATCGAAACCAAATATTCCGTTTATATATTCACTTCCATCCACTGCAATGTTTAGCTAGTGACACATGACTTGGCTATGATGGAGCCAAGAATTCAGGGCTCCTGCACCAAAAAAAAAAAAAAAAGGAGTAAATTCACAAACACCTCTGTACAAGGGAAGGCACACAAACAGAAATCAACAATTAACACAGACTTGGTACTAGACTTTAATACATTCTCAAGTCATTTCTAACTTTAAAAATGGATCTAAGTGTCCAGGTGCAGTGGTGTTAATCCTTCAAGTGAGAGTCAAGTCCTGGAGTCAGGACCATCCCTCAGAAGTGCCCTAAGTGTTTGATGGAATTCAGAGTGCACTGCAGACGTGCCCATCTGAGGCTGGCGTTCAGGCTGGGAGGAGCGTCTGTCAGGGATGGCAACTTCGCTCCCCCTTTCTAAGGCAGCAGAGAAGTAGCTCATGCCCAGAGGGTCTGAGGACATGAGCAACTCCAGGAAGAATGCCTGACAGCCGAGTGACTGGTTAGAAATGTTTAAAACAGCTGTACTTCTGGTCCATTTTCATAAACTGAACTAGAGCAGGAACCAAAAACAGCTCTGCTACAGATTCTCTCCCATCACTGATGCCCCTGACTCCACTACATTTTCCTACCTTCCCTAGTCCCCACTCCAACACAGAATAGCCCCATTATTCTTTCCAAGGACTCATTCGTTTAAAGCCATGGAGGCAGCTGTAGCAACACTAGGATTTTGCTGATGGCAAATATGTCACATCTCATTATCAATGATGTTCAATTTATTCCCCTCTGGAAAGTCACTAGCAAACCCAAATATTCTGAGCAGGCACATGAGGGAGGAAATGCACACCACAGAGAGAGGACTTTGAGCCCTACTCCTGCCCTGACTGCCTCTGACGCATCCACCAGCCTTCTCAATCTCTTTGTGTCGCAGAGAACACGCTGACCAAAGGCTAAGCCGGTGCTTCCTCATTCTTACTGACTCTGTGGGAGACGGGGAGGAGTCATGATTTAATAGGCAGATTTCACTGAGGAGGAGCCAGACTTGGGGTGGGGGCGGAGAACTGTTTTTTTCTGCCTATACTGAACCAAGTTAAACATCAGCATACATCTTAAAGTGTTGCAAATACGGACCAGCTATAGCTTTTTCATCTGAAAGGATCCTTAATACTTGGACGATATTCCATCATGTGGATATTTCTCAATTTAACTATCACCCATTTCTGAATTTAGCTTAGTTCCAATTTTTCCTTACTGTAATTATGCTCAAATGAACATGCTTATATATAAATCTCTGCCTGGAGTTTAGAATTTGTGTCTATTGCTTAATGTGAATTACATTTTTGAAACCATTATGTTGTAAATTCACTGAAGGAAGAATCTACCTCTGAGATATTTTTGTTTCCCCTATGGAGCTATATCTAAAACATAAGCTCCCAAAGTGTTTGCTGATTATTTTAAGATTTGGCTTAGAGGAAGAAAAAGTTCAATGACCAAAACAATTAATCCCAGCACTGAAAATTTTCTTGCCTATTCATTCATTCATTCATCCATCCATCCATCCATCCATCCATCCATCCATCCAAGCATTGTCACTGATCACCTACTATGGATCAATCGTTGTAAAGATACCGAGGATTAAAAGACATAAAAGACGCGCTCAAGTCGATAACAGCACTTGAAGTTTCCTCATCTGCGAAGAATTCTTTAAGCGACATGTTAAGGGATATATAAATAAGAAGCGATGCACAGCTGGCTTCCTGTATAGGACCAACTCCCAGCCCATGTTCTCTGCCCCAGGGGAAAAGATGCTCACCCAAGTGGGCAGAGCCAGCACGTCCTCCGAGCAACGTGCTACCGGCTGGAGCACTGCTGTGCCTTGCGGGACCTCGCTCCGCTCGTGCACTTCCTCTGCTAGGCGCTCAGCGGTGCCTTTGGGCACCTGGCACGCCTCTGGCTAGGACTCGAGGCTCCAGGTGTGACCGAGTATGCTGGCGGCGTGATTTACAGGTTGGGGACTGTGGAAGGTGAGGGTGGGCAGAGAGTCCTATTCAGGACTCAAGACTAAATAAAGCCAAGAAGTACTGTTTGACCTTTCACCCCGGTACCGCTTCGGGAGAGAGGCACTTGTGCAGGTCTTAACAAAAGAGTATTTTGACCCTCTTTTTGCTCTTGTTTCTTCTAAGTACCTCTCCCTCAGGAACGATTAGGGTAGGATTTCTCAACTTGGCACTGCTGTCGTTTGGGGCAGGACAGCTCTTTGCTGGGGGCCGCCCTGTGCGCTGGAGGACGCGTAGCAGCCCTGGCCCCCACACACGAGATGCCAGTGGCACCCTCCCACGAGCTGTGACCACCAGAAGTGTTTCCAGACATGCCAAACGTCCCCTGGGGACAAAACTCCCGCACGCCTGCACGCATGACCGCTCCTCTCGGGAGGAGAGGAGGCTGAAAGCAGGCTTGGGCATCCCTGCGCCCCTGGCCGCGTACTCACCTTGAACAACAGGGCTCTTCCTCTGCTACGCAAAATTAGCGTTTGTATACCTTTTGGTGATGAAGCAATGAGGCTGTGCTAAGTCACAGAAAAAGAAATTCAAAGCATTCCAGCTTTCTGCATACAGAGGAACATGGTGCAGGGTAAAGCAGGACCCTAAGTTCCATGAGTACGGGGATATCTGTCCTAAGGTTGTGTCCTCAGATCCTACCTTGGTATCTGATTGGCCTGTAAAAGTATTTGCTGAATGAATATAAATACATGTCTGATTCAGGAACAAAGGGATATTCAGTGTGTGTGTGTGTGTGTGTGTGTGTGTGTGTGTGTGTGTGTGTGTAACCACTTAACCAGCAAACACCACTGAATAGTAACAAAGAAGCTTACTTCCTCGAAGTTCAAAAATCTCTCCAATCAGCATGAAACATGGTTCAGCCAAGGAGTCTTTCCTTCCATCCATGTCATCACCATAATCTGACAGGTCACTGTCCTCCTCTGCCTCCTCCTGGGGGAACAGTAAAGCCACAGGAAGCAGGTCACTCATCCAAGGAAGGTGATACGTTCTCCTTCTCCCAGTATCAATTCCGAACGATGCACTTATGGTTCAACCTCACACAATCCTTCAACTTCCCTACATGCAGAAACCTATGCATTTTCACAAAGAGGCCAAAGTGTATCTAAACTCAGGGCATAGCTTGATCCTAAAGCCTTATTCAAGGTCTAAAATAATTTTGAAAAGCCTCTGTCACTGTATTAATGAGGCGTGAATTCGTAGATAACAAAACAGCTTCTAACCATTTTGAGTTTTAAAAGTAAGGCTTTTTAACTTGAAATACTTTAAATTCACTGTTTTTTTAAAGACATGTATAATTTAAAGTAATTTAGTTATTTTTAAAGCTGTGATTCAAGCTTTTATTCTGTACTTCAGCTAGTCTCACTTCTTGATCTGCACATCAGCAAATTTCAGTTGAAAACTCATTCATGCCAGGCAGCAGGCTAGTGCCAACGAGTGTGGCGTGGATCCCGACTTTGAGAGGCCCTTAGCTCTGCGGGGCGGTGGCCAGTATACACGTGGCTGTTTCTCCAAGCAGGGCGAAGAGCTGCAGCAGGGGTGCAGACATTAGGCAGTGGAAGGACAGCTGAGGAAGTTCGTTCGGATGTGTGCAGGGGGGCAGCTGAAGCTGCGGGAGCAAGCAGCGGCCTAACGACAGGGCTTCGGGGGCGTGATGAGCAGAGGAGGGGGCTGAGAAGTCACAGAGGCCGGAGGGGTGCCGCCAACCTCACGGCTGCACTGCAAGTCCAGCAACATCACATGCTGCAGGCGCTGGAGAAGCCGCAGCCCGGGAGGAGGCTGCTGGTCGGCCACTGGCCTGCCTTCAGAGAGCAGTTTCCCCGACTGACTGGGCCACAGGGTGAATCCCAAGAGGTTCAGGGATAAACGGGAGGTGATGGAGGGGAGGGGCCAAGTACGGCCAGACGTGACACGTGTGGCGTGCAGGAAAGAGGCGGGGAGGTGCCCAGGAGGGAGGCAGGCAGGCATGGGGACCCTCTGTGGTTCGCGGGCTCTGCTCCAGCTCAGGACGCGGTACAGCAGACGCGCCTTTCCATGGTTACTTCCTTCTGTCCAAGCTCATTAAACCAATTCTGGTGAAGAGGCGGTGGCGTTTGGCATTGAACTAAGGAGACGCCACATTTCGGAGATGGTCTCGTGCAACTTGTTGGAGAGCCGAACGAGGGGCCGCAGGCCTCAGGCAAGTAAGAAGCCCCCGAGGGAAGCCCGAGGGCCAGGTATGAGCTCGCAAATGTCTGCAGTCTCTCTCTAGTCACTCCTTTGCCCACCCACATCACTGTGAGGTTCATCTTGCTTCAGGACATGACACGGCTTGCCATTCCCTGAGATAAAACCTAAACTCCTCAGCCCGGCTCGGCCTTGCCCCTCCTCCTACTCTTGGCCTCATTTCCGTCAGCCCCCACTCCCGAAGCCCTCCCCGTCCAAAGACCTGCTGACTGTTTCCCAAACACACTCTCCTCTCCTGAACCTCAACATTAGTGCCAACTCCTCCGCAATGACGGCCCCCGGCCCGGGCCACCTCCCATAGAGGGGCTCCATCCACAGGCCCCTCACCTACCTTGTTACCAACCCTGTCCCCACACACGACAGCCATGGTAGTTCAAGGTATTTGCTTTCTCCCCCTTTGTAGCAGGCCTTCCACAAATACCTGCCACATCAAACAGCCTCCCAGAAGACGTCTGCTTAAATATGCTTCAAAAACATACAACCTTCAGACAGCTCACCTCCTGATGGGAGAAGAAGTCGCGAGGGAGTCTTTCCAGAAATGAGGACAATGAAAAAGTGGATTTTTTCCCCTGCACGTCGATAACCTTGAGGTAGTCAGGAGAAGGGCTCAAAAAGGCATAAAGTGCTTCACTCTGACACAGTCTTTCATCTGAAAGCAGACTCTGCGGGAGAGAGAGGATTAAGTCCTCCTGCGTGGTTCGTCGCGCGCTGGGCGCCACCAGGAGCAAAGGCAAAGACGTGACTGTCCCGGGAATTTACTTTCATCGCAATTCTGAACCTAAAACCACTTCCCTTTCCTCCTGAAATAAAATATATTAGATCAGTTCTCACTGAGCTTGATGGCAAACAGCGCTCTGTGGGTTAACTGGGGCGCCCTGATCGTGCCCAGGGCGACGTGAAGTCTCACTGTGCGAACCGCCTGCGGGTCCAGGGGCTGCCGCCTTTGAAAGTCATCTGTGGGCTTCCCTGGTGGCGCAGTGGTTGAGAATCTGCCTGCCAATGCAGGGGACACGGGTTCGAGCCCTGGTCTGGGAAGATCTCACATGCCGCAGAGCAACTAGGCCCGTGTGCCACAACTATTGAGCCTGTGCGTCTGGAGCCTGTGCTACCACAAGAGAGACCGCGACAGTGAGAGGCCCGCGCACCGCGATGAAGATTGGCCCCCACTTGCCACAACTGGAGAAAGCCCTCGCACAGAAACGAAGACCCAACACAGTCATAAATAAATAAATAAATAAATAAATAAATAAATAAATAAAAGTCATCTGTGTTTTTCGCACACTCCCCAGGGATCCCACCCAACCCTTTCATGGCTACGTGCGGACTTTGTACATCAGCTGAAGAAAGAGCTCTGGCTTGTCACATGGTGGTAATTGCCTGCCAGGCAGTAGTTTTCTGTCCCTGTGCTCCACCTTCCACAGGCAGTGTATGTTTACATAATTTTATAACTGTTTTTATTGGCCCGTAAACTGGAAATTTGCTCAAGTTCTCTGTACTTCTCTGGCCTTAGGAGAAAGGAAAGGAGAACATGCATCAAGTTTACGTACAAAGCAAGTGCTACCAGTAAGACAGGAAAATTAACAATGTGACCACAAGAATGTGTAAATGTCTGGTACTCACAGATACAGGGTTTAGGAATAAATGAACCAATGAGAAATCCTGCCCCATGGATGATGTAACCCCCCTGGGGGGCTGGAACACTGGGGTTCTGATGGCAGAACCCTCTCTGCTGGGAGAACAAGTTACATTCTGGTCCCAGAGGAGTTGGTCCCTGATGTTCACATTATATTTGTTCAGACGAAGCTTGAAATCTGATAAACCCTGTGACCCTCCCTAGAAAAGCACCTCCGAGCGTGCCCAATAGTGCCACACTGGGGACGGGGGTCCCGGGGCACCCACCCCACCCCCGCATTCCAGTGGTTGTCAGCTTCCTGTGTCCTGCGGAAGACTGGCCTGAAGATGCAGGTTCTGCCTCAGACGTGGGGAAGGAGATTTAGGGGACAGGCAGTTGGGGTCACTACTGTCTTCCCGGGCAGGCCCCTGAGCTTTTATTCCTTTTGTAGAGCATTAAATGCTCAGTTGTATGTGAGGGTGGATTAGGAGGAGTGAGATAGTCTCCTTCCACCTTGATTTCCTTTAGCTAATCTCCACTCCAACACTCTTTTATCAAATAGTAGGAAATGATAACCAATGTAAGTCTCAAATAATGCAAGCAACATAAATAAGGAAATCATTAAGGATGACAAGTCTTTGGACTGAGTTATATTCTATCATGAAGGAAAATAACCAAATTGAACATGTATGAGAAGTTAGAAATGTTCTCAAAGATTATGTCTATGGGGCAAGGTATAATTGGGATCTTGTCTCATCTTTAAGCTGAGAATATAATCCTAATCCCCACTCCTTCCCCCCAAAGGCTTAGAGCACGTTGTTCTACACAGGTGGAGCCTCTAAGAGGACTAGTCAGTGGAAGATGAGGAGAGTAAAACATTCCAGGAAGAGCGAACAGCACACGCACACCCAGAAGTGGGTACCGCGCTACTGCGGGGACGGCTAGAGTAAGCTGCCTGTGTGTGAGGGACGACTGGCTAGATTATTATCTATTATCAGTATACCTCAAAGGGAACCATGTGTCATGTATAAATACTCACACAAACATACACTCAATGGAATCCTCTTTTCTGGAAGGTCCTGTGGACCTAATAATATCTGCCTTTCAGACTAAACCTTTTGCATCTTGCTTTTCCTGTTTGCAGCTGGTGGGATGATATTTTGAAACTTCAGTCTGCTGTGTAATCTACCTAAAGTTATTAAATAGTGAGCACTTTCACATAAAGTCTTTGAGGAAATGAAAAGCAATTTAAACCATTACTTTCTGACTTACAGTCCTCTTGATCAAAAGACAAATGGCCCCTTGAGATGCCCCTTCCACCTCTTCAGGCCCCAGCCTCGCCCACGCCACCTACTGGCAGCGCAGAGCACATGCTTCTCTTGGCACCAGGGCAGGAATCACTAACCCATTTCCATCACCAGCAACCCAACAGGGGCACGAGTGACCCCTCCCCGCATCCCCAAAAGTGCAGGGGGCACCCCAGTCTCTGCAGCACAACTGGAAAGGCAGCTGAAGGGCTGGAAGCACCGAACAACCCGAGACCCTCCCTCCCCCAACAGCAGAGGCTGGAAGGAAAGGGAAGCATCAGCTGCAAGATCCCAGAGCTACACACGTGGGGCTTCACAAGCTTGGATTTTGAATAATACATATTCGTTTCACAAACAAGACCTTTTAGTTCATCTGAACGATTTAATCAGGTACAATGCTTGAGTGGGTTTAATATTTCCTAGATGTTCTGAATCAGCAACGAGATGGTAATATTTCAGTTTTAAATTCTCTCCTGTAATAGCATTTAAACATTAATGATTCTCTATTCCAGTTCTGCCATAATTAAACTCGGAAAGTTTTTCAAAGGTGCAATTATTTTATTTCCTGAGGGAAATATATACATATACATATATATATACACATACACATTTATATATTTATAAAAAATACATATATATTTAGAGAGAGATGAATATATGAGAGAAAAATAGTTAGAAACACTTGCGAGGGAACTCTAGCTAAAATGTACCTACTTTAAGTATGATTCACACCCTGATCCAACTGAATATAACATAACCTTTACTAAGAATCTGGCAACATCCGTTATTAAGTCTCAGGACGTCTAGCTACTACTGCATTGGCAAAAAGTGTTTCACAAGGCAAAGGTCCATGCCCCCCAAGAACTATACGGGCTTTGGGGGCCATGGTGTGAGCAACTTAAGTATACCCTGAATACAGAGGCCCCAGCTAAGGAAAAAATAAATAGTGGTTTGCTACTGGAGACAGCATACCTTTGTCCGGTCTTATGCTCTAAAGATAGAGTGAAAGAAACCAGTTATGCATTTAGAGAAAATAAGGAGACTATCTTTAGAACCTTGCAGTAGGCAAGGATTTCTCCACAAGCACAAAAGGCATTCACCACAAAAGGAAAAAAAATGGATAAATTGGACTAAATTAAAATTGAGAATTTATGCTCATTAAGAGACCGAAAAGGCAACCCACAGAAAGAAGATAGCCACAGCACATATGCTCTGACAAGAGACGCACATCCAAAACACACACGAAACTCCTGCAAAGCGATACGGAAAAGACAGGCAACACGACAGAAGAGCAGACGCAACTTTAACTTCACAAAAGAAACCGTCCAGTGTGGAGTGAACAGAAGCCCGCATGCCGCTGGTGAGAATGTACAAACCGCTACGGCCACTCAGAAAAACTGAAAAACCCAAATGCCTAGGGATTCCCCAGCAGCTATCCACCAAAAGCCAAGCGCTGGCAGCTCATTAACAGCCTCCGCTGGAAACTCTCCGAATGCCCATCAACACGAGCAGGAACAGACTGCAGGGGGTTCACGCCAGGAGAAGCCCATTCAACAATGAAAACGAGAACAAAAATGAAACCAAAGAACGGTCTGCAACTGAAACAGCCCTATGGGAGGACCTCAGGCCCATGATCCCGAGTGAAGGGGGTCCACGCCCTGTGACTCCGCTCATGTGAAGTTCAAAACCAGCTGTAACTGCGTGGTCGTGAGTCGGGACCACGGTTACCTGTGGTGACGCTGGCGGGACTGGTGACACTGTCTCTGGGACTAGGTGCTAGTTACGAGGGTGTGTCCAGTTTGTGAAAATGGAGAAAGCCGTATACGTGGTATCTGCATTTTCTGTCTGTAGAGTATACATATATATACACACATACACATATATATATAGCACCAAAAAAAAAAAACCCCAGAACCCAAAACCAAAGATATTTTGAGGCTCTGTCCTGACCTGTGAGAACAGGAGCAAACAGGCAAACTCTTAGAATGATGACAGTTCAACCCCCAATAACCCCCAAATAACTAATTTTCCTCCCATATCCAGAAAGTTTGCTTACCTGTAAAAACTTATTTAATTGATTCTTTGACTTTTCCATAAACTTTTGATCTACAGATTTGAAAGGCAGCTTGCTAAGAGAAGGCAACTGGACTTTTTTTAAAGAAGGGAAACACTGTGAGGGGAAAAAAATTAAATGTTAGTATATTGAAATTACATTTAAATCTTTAAAAAAATTTTAGATTTTTAATAAGAACAAACCGAGTATCCTCTTCCTATACTAGGTTCCTCTGAGACTGAAGGCCTTGAAAACCTACCGGTTCTAACCAGGCTCAAGGAATCCGGAGGAACAGGACATGTGATGAAAAAAGCTAACGCCCGTCCCTGGACTTACAAACGCCTGGAAGCTGGAAACTGTGGAGCTGGGCTGGGAAGGTGGGTCTGCACCACAGGCACGGAGCACAGTGTGTGGGGTACGGACACGTGGCTCCCAGCAAGGGCTTTTCTCTTAGAATGTGTTTTGTTTACAACGTCTCTGTAAAAAGTTATCAAGGTTGACAAAAGAAGACCATGGAAAGAAAGAATAACTCAGGCTGTAGCTTTATTACTGCCTTTCAAGGGCAAACTGCAGAATGTAAATATATTAATAATAATAAAATATGTTAACAGATAATAAACTTCCGTTTGTGGATTAAATCCTGAGTTCTGCCAGACACTGTGCTAGAGGCTTGGTGTGTGTACAGCTCTGAGTCACCCCTATTTTACATGTGAGACGACTGAGGGTCAGGAGTGAAACCCACATCCATCTGACCGTAAAGTCTGATCTCAGTGCCAATGCCCGCAGGACTCTGCAGTCTGCCCCTCAGACGCCAGGAGGACAGTGGGTTCCAAATGCTCCAGACGCTGCCTCTTCACTAAGGCACTGGGGCCACTGGAATATGCTGACTAGATCACTGGTGCTGAAAAGTAAGTGAGCACAGAGTCTGCCTGCAACGGCCTTCCCTCCTGCTGTTTTCAGGGTCACAGCAGCCCCGCCAGGGACCTATCACAGCTGTCAACAGGAAGAGTTCTTCCAAAAAATGAAAACTCCAAAAAAAACAAAAGAAGTAAGAAAAGAAAAAACTCACACAATAGGAAATACCAAAGGTGAGAGAAGAACCCCAGGAATCAGGCCACAGAGGAAGAAGGATAATGAGACAAAAGGACAGACGTGAAATTTTATAAGGCTTGTTTCCTCTAATGCTTCAGAGCAATTGTTTTTGATAGAAATTACTGATTAAAAGTGTTTTTAAAATATCACCCTAGAAGAAAAGGTGAAAGGAAACAGACATATTTCCTTTGCAAAAGAAGGGTCTGAGAGGTGACTGTAGGGTTTTACCAGCATCAGTTCATTCTGAGCAAGAGAAAAATGGACTTAAATGAAGGTAGAAACAACTGAAGAACCCTTTAATTGCTGGGGTAAAGGGCAATTAGCTCCAGCAGATGGACAGTTAGAGAAGATGCAACTCCTGAGAAAAATGGGAAAATCATGAATGGAAACTAAGACAACCTGGATTCTAGTCCTGGTTTGGCCATCATGTATACATCCTACGATGAGTCAGTTAAACTCTCTGGGATCACGTTCCCTCATCTATCAAATAAAAGAACTGACCTAGATTAGTAGCTTTCAAACATTTTAAACTAAAATCCACAGTAGGAAATACACACCACATTGCAACCCACAATGCACATGCAGATACATGCATCTATATATTATATAATACACACACCTAGACGTAACAATACACACACCCAAACATATACACATCCATACATGCAATACACATATCCATACATGCAATATACACATCCATATATGCAATATACACACCCATACTTATACACACCCAGACATACAATACACACACCCAGACATATACACATCCATACATGCAATACACATATCCATACATGCAATATACACATCCATATATGCAATATACACACCCATACTTATACACACCCAGACATATACACATCCATATATGCAATATACACACCCATACTTATACACACCCAGACATATACACATCCATATATGCAATATACACACCCATACTTATACACACCCAGACATATACACATCCATATATGCAATATACACACCCATACTTATACACACCCAGACATACAATACACACACCCAGACATATACACATCCATATATGCAATATACACACCCATACTTATAATATACACACGCATACTTATAATATATACACCCATAAAACTGAAGCAAAAGTACCATGAAACAACGCTCATTACTACTACTACTGTAACTACTACTACTAAAAACAAATAATGTTTACTATGTGCAGCACATTCTTCTAAATGCTCTGTACACGCTTATTCCCCTCATTCTTACAACAGCTCTGTGAGATAGGTAAGGAAGGCACTATTAATATCTGTATTCTACTGACAAGGAAAAAGAGGTATAAAGAGAGAGAGCGACAGGCCCAGGTCACAGAGCCGGCAAACAGTAAAGCGAGGATCCACACTGGATCCAACTCGAGCAGCCTGGCTGCAGAGTCTGTGCTCTCAACCACCGCACTCTACTGGTTCAATTCCTCCATGTGACGAAATGCAATATATTCTATCCTCTTTCTAGTGCTGCAACCCAGAATTGATCTCACTACCCCCAGTGGGTCACAACTGGCAGCTCTGAAACCACTGGCCATCGATGCTCCCCAGCTCTCCTCCAGCTCTGGGGTTCTGGGGGGTCCAACGGAGGTCAGACAATTATCTATCCTGAAGGATTTAGACTAGACTAGATGGTTGATCTTCAAGTAAATTTCTAAACGTCAAGCTGAAAATGCCACTTTGCCAGTATCAACAGCAAAGGAGAAAGATGGATCAGTTTCTTTGTGTGTAAAAATTGAAATGAGCTCTTAAATCTCTTCTTCAGTTATTCTAAATCTGTGTTCACAAGAATTCATACCTCACTAAGTTTCCGGTGTAAATTCTGAAACTCACTGAGCCTTCTGGGGACCGTCCAGTTCTTAGTTTCAACTCCTCCAACTTCTTGTAAGCTTACCATGACAAAGTAACAGGGCATTTGTTCACCATTCTCTTCTGTAACCTTGGAAAAACAGACAAACACAACAGCAACGAAAAGCATGGTGAGCGACACGGTAGGCAAGACATTTAAGTGGCCCCCAGGGTCTCCCTCTCCCTGGTATGTATGCCCCACGTGGTCCCAGGACTTGAAAATGATGGGGTCTAGTCTGGCAGTTAGGGTATGTTACATGGACAGCCAACCTTCAACTAGGGCCTAATCCTAACCATATGGGCCCTTTCAAAGCAGAGGGATTTCTCTGGCGAGTAGCAGAAGAGGAATCAGAGGAAGCACGAGAAAGATCTGACACGTTGTGCCACTGTGAAGACGGAGAGGGCCACGCGGAAAGGGTCTGGGAGTGTTGCCAGGAACTGAGGGCAACATCGTGCTGACGGCAAAAGAACAGAGTCCTCAGTCCCACAACCACCAGGAACTGAGTCCTGCCAACGACCTGAATGGACCTGGAAGTGGATTTTCCCCAGATTCTCCAGACAAGAACTCAGTCTGGCCAGCAACCTGATTTCAGCCTTACGATGCAGAGAACACAGTCAGACAGCGCTGGACTTTCAACCTACAGAATTGTGAGCTAATAAACAGGTGATGTTTTGAGCCATGAAATGCGTGGTAATTTGCTGTGCAGCAAAAGAAAACTAACATAGCAGACTTAACATCCTAACTGGGTTTCCTTGAAAAAGCAAATTAACAGGAAGCGAACAGGTGTGAGAGACCAAAACCTCTCTCAGAGAAGGATGAGAGCTTCCCCAGTTTAATACAGGATTCCACAAACTGTGATTTCCATTTTCGAGAAATTTCACATTGGGAGACCTAATTTCCCTTACCTCCCAACTTAAGATAATTCTTAAACACTTACACACACACCCTATCATAATTCAGAATAGCCACCATTGCTCTTAATGTAAATGGATAACAGAAGAAACAAAAAGAAAATACATTGAATCTAAGCTTGAATTAGTGTCATGAACCGAATTAGAGACAAAGAATCAACACAAAGGCAAGGGAAGGAGACGCCGGACTTGCTGAGCACCAGCTGAGCCCCACCAGGTAGGACCACCGTCCCTCTGTGAGGACGGGAGGTGGAGGCCAGCACACAGCTCACAGCGGCTCAGCCCGTCTCAGAGCTCCAGGGAGGCTGGCACGAGGTAAACACATCCTCCACACGTCCCCACACGGGGCTGCTTCGTGAACTCTCGGCAGTCAGGTGACCCCTCTGGGTCCATTTCCTTTATCTCTTCGGGGACCAAGGTCGCGGCCAGCTCCTGAGTGATAACTGATCACCAGGGCAAAGGGCCTTGTGAGGGTTTTTCCTCCTCTCCTCCCTCCCTCAGTATTTGCCTTTGGAAGATAGTTATAATAAACTGTGAAATGTCAGAGGCAGCTCTAGGCAAAGGTGAGAAGGTGACAGAATGTGTGTTCTCTGCCCTCCAAGGGCCTCCTCTGTTACCTTTTGACATCACATCCCCTGAGCCCCCCTTCCTAGATGTCCATCCCAGAGATAACTCCATCTGCGGTGACCAAGCGTTTCTACATGGTATTCCAGGCTCTGTGCAACCTTCCCTACCCACTGCCCTCACCTCCCCTCAAGAAAGGTATCTGGCCCTGCAGCTCACCTTAAAGGGAGGCTCAACAAGCACCAAAGACACACTAAGGGCACTTGGTAAGCTCTCACGTAACACGTGTGCTTTCAGGCTGGCTCCTGGAGAACATGCGTGGTTTTGCTGCCTAAACTAGAAGGGAATTTAAGATTGTGAATTCTAAGCCCTTCCCCTGGTAAGAGTGTCAGGCCACTGAGTTGATGGGAAAAGCAGGGATGGACACATAAGTTGGGCAGACGGGCACTTGCAAATCTCAGGAGCTGAGTATTTGACCAGCCATTTGAGGCAATGATGGGGCCAAACAGTCACAATGACTTACTCAGGATCTTGTCATTTGTGTGCTATACGGTGGACTGGACTTTCTTTTTTTTTTTAATTAATTTTATTGGAGTAGAGTTGATTTACAATGTTGTGTTAGTTTCAGGTGTACAGCAAAGTGATTCAGTTATACATATACATATATTCATTCTTTTTCAGATTCTTTTCCCATATAGATTATTACAGAATATTGAGTAGAGTTCCCTGTGCTATACAGTAGGTCCTTGCTGGTTATCTATCTTACATATAGTAGTGTATGTGTGTGTTCATCCCAAACTCCTATTTTATCCCCGCCCCACCACCCTGTTTCCCCTTTGGTAACCATAAGTTTCCTTTAGAAATCTGTGAGTCTGTTTCTTTTGTAAATAAGTTAATTTATATCATTTTTTTAAATTAGATTCTACATATGAGTGACATCATATGATATCTGTCTTTCTCTGTCTGACTTACTTCACTTAGTAACATCACCTCTGGGTACGCTGTACCTGACCTTCATCTCCAGGTTCCGACAGTCGGGCAGGTGGGAAGGAAGGAGTTGTCAATACTAACAATGTAAATGCATAGAAATATCTTTCCTTTAAATGAAATCATTTTTACAGACAAAAGAAAAGGGATACAGTGTATTCTGAAAACTATTATCCCATATCCCTCAGAGAATAGCAAAATATTTTCTACTTCAAGGGAAAAATATTCATTATTAAAGATCTGAGAGCTATTGACATTTGAGCCACTGAAGTCAGCAGGACGCATCAATCAGAAACACATTTAAAATTTTTCATCTCCAAAGTCAAGCAGTGCTTTCCATTTTATTTCAACCCTCAGTGGAAAAGTAAATTGGTAATTCAAGGACATTAATTTTTCCTATCTGAAAGTTGCTTATGATTCCAATGAACAAGGACAACTTTCTGTCTGAAGTGGAGGGAGATCAGATCTACACCAGGCAACCCAGTAACAGCTCCCAGTCATGAACAAGAGTGAAAATATGGGGTGAGGAAGGCAAGACCAATGCAGTCTAGAAGAATGAATATAAGTTTTCTATTCCCAACCTTAATTATTTGGAACAAAATCTTGTCTGATAAAGTCAAACTTAAAACTTGGGAAATAAATACCTAATAAACTGGGAAGAAAAGCAGACAAACCTACCTCTCCACTGGTGATGGAGGCTTTCCACATACCAAGGTTCTCACACCACCAATCTGTTCTTGCCATGTGCAGCTGAAGTTCTGTGCGTTCTTTCTCTATTAGAATTATTTCCTCCTTCAACTTAGAAACAATCTGCCACAGGAAAAACATCCTGGGAGTTATGAAACCATCTAAAATGCTATGCAATTCAGCAAAGTAGCAGGATACAAAATCAACACACAAAAATCAGCTGTGTTTCTATACACCAGCAATGAATAATTCAAAAAGAAAATAAGAAAACAATTCCATTTACAATAGCATAAAAAATAATAAAATACTTAGGAATGAACTTAAGCAAGGAGGTGAAAGACTTCTATGATGAAAACTACAAAACACTGATGAAAGAAGTTAAAGGAGACATAAATAAATGGAAAGACATCCCATGTTCATGGATTGGAAGACTAAATATTGCTAAGACTCAATGCTACCCAAAGCAATCCACAGTTTCAACACAATCTCTATCAAAATTCCAATGATGTTTTTGCACAAATAGAAAAATCCATCCTAAAATTCATGTGGAATCTCAAGGGAAACTGAATAGCCAAAACAATCCTGAAGAAGAACCACAAAGTTGAAGGACTTACACTTCCTGATTTCAAAATTTACTGCAAAGCTACACTAATCAAAACGGTATGCTATTGGCATAAAGACAGACATACACCAATGGAATAGAATAGACAGCCAAGAAATAAACCCTTGCATATATGATCAAATGATTTTCAACAAGGGTGCCAAGACCGTAAGTGGGAAAGGACAGTCTTTTCCACAAATGGTGTTGAGAAAACTGGATCATCACCACATGCAAAACAATGGAGTTGGGCCCTTACATAATACCATATACAAAGGTTAACTCAAAATAGATCAAAGACCTACTCGTAAGGCTAAAACTATAAAATTCTTAGAAGAAAACATGGAGGAGTTTCATGACATGGGATTGGCAATGATTTCTTGGCTATGACACCAAAGGCACAGGCAACAAGAGAAAATACAGGCAAACTGGACTTCATAAATTTTTAAAACTTTTGTGCAAAGAACACTATCACAGTAAAAAGGCAACTCACAGAATGGGAGAAAATATTTGCAAATCACTTATTTGATAGGGGGCTAATATCCAGAATATATAGAGAACTCCTAAAACTCAACAACAAAAAACAACCTGATTCAAAAATGGGCAGTGTACTTGAATAGACATTTCTCCAGAGAAAACAGATAAATAGCCAAAAAGCACATAAAAAGATGCTCAACATTACTAATCATTAGGGAAATGCAAATCAAAACCACAGTGAGATACCACCTCACACCCATTAGAACAAATGCTATCAAAAAACAGAAAGTAACAAGTGCCGGTAAGGATACCGAGAAACTGGAACCTTTATGTGCTGCTGCTGAGAAGGTAAAATGGTGCAGTCACTATTGAAAACAATACAGAGATTCCTAAAAAATTAAAAACAGAACTACCATATGACCCAGCAATACCCCAAAGAAGTGGAAGCAGGGTCTTGAGATATTTGTACATCCATGTTCAAGGCAGCATTTCTTACCATAGCCAAAATGTGGAAGCAAACCAAGTGTCCATCAATGGATAAATGAATAAACAAAATGTTGTATATACATGCAATTGAATATTAGCCTTAAAAAGGAATGAAATTCTGACACATGCTATCATATGGATGAATCTTGAGTACATTATGCTAAGGGAAACAAACCAGTCACAAAACGACAAACACTGAATGATTCTACTCACAGGAGGTACTTAGAGTAGTTAGATTCATAAGAGGCAAAGGGAGAATGGTGGTTGCCAGGGACTGGGGGTAAGGAGATGGGGAATTACTGTTTACTGGGTATAGAGTTTCAGTTTTGCAAGATGAAAAGGAATTCTGGAGATGGATGGTGGTGCTGGTTATACAACAATGTGAATATACTTAATGCCAGTGAATTGTACACATGGTAAGTTTTAGGTAAATTTTATGTTATGTATACTTGGCTACAATTTTAAAAAATAAATAATTAAAAAAATTTCTATGCTCACCGTCTCCTTGGATCTCTTTTAATGAGAAAACCTATAAGGTTATGCAACTCTGTAGTTTGAGGACAGCAGCTTTGCCTCAACTTTGCCTCATGGCTGCATGTTCAGCTCTCCTAAACATGCAGCCCACAAGGACCCTCCTCAGAAAGCCTGCAGGAAGCACATCCTGCATTTTATCATCAGTAAGGGCTGTAATGTTCGGTTCCACAGTCAGCACATTTGCTCCCCAAGGGCAGGTGTTAGACTCTGTTTCACTGATTCTTCATGGTGACCAGCATAGCCTCCTGCACTTACTCATCACTCAGGCTTCTGAATGCACATTCAGAAAGTGCCAGAGGAGATCACTTTGGGAAAGCAAAGAGTGCCAGCCATTCCTACGTTAGGGAAACCTCCTTTTTCGACCAAAGAGGCATGAACACAAAGCAAAAAGCCACACCACCCCCTTGGGTGTGAGGAATGCCAGAGAGTGAGATGCTGTTTACATTTTTTAAACTTTCAAATTCTTTTGGTTTCTAGCGAAACAATCTATTTCTTGCATAATTCTGGGAGGTGCTCTAAGTTGTACTCGCAGTGTTCAAAAGAAAAAAAATTTTTAAGACTGTCCTTGCAGAGTTAACTCACTTCCAGAAACAACTGTGGCACAAGGGGAAGCTCGGCCCCTTCCCCAAAGGCACTGTAGGCAAGTCGGACAAAAGACACAGAGTTACAGCTGAGGATGGGAAAGAACCCCAAATCATAATAGATAAAAGACAAATGCTTTGCTAATTCTATACTAGAAGCAAAAACAGAAACAAAAAACAAAAAACAAAAAACAAAAAAAGCCAATGGAACTTAGAGTTGAAATTCTTTTTAAAGAAACACTTCTCAACATAAACTGAAAACTACTATTTATCAAATTAGAAAAATGGAAACTTTTTAAAAGACAACCTTGAAAGCAGAAGAGTTACCTTCTTGTCAGGTTTTGGTGCATTTTGAATAGAATTTAGAGCTTGCCTCTTATAGTCAAGTTTCTCATTTAGTTCTCGCAGTTTGTTTACAGCAAAACTGGTTTGTTCATTAATCCGACTGGTGCCTTCATCCACAGATGCCTCACCAGCCTCACCTCCTGGGTCCTGGGGAAAAACATCACATGACCCACCGTATCTTATCGTGGTGGAATAGTCCCTAAGTATCACCTATAGTATAGGTTCTAGATCATTACAGCACACTGCTCCAAAGCACTGGATTCCACTAAGGATCTATGGTAGAAAGCCTAGAAGTAGCCTGTTTTTTCTCAGCTAAGTGAAAAAGCAAAGGATCAATATTTAGAATCAAAGTAACTGGTATTTGGAATTGCAGTGAAAAAAAAGAAACATTTAATAGCCTAGCGAAAGGCCACACCACTATTTCCCAAATGGTATACCCAAGGGAACCTGCACAGAACAAGGAAGGCAACTGAGTTATCTTCCCAACTCAACCCAAATGTTCTGTGCCTAAACGTGACAAAAAACAGAGACCTGGCTTCGTTTTGGTCTCCTAAGAATATTATGAAAAATTCATGCGTGTCCCTTTAAAATAGAATTTCCGGGCTTCCCTGGTGGCGCGGTGGTTGAGAATCTGCCTGCCAATGCAAGGGACACGGATTCGAGCCCTGGTCCGGGAAGATCCCACATGCCACGGAGCAACTAAGCCTGTGCGCTACTGAGCCTGTGCTCTAGAGCCCGCGAGCCACAACTACTGAGCCCATGCGCTGCATCTACTGACGTCCCGTGCTCTAGGGCCTGTGCTCCGCAACAAGAGAAGCCACCGCACCGCAACGAAGAGTAGCCCCCGCTTGCCGCAACTAGAGAAAGCCCGCGCACAGCAACGAAGACCCAACACAGCCAAAAATAATAAATAAATGAAAATAAATAAATTTTTTAAAAAAAGATGTGCATGTCTTAATCTTCAGAACCTATGAATACATTAAAATAGAATTTCCAAATTCCCACTAGTGAAAGTATTTTCAGTATACACTTTGCTCAGTCCTTATTTTTACTAATCAACAGGTAGATTATTTTACAAGTAAAATGGTTAGCATTGAAAGTGACTTAAGATTCATAAAGGTCTACATAATTTGGAAAAACCTGAACAGATTACCAACAAATAGCATATCAGTCATTAGATTCATGAGCAGCAACAGCATGAAGAGAACTGCTGAGAACTGTCTTCTGGTTCATGTACTCCCTAACTTTCTTCCAGATTTTTTTTTCTGATTTTTATTAATTGTAACAAACAGTAAAAGAAATTTTTCAAAGAAAAATAAGTATTAATAATCACAGAACACCAAGCATTTTTGTATATTCTTTCTAACCCTTGCCCATGAGTATATATATTATGACATCATCCTACTCCTTGTATACATTCAAGAGGGTATTCTGCCTTTTTCGTATAATATACAAGGCTGTATATTTGAGGGTACTGTAGTCTTCAAAGTTATAAGTGCTATGGCTGCATAGTATTCTATGAATTGATAATATACTGAGGCATATCCCTATTGCTATGGGTTGATTCTGCTTTTTTGCCTTCCCAGATACTAAAATAAACTCCACAGTGCATACACTTTTTTTTTTTTCCTACATTTTAGTTCTTTTCACAGGGTAAGTTTCTAGAAGTGGGACTACTGGAACAAAGAGTAGGAGCTTTCAAAAGCTCAGTGAGGGCTTCCCTGGTGGCGCAGTGGTTGGGAGTCCTCCTGCCAATGCAGGGGACACGGGTTCGAGCCCTGGCCCGGGAAGATCCCACATGTCGCAGAGCAACTAAGCTCGTGCACCACAACTACTGAGCCTGTGCTCTAGAGGCCGCGAGCCACAAGTACTGAGCCCGTGCACCACAACTACTGAAGCCTGTGTGCCTAGAGCCCATGCTTCACAACAAGAGAAGCCACCGCAATGAAAAGCCCGTGCACCGCAATGAAGAGTAGCCCCCGCTCACTGCAACTAGAGAAAGCCCGCACGCAACAACGAAGACCCAAGGCAGCCAAAAATAAATAAATAAATTAATTAATTAATTAATTAATTAACAAAATAAAAACCAGGTTGAGACGTTGGACCAAAGGTGGGAGGGGGAGGGGGAAGGGGAGGGGGAGGGGGAGGGGGGGAGGAAAGAAAAAGATCCGTGATACACACCACCCTTCTTTGAATCCTAGGCAAAGCTGCACATTTTTTCATGTTTGTTTACTATTTATTACCTTTCATATTAACTGTCAGTTCAAGTCCTTATTCAATTTATCTGTTGGGTATTATAATTTGGACAAACTTTTCACAACATTTGAATACTAACCATTTTAATTTCTGAGGTAGAGAGATTGGTTTGTTTTAGCTGTGCTATCCTAAAAATAAAATGCAATGAGTAACGAGTCTTGGACCAATTAGTTCAGTGGTTTTATACACTGAAAATGTAAAGAACTAAGTAACAAAACTTTTTTTCAAAAGTCTGAATGAATGAATTTACCAACAGTTCAGAGACATCTGCTTCTAATACCATCATGAACAAGTACCTGATTCCTCAGGGCTTGAGATACAGTGAACTGGACAGAAAGAAAGAATCCAAGATAAATTACAATCTTTCTATGGAAGGTGATTCTAAAACACTTTTCCTTTGTACCTTCAAAACCTTCAAACTCATATAGGTCATTAGTAGTAAAAGGGAGATGGCAACTGGGGCTATCCAAAATGATCCAGGACACTATAAGAAAATTAGACTTCAGGTATGGCTGGACAAGGTTTCTTTCAAAACATCTTAGTTTCATCTGATTTTTTTTAAACTCCAAAATATTTCCTGCAGGCTCTTCCTGCATTCTCTCCCTCTCCTCATTTCTTCCCCATCCTTTCTGTCTGTTCTCCAGCTGGACTGTTGTGCTAATAATGACTCTCTTACTTCGTCACAAATGTCCCACCCCACAGATTTTCTGCCCTCACTTGTCAGGAGTCAAACCCAGCTGTGTCTCAGGCAGACAGAGCAGGGGGCGGTCTCTGACTCAGCACCAGGTGGTGGTACCCAGCTGGTCAGAAGGACAAAGACAGAAGTGAGGACGAGAAGCAACAAGGAAATTCAACTTAAAGTTCCACTTAATGTGCTGTATGCTAAGACACAGAGAATGGACTTGAGGACACGGGGAGGGGGAAGGGTGAGCTGGGACAAAGTGAGAGAGTGGCATGGACATATATACACTACCAAACGTAAAATAGATAGCTAGAGGGAAGCAGCCACATAGCACAGGGAGATCAGCTCGGTGTTCTGTGACCACCTAGAGGGGTGGGATAGGGAGGGTGGGAGGCAGATGCAAGAGGGAGGAGATATGGGGATATATGTATATGTATAGCTGATTCACTTTGTTATACAGCAGGAACTAACACAACATTGTACAGCAATTATACTCCAATAAAGATGTTAAAAAAAAAAAAAGGTGCTGTATGCCAAAAGATAAAGGTGCACACCAAATCTGGCTCACACAATCTGCACCCACATAATCATAGTCAAAGCTTATCCACTCAAAAGGGAGCAGAAAGTTAAACGTGACTCACCATTTCATCCTTGTTGGAAATCAACTGGGAGACATGTTTTTCTTCCTCTTTTATCATCAATTTCTCATATAGGTCACTGACAATAAATGAAGGGTAATACCTATCCTTCAGCGTCTCATAAACGTCTCCCTGGATTTTGCGGAACACTTCAATTCCTTTATTTCCTACAAGACACTGCTGGATTTCTTTGTAAAGTGATTTTTCCACAGATATTTCTTTGCTCTCCACGAAGAAATTCTGGTAAATTTCACCAACTAATTGTGGAATTTCGTTCTGAAAAGAAAGGAAGATGAAGAAGGAGAAAGTAAGAAATACCATCTCTGAGAAAAATTATTTTCTTCTGAATTCTCTGCATTTTAAAGGTGGAAGGGAGACATGTAGAATGTGGGATGAGTGCGCAAAGGCTTTTGTGGGCACATTCAGGGCCAAGGGGTGAGTGTCAGACCCTGAAAAAACAACTGGTTCCTTAAAAGGAACACTTTACGTTGAACAGTTAACAAATGTAATTTCTTTTTAATGCTGGAAGGAAAAAAATAAGAATGAGAACAGTTCTCTTCTTGCAGTGGATTCCTTCTCATAAATCTCAGTTCCACAGCAATACAATTTATCAGCTAAATTCAGTATGACTTCTTCATCTAGTATAAATAATTAGAAATGCCAACTTCTCACTCCAGAAGAAAGTCAATATAATAATTGTGTAATTAAAGAAAGCAAGAGAAATATTCTTCAGAATGATGACTTCCTACATTGTAATCAAGCTTGTATTACACAGCTTGGTTTTAAACAAGGTCTCCGCCTAAGTGTACTAAGCCTAATCAGGAAGTGCAAACATCTGATTAACATAACCTTTACATTTCCGCTATAGACAACTTATTAACTCTAGAAATGTTATGAAAAGTCTTCGACGGTAGCAAAAAATGTAGACAAACAACTTAACGAATATTATGAATATAACAAGCAATCCAGAAGTTTTACATCCAAATCAGTGTTGCTAGGTCAAAATATAGCTATTTGAGGAAGCTATATCCTCTTATTGCATTGACATTTTTCAACTTGTCTTCAGTAGTTTAGGAAAATTTTTTAGATTGCTCTTTTCAATATTCCTCTGAGAGCAGCCAAGAATCAAGTTTGTAGTCAAGTCTGGTAAATAAAATATGTAATAAAGTTGGCAAATATAATATTGAGTGAAATGAGGTAATTTGTGCCTTATAAATTAACAATGAAAGACATTCCTAAGAAGATTTAAAAATACTATGAGACTGGATTTAGTTCCTTAACCAAAGTAGTTTGTAATTTATGATGTATTTTAAGTTGGTATTCAGCCCTAGCAACATTCATATGAAGTGCAAATGAGTAATTTAATGTACATAGTGCTGTTTATGCTTACTTTAATAAGCCTCTCAAGAGTGACATGGACATATACACACTACCAAATGTAAAATAGCTAGCTAGTGGGAAGCAGCCACGTAGCACAGGGAGATCAGCTCAGTGCTTTGTGACCACCTAGGGGGGTGGGATAGGGAGGGTGGGAGGGAGACGCAAGAGGGAGGAGATATGGGGATATATGCACATGTATAGCTGATTCACTTTGTTTTAAAGCAGAAACTAACACACCATTGTAAAGCAATTACACTCCAATAAAAATGTTAAAAATAAATAAATAAGCCTCTCAAAATGCATGTATTATATATTTGTACATATTGTTATATATGTTTTTAGACATATATATACACACATATATGTTTCACATTCTTCAATTTAATTCTTAAATATATATTGAGAACTTGCCAAGTGCAAAACACAATGCTTATTGTTGGGCTTTGCGCTGTAATAGGCATCTGTAACCAAAAATTATTTTTTGTCTTCCTTAACACAATCATATTTTAAATTAAATAAAAGGAGGACAGTTGTGTAAAATGTGCAAATTATGATATTAAAAATAACAAGGTTATGAGATTGAAGTATAGGTGATAAGACCAAATTTATTATAACAGCCATGTGGGTAAAGTATATGCCTTTTTTATAATGGGTTAAAAAATAACTACCTGAAACTAAATTCAATAATTGGCGATATTTGTAAATCTTTTTTCCTTGACTACACATTCAAAAGCACTTTTTGTAAAAATGAAATCTAATTCTATTTGCCATTATGGGCTAGAACATAATGCCAATAATATATTTGGTTTAAAGTATCCCTTTAATGTATCTTATCTTACAGCTTTATTGAGAAACACAGACATACTGCCTAACATACAAGTTTTCATCAGCTAGTGATGAATATTCCTTCGGGCCTATATATCCTACCTTGTTAGCATTCTTTAAATATTCCACAGACTCCCAAAAGCTCATCAGAGCTCTCTTGTCCATCCTTTCCATGTACGTTCGAAAGTGCTCTCGGTAGGAAGTACTGGCCAAGATATCTTCGAAATGAAGAATCTATGAAGGGAATTTAAGAGAAAGTTTTTAAAAATCAATTTTTTTTTTTTTAACAAACTCATTTATTTATTTATTTATTTTTGGCTGTGTTGGGTCTTCGTTTCTGTGCGAGGGCTTTCTCTAGTTGCGGCAAGCGGGGGCCACTCTTCATCGCGGTGCGCGGGCCTCTAACTATCGTGGCCTCTCTTGTTGCGGAGCACAGGCTCCAGACGCGCAGGCTCAGTAGTTGTGGCTCACGGGCCTAGTTGCTCCGCGGCATGTGGGATCTTCCCAGACCAGGGCTCGAACTCGTGTCCCCTGCTTTAGCAGGCAGATTCTCAACCACTGCGCCACCAGGGAAGCCCCAAAAATCAAACTTTAAATATCAGTTTGCTTTAACTTCCAATGGATTAACTTCTACATTCAGGAAAAAATGTCTCATTTTCTAAGTTCATAGTCAGTGTAATACAGTACTTCTCTCACCTTCCTAAATTTTAAATTAAAAAGGTTTATTGAATATTCAAAATGCACATATTCAATAAATACCAATTTTCTATTAATCATTCACTCATTCAGCAAAAGATTTATTTGGCATCTACTCTGTATCAGGCACATTTCTAGGAAATGAAAGAGACAAAAATCCCTGCCTTACGGGATGTATTGCTAAAAGCAATCGTGCCAATAATAGAAAAAGTGAAGAGAAATATATAAAAGACCAGGAAGCTGGAGCCTAATAATTTGGCATTTTTGTTTTCCATCCTATTTTCATATAGCTGAGGAAATCTACAAATGATTTCATACCTTGTCCTTTTGTTTATAATATCACATTCATTTAAAAAAATCTTTTGTATGCATCATTTTAATTGGCCCATAAAAGTATTGTAGAGATGTATCAAAATTACTCCTTTGTTTACTATTTTGAATGCTTACAGAAAAGAAAAACCACTATCTGAAGACACAGTGAGATCAATCTTGAGTATGGACTGCTATAATATGAGAAAGCAGGTGAGCTTCATAATAATTCATGACTCAACTAGGAGAAATGCCTCAAATTAATTTAGAAGGAATTTAACTCCTATACCCTTAGTTATTAATTAGTAATAAAAATGATGTCTATGTATACTTCAACGAAAAGAAAACTTACATTTAAGATTTTTAAAATTAATATTGTGGCGATTGGAAAAATTTCAGAAATGTTACCAGTTAAGATCTTTCTAAAATCAAGTGCATATGATCAATGCATGTTCAACTCTTTCTGCCACTGACAGTAAATCCTCAATCTGTTTTGTGGGCAGAAAGGGGCAGGCATTTTTCTAACAACTTTTGATAACTAAGTAATCAAAAGTGATCCCTTGCTACAGACCATTAATATTTAGGATTTAGTTTACTAACTTTGGGAGACCGTAGCATGTATCCTCACTTTATGTAAACCTACCAGTGAAGCATTTTTAAATACAAACCCTAACTGTACAGGCTCCAAAGAAGTCTGAAGGCTCCCATATCAACTCTGGCTAGGAATGACAGATCACTCAGATAGCAATCCATTTTTAACATGGGGAGGAGCTGAGCAGGAAAGACACTAAACAATTCTAAGGAAGTCTTCCCAGTATAATTTCATGGATTGAAATGAATTTCAAGTTAGATACAAATCCACGTATTTGCAAAATCAAGTCCAAAACATGTTCTAAAATATTAGCCACTTTTAGATTCTTTTATTGTGTCTTATGAACACTCTTATGTTTAGTTCTAGAAGTGCAAATATATACAAATAAATGACAGCAAATATATCTCAAGTCTAACTAAACATCTGATATATCTCATATCTTAGCTGGTGAATTAACCAAGTTCTCTACTCCATTTGTTTTCTATTTTCTCTTGAAGCCTGCATGAGCCTTTCACTGATTCACACCTACACTAACGGTGTGGATCTGGGTGACCAGGATAAGGAGACTGCACACTTCTGAGGCAAATGTGTTAACGTGAGATGAACTCAATCTCATTGTGTTAATTTGAGATGAACTAATCTCAGTAATTCTGAGACTGTTGTGTGGAAGTGGGAAGAAAAGACTGGGTAGGTCCAAGTTGACACTACTGCTAAATATATGATTTAAAAAAAAAATATATATATATATATATATAGACAATGTAATACCAATTAACATTTACTAAGGGCTTCCATATAGCAAACACTGTGCTCTTGCATTAATTTCCTTCTGTTGGATCAGCACGTTTCCTTCTGTCCTAAGACTTCTGGTAATTCTGGGAGGGCTAATGCCACAATCAATAATCTCTGGGCAGACGACAAAAAATTGTCCTGGTGGATGTCTCATATGCCAAAGGCCGTGAAGTATTTCAGGCTGGAAGGTAGCCTATGAAGGCAGATTGTTCTTTATTCCCCTTCAGGGATTTTTATTTACTCCTTTTTCACTATCTCCCAAACCCATTGGATCTGGTTTCATGATGCGTACTCTATTAACCTAGTTTTATATTTTGTGTGTATTACCCCTTGACCAGCAGGTTAATTTTTCTCTAGGAAATATATCCCCTAAGCACTCAAAAGTACCACAAGGCCTAGAAGAGTAAGTAAATGTGCTCTTAAAACACCCAACATGTTACCAAGAGGGACGCAGGCCCAAGATTCTCTAGCTGCCGAATACCTACGATACATTCATGAGACTATCTATGGCGTACTAATGAGAACGTGGAGAATTAGAATCTTGGGACTGATGTTTTATCCCAAAAGGAGAGATCACAATTGGATTCCTCTTACATTTATAACATCACTAAACATACCCCCGAATAATTACTGCCAGTAATAACAAATGTTTATTAAGTGCTCATTATACACCAAGTACCATACTTACCATTTCATGTGCATTATTTAATTTAATGATTATCATGCCCTGTAGGGTATGTACAGTTAACCCTACTTTACAAATAGAGTACAGAGAGGCTAACTAACTTGCCCAAAGTCAATCCCCAGCAGACCTGGGATTAAAAGCCAGGCTTTCTGACTCAGTAGCACAGCTTCTTAACTATAATAAAATACTTACTCTCTTTAAGAAATTACCTGATTTGTATTCAGGCCAAAAAATTTAGCAAACTAAAAACAGTGTGGAAGTCAAGAAGGAAAGATGGACTGAGAGCTCTACAAGAATTCTGGGAGAAACAAAGCCAGGGAATCTTGTCACATTCAAGTGCAGAGGCCTGGGCTACACTCAGATTTGTGAATCAACTAGATCTGGGTTTTTATCTAGTCTGCCTCTTCCTATCCACGTGCCCTTATTAGGTAACTTACTTCAACCAACTGTTTCTTCACCTGTAAAATGGGGACATGGAGTACATATTCACAGCACTGTGGAGAGAGCTAAGTAAAATAACCTATAATAAGACCTTCTACTTCACTGGTGGTAATTTCTATCCAATTCGTAGTGAGTAACCTGACTAAGCCCTTGAAAATATAAATATGCTCCTCTGGGATTGTGGGAAGGCAAAAGGGGGACAGTAAAACACACACAGGCATGTGCACACACACGCACCCCACACCAAGAAATACAGCTACTTGACTCATAAAAGTAAACATGTGAGTCTATGTTCTGGAATATATGTCTTAGGTTAAATACCAAGAAGTGAAAAGACTGTCTATGTGATTAAACCAGTGTTCGTAACAAACATGAAACGGCAAAACAAGAAACTACAAAGTTCTACCTTCTGGCTTTGAGGTCCTTCCCCCTCATCCAAAGCCCCATCCTCTTGCTGGTCGTAGGCAGGGCCTCCCAGGATTCTGATCCTCTTCTCACACTGCTTCTTTGCCACAGTCAGTTGGTTAATGTACCTTTTCATGTTCCTGGCCCTCAGGAGATCAGCCTTCATGGCAGCAGTTTCTTTACCTTGAATGAGATAGATGCATAGTACACATTCAGAGGACAAGGTACAAAAGAGGGAACACAGCGACTGTGGGCCAAATTAATGTCTGATGTGGTACATTCTGAGCAGCAGTGGGTACTAAAGGACAGCCACTATGGAAAACAATGTGAAGGTTCCTCAAAAAATTAAAAATAGAACAACCATATGATCCAGCAATTCCACTCCTGAGTATGTATCCAAAGAAAATGAAAACACTAATTCAAAAAGATATATGCACCCCAATGTTCACAGCAGCATTACTTACAATAGCCAAGATACAGAAGCAACCTAAGTGACCATCAACAGATGAACAGATAAAGAAGATGTGATATACATATATATTGGGTGGGTCAAAAGGTTTGTTCATTTTTTTCCGTAAGATGGCTCTAGTAGCACTTAGTTGTCTTTATCTTCATTTGAAACAATTTCATTAGATTGTATGTGACGGCTGTCACATCAGCGTGCATTTAAAAAAAGACTTATCAAGATTGGTGAATTTTTGTGTAGCCGTTTTAATATTGAAAATGGAAGAAAAAAGCAACATTTTTGGCATATTATTCTTTGTCATTTCAAGAAAGGTAAAAACACAACTGAAATGCAAAAAAAGATTTGTGCAGTATATGGAGAAGATGCTGTGACTGACTGAACGTGTCAGAAGTGGTTTGCGAAGTTTCGTGCTGGAGATTTCTCACTGGACGATGCTCCACGGGCGGGTAGACCAGTTGAAGTTGACGGCGATCACATCGAGACATTAATTGAGAACGATCAATGTTATACCACGCGGGAGATAGCCAACATACTCAAAATATCCAAACCAAGCATTGAAAATCATTCGCACCAGCTTGGTTTTATGTTAATCGCTTTGATGTTTGGGTTCCATATAAGTTAAGCAAAAAAAAACCTTCTTGACCATATTTCCACATGCGATTCTCTACTGAAACGTAATGAAAACGTTCCATTTTTAAAACAAATTGTGACGGGCGATGAAAAGTGGATACTGTACAATAATGTGGAACAGAAGAGATCGTGGGGCAAGTGAAATGAACCACCACCAACCACACTAAAGGCTGGTCTTCATCCAAAGAAGATGATGTTGTGTATATGGTGGGATTGGAAGGGAGTCCTCTATCATGAGCTCCTTCCGGAAAACCAAACAATTAATTCCAACAAGCACTACTCCTGATTAGACCAACTGAAAGTAGCACTCGACAAAAAGCGTCCAGAATTAGTCAAGAGAAAACGCATAATCTTCCATCAGGATAACGCAAGACTGCATGTTTCTTTGATGACCAGGCAAAAACTGTTACAGCTTGGCTGGGAAGTTCTGATTCATCCATCGTATTCACCAGACATTGCAACTTCAGATTTCCATTTATTTCAGTCTTTACAAACTTCTCTTAATGGAAAAAATGTCAATTCCCTGGAAGACTGTAAAAGGCACCTGGAACAGTTCTTTGCTCAAAAAATAAGTTTTGGGAAGGTGGAATTATGCAGTTGCCTGAAAAATGGCAGAAGGTAGTGGAACAAAAGGATGAATACATTGTTCAGTAAAGTTCTTCGTGAAAATGAAAAATGTGTCTTTTATTTTTACTTAAAAAACCAAAGGCACTTTTTGACCCACCCAATATATATAATGGAATATTACTCAGCCATAAAAAGAATGAAATTTTGCCATTTGCAACATGGATGGACCTGGGGGCTATTATATTTAGTGAAATAAGTCAGACAGAAAAAGACAAATACTATATGTTTTCACTTATATGTGGAATCTAAAAAAACTAAAACAAATGAATGAATGTAACAAAACAGAAACAGACTCACAGATACAGATAATAAACTAGTGGTTTCCAGAGGGAAGAGGAGTATGGGGAGGGCCCACATAGGTGAAAGGGATTAAGAGGTACAAACTACCAGGTATAAAATAAATAAGTTACAAGGATATAACATACAGCACAAGAAATATAGCCAATATTTTATAACAACTTTATATGGGGTATAATCTATAAAAATAGTGAATCACTATGTTATAGGGCTGTCTCTGGACTGCCCATCCTGGACACTTTGTATGAATGGAGTCACACACTACGTGGTCTACGGTGACCAGCTTCTTGGACACACTGGGTAGCTCCCTGCTCGGGGCTTTACTAGCCATCCTCTCAGCCTGGCCCCTTCATCCCCCAGGAATCTGCCTGGCTCAGTTCCCCGCCCCCTTCAGGTCCCTAGTTCAGGGTTCAGGGAAGACCTCCCCGGCCACTCTCTTTCTACCTGCAACCTCCACCCTAAAACACCAGTCTTCGCCCGTCTTTCCTTCTCTAGCGTAGCGGTCCCCAACCTTTTTGGCTCCAGGGGCCGGTTTCGTGGAAGACAGTTTTTCCGCAGACAGGGGTTGGGGGGGGTGATGGTTCAGGCGGTGATGCAAGTGATGGGGAGCGGCTGATGAAGCTTTCCCGCTCGCCCGCCCACCCGCTGCTCACCTCCTGCTGTGCAGCCCGGTTCCTGACGGGGTTGGGGGACCCCTGCTCTACAGCACGACTGCCATACTGCACATTCCACTTAGTTATCCTGTATGTCCTCATAAAGGTAGCGTTTTGTTTGTTCACACACTGCTGTACCATCAGCACCTACGAGAGTGCCTGGCAACACATGAGGGACTCATAAAATGTGTTGAATGGATGTACGATCTGTGTCAAATGTTACCGAGAGGTCAACACAACATAGCTAACGTTTTGCTGAGTGCTTGCTGTGGATCAGGTATTGTGCTCTTTCTAGAACTCTGGCTGTGAAGGAGAGAGCCAGGGTGAGTCTCCTCACCTCCCATTCTTCAACTTACTCTGTTACGGTGTCAAGCCCTCCCCTCCATCAAATCTGCTGTGGCCAAGATCACTAGTGGACCTCCACATCAAATGCAGTGGACAGTTGTCAGTAGAGTCTGGAATCAGACTAGAAATCGGGCTCTGCCACCACGAGCTACATGGTCTTAGCGAGACTTTTTTAAAATTTAATTTAAAAACATTTACAATGGGCTTCCCTGGTGGCATCGTGGTTAAGAATCCGCCTGCCAAAGCAGGGGTCAAGGGTTCGAGCCCTGGTCCAGGAAGATCCCACATGCCACAGAGCAACTAAGCCCGTGCGCCACAACTACTGAGCCTGCGCCCTAGAGCCCGCGAGCCACAACTACTGAAGCCCGCACACTTACAGCCCGTGCTCCGCAACACAAGAAACCACAGCAATGAGAAGCCCGCGCACCGCAACGAAGAGTAGCCCCCGCTCACCGCAACTAGAGAAAGCCGGCGCACAGCAACGAGGACCCAACGCAGCCAAAAACGAATAAATAAATTTATTTTTAAAAAAAGAAAATCACCTCAAAAACATTTATAATGGTTTGTTTCCTTAAGCTGACATTATATAACTTATAAAAAGCAAAAGACTCACACGAAATTAATTTTTAAAAACGATAAGCACTGAGCATTTCCTTGTGGACAACAGGCTGGCTTTGCATACACACCTGAAGGCAGGGAAGGGCTGGGTTGAGGGAAGGCAGTTTTCTTTTCTTTTTTTTTTTTTTTTAAATGGGCAAGAAATGAGCTGGTTTTAATGCTGACGAGCAGGAACCAGTTAAAAGAGAAAAAGGTGACAGATGCGGAGTGGTACCCAGTACCACTGGCTTTGGGAAAGGCCACCTCCTCCACTGTGGTAACACGGAAGGCACAGCGATGGATGCAGACACAAGCAAATTGGGAGCTGGTGGCCGGGAGCTGGAGCAGTTCCCTTCCTAGGGTTTCTGTTTTCTGGAAGTGGGGAGGGAGGTTATCTGCTCAGAGGGAGGTGCGTAAAAAGGGGGAGGGGACAGAGGCCTGAGGAAAGTGGGCAAAGTGTGAAAGCCACTGTGGAAAGAGGAAGAGCAAGCTCACTTCAGAAACACGGCGGGATCGTTTCAGGTGGCGTCCAGGGCCGAGGCGACCTCTGGATGGGTATAAGCCTTCCTGGGCAGGTCAGAGAACAGCTCTGGAGGTGAGTCAGAACACACCTGACTTAGACTGGAAGTGGCGACAATAAAAGAGGGTTGGGTTGGTGTTGTGTTTCTCGGTGCCCCTGGACACGGAGTCTAAGTGAGGTTTTACACACCTAGGGAGACCTCCAATTCCCTAGGGTGGTCGTCACCGCCCTCGGGTCACAGAGTCAATCGTGCAGATGCTTATGATAGCGCCTGGGCAGGCTGAACAATCAACTGCAAAAACTCAGGCAAGGACCACAAAACACTGTGTCTTTCAGAGCAGCTTTTTCTGATATTTATCACCAACCGTCACAGGCAGACTTCAAGTCAACGGTCAGCCTCGCTCAAGAGGGTCTGTCAGGTATTACAGGATGTTTTTCATACATGTGCTGAGGAGACATTTTCATTTGACTTCCATGATGGTTTCTCAGCATATCCTATTCTTGGCTGACAGAGAGGCCCTGACCAAAGAACTTAACTCAGCACTCATCTCGAGAGGAAAAAAGCATATTTCAGAGCCCCCTTAGTGGGAAGACAAAAGTAAACGTAGTCTGTCCCCAAATTAGCCTATTGCAAACTAAAACTATTCGTGTGTGTACCTAAAGAAATACATGCTGGGAATAGTGAATTTTTCAGAAAAGTTTTCATTTATTTTTCTACCTCCAAAGCGCATGTTATTTCCATCATACTTAGATTCTAAGGAGCTCAAACTCCTACAGTTATATTCCGCTATTCTGCATTGATTACAGTTATTTTAAATAGATTTAAAGCATACATCCTTAAACTATTTTGCATTGGTTACATTTAAACATTCTAAACATGTATCCTTAAACTCTAAATTTTGTACATGACATTTAAGCTACTTTAAAATTGGGGGACAAAAAGTTGCCTTTTATAGAATAAACCTAGACTGCAATTTTAATTTTGGGTTAAAACAGACTAATAAAAAGAAAGATATAGAGAAAGAAACTGACACACATTTAACAATATGTGTTAAATTCTTCTCCTGAGAAGGCTTAAAAGTCTTTCTAAAAGGACAAAAACTGAGGCAAATTCCAAAGGGAAGGAAGAAAGAGAATAAACCTTCCCCTAAAACCCAGCTGCAGAGCTGAGAAAACATTCTGGAGTCCTGCCTGAATGTCCCCTGCTCACGTGGATGCATTCTGCTTGTTAAGGGCAAGACAAAGCCGTTGTCTGATGACAAAGCTTGTTGCTAACAAACGCGACAGCAACTTGTTGCTTAGACAATTCTGTTTATTTCTGCCTCGGAAAACGAATGCCATGTTCAGGGCTAAATGACTAACAGGGCACTCCTGCAGCGCACGCGACTGCCGTGCAAAAATCCCAGTAAATCCAGCGATGCAGACGAATATGCTTCTCTGTGACCTGAGAAGCCGTCCATGCAAGAAATCCTCACGCCAAGAGAAGCGCAGGCAAGAGGGTGGAAGATGCACCGCCCAGCTCAAGCGAGACTCCTGCAGCTGTCTCTCCGCAGAGACCTAGGTAATGCTGCACACTGTTAAAAACCGGTTAACCACACAATGTTTAATCCAGATTAAAAAAGAAGGCCGAGACCACAAACAGTGGCAGGTGACACACTGGGTGGCAGTGGCTCTTTACATGGGTGCCGAGAAGAACACACGAGTGATATAATCTTCTGAAACAATTAATTATAAATGTCTACTGTTTTCCTTCCTAGAGAGTCTAGATTCTACTGAGGTCAGAGCAAAAGGAAACGGGGTCATTTGCGGAAAAAGACATTTGGAGTAGACCTTAGGCGAACCCTATAAGGCTATGTCAATGGACCTATGAACAACATCACAGAACTGCTTTTTTGCTGTAAGCCTTCTGCCCATGATATAGTTCTTCCTTAAGTGAGTAAAGCGACTTGCAGTAAAACAAAAACACCAGGGGACAACTGTTAGATACTATTTCCAATGTGGCAAAGGAGGGTAAAGTAACTTACAGTGCAAACCAAGGGCCCCAGAAGTAGCACAAGTATAACTGGATTCAAACGGCACCGCTGTATTTTTCAAGTACTCAAAAGTATCAACAATAGAGTATTTCTTTTCTCACAGTGCGCTACCAAATTCCAAGGCATAGCCTGACTGCAACAGCCTCGGCAGGCTGACTGAGGAATTCCACGGACGACACACAGCAGGACCTCTCAGCCTGGGCACCAGTGACGTTCTGGGCGGATGAAGCTTTGCTGTGGGGCTGTCCTGAGTATCGTGGGAGGTTTAGCAGCACCTCTGGCCTCTGCCACTAGATGCCAGTGGCATCCCTTTCCCCCGTGTGACAGCCAAATACAGAGGCACAGCTCCTGTGAGAGCGCAGACGGCAAGGCTACACTACCCCCTGACTCCCCAGCACTGGGTTCTGCTCCCCACGATGCGCAGGTCTCCTCACTCACCCCACACAATCAAGGGAAGGGATTACGGGGTTCCTCGCTAGAAAGCGTCACCGACAGGCTAACAGGTCTTTGAATCTTTCTTGTACATTGAAATACAAGTTTCAATAAACACCCCCTGAGAAGAGGGTTAAAGAAACAGGTATGGATTCACTCAGGGACTAGTCCAGTTTCCAAAGGAGAAATGGTGCTTCCTTCTTAATGCGAAGCTGATGGCAATTCTCAGTAGTTAGTGATCGTCACAAACTTCTTCAAAGTTATCTGAAAATCACCTCAAAAGCTGCCCAGGAACTAAAACAATATTTACCTTACTTTTCAACTTGAGGCCGGAATGTTCTCTTTTTTACAAGTGGGATTCTCTTATCACACCAAACACCTGAAATTTCAAAGTCTGGAGTGTGTCACTCCACTTTAGTAGAAAGTATATTTGAGGAATAAGCGAAGATCTTACAGCAGGAGCTGATGGTGGAGCCTCTCACGTTATAGTGGAGGAGAATACAGCAGCCTCATGGGCCAGGCAAGGCCGAGGCAGGGTGCCTACAGTGCACCTTTTATCTCCTTCCTTTCAACATCTCAAGGGCTGAAACTTCCAGTACTTCCTTTGGTTTAAGGCCCTCCAGCATGCTTTCAATAGATTTTCTAAATAATAGTGTCCTTTCGGTTAAATCCACACATCAAATTGCCGGGAGAACCCTTCTCCCACATTAGAACTGTGACTTGAACAGATAGTAGACACTTAGAACGCAGTTCTGACGCACACGATTTCTAAGTTTTGAGCATGACTCTCATAGCATCTGCCTGTGTGAGTGAGCAGTGCGGTGGGAAGAGTCCAGGACTAAAGTCCAGGAGACGTGGGTTCAAGTTCCAGATCAGCGTGTGACTAACCAGGTACCTGTGTAACATCTCTGGACCTGAACTTTATTCATATAAATGCAGGTCTTAGAATGGAAGATGACTAAAGTTTTCTGGGGGAAGAGAGGTGGAAGCAGAGTTGGATATAAAATTATATATATGCAATTTTATATGTAACTATATAAAATTACACTCTCCGTAGAGAGTGTAATGGAAGTGCCCTGAGCCCTCGGTCCCTCAAGGCAGGTAAGGGATGGGGCTGTGTTGGATGTTGGGGAAGGAACCGCAGGCTCTGGAAGCTGCCGCACTCAGAGCATCAGGGCTGGGCAGACGGAAACCCTGGCAAGCGCCCTGCAGCAATGGCCTGGGGTGTTTTGTAAGTTTAGGTCATTCATAAATTAGAAACTGTGTCAAATTACTGCAATGCTAGGAAGTTAGATCACAGAGCATTAGAAAGGACTCTGAGAAGTCTGCTAGAGTCTACAGAGTAGCTCCTTCTTTCAGGCAGGGACACCTTTACATCCCAAATCAGATGAGAAATATTATTTAAAAAAATAATTCCTGGGGCTGCCCTGGTGGCGCAGTGGTTGAGAATCTGCCTGCCAATGCAGGGGACACGGGTTTGAGCCCTGGTCTGGGAAGATCCCACATGCCGCGGAGCAACTAGGCCCGTGAGCCACAACTACTGAGCCTGCGCGTCTGGAGCCCGTGCTCCGCAACGGGAGAGGCCGCGACAGTGAGAGGCCCGTGCACCGCGATGAAGAGTGGCCCCCGCTCGCCGCAACTGGAGAAAGCCCTCACACAGAAACGAAGACCCAACACAGCCAAAAATAAATAAATTAATTAATTTAAAAAAAAAATTCTATGAGAACAAAGTTAAAAAAAAAAATTCCTAATGGAAATCATTATGGTTCTTATCAACAAGTAACTGTGTGTATGTACATACTCAATATAGTCTGAAGTTCTTCTACACTTCTGCTTGACACATTCAGTTCCAAAACTCTTTACTTACACTCTAAACAAGATACACAATGTTGCCAACACCTCCCAATCTATACTATGAGCATGTCACCCCCAAGAGTGCAGTATTTATATACAGCAGTTTCTATCAGACTCAAATCAACATTATGTCCGTCTTTGCAGTCAGCTGAATAAATACTACTCTTGAATCACTTTATTCTTTTTTTTTCTTTAACAATTCATTTAATGTTTCTGTATCATTAGTCAGAAGTCATGTTAATTTGCAGGGTCTGTTTGTCCACAGAGGATCCTTCATTTCCTACCGGGGAAACAGCTTGTGTGTTTTGTTTTGTTTTTTAATTTTTATTGGAGTATAGTTGATTTACAACGTTGTGTGTTAGTTTCAGGTATACAGCAAAGTGAATCAGTCATACGTATACATATATCCACCCTTTATTTTTTTTTTGGTTCTTTTCCCATATAGGCCATTACAGAGTATTGAGTAGAGTTCCCTGTGCTCTACAGCAGGTTCTTAATTAGTTATCATTTTAACTATTCTTGATAACATTTCAGGATCCAGAACAGCAGTGGGGTGGGGGAAAGCTTTAAAGGGAGCTGAAATACTGGGCTCATTCACATCCAACTGCAGGGAAAATGGAGCATATGTTCCATTACTACTAGAATTCCTACACTTGGCCAGTATCTTAGTTCGGGCGACTATGACCAAATACCACAGACCGGCTGGCTATGAGCAACAGAAGTGTACTTCTCACAGTCTGGAGACTGGGAATCCAGGATCAGGGTGCCACCACAGCTGAGGTCTGGTGAAGGCCCTCCTGTCGGTGGCAGACTGCCACCTTCTTGCTGCGTCCTCACACGATGGGAGAGGCTGGGGATCTCTCTGCAGCCTCTTTTATAAGTCACCAAGTCCATTCATGAGGGCTCCACTGTCACAACTTAAGCACCTCCCAAAGGCCCCACCTCCTAATACCACCAAGTTCGGATGTTAGGATTTCAACGAAAGGATTCTGGGGGAACACGATTACTGAGACCCTAGCAGCCAGCTAATTTTACTAGACCACTTCTCAACTACCTGGGCTGTTCTAATTGTAAATATAAAGCTAGAGTTGGGCACTAAAATGCAAACGCGAACAGATCACTGGCTCTACAGTAGCGGTTCTCACACTGTGGTTACTGGAAAAGCAACACCAGCATCTCTGGGGAAGCTGTGAGGAATGCAGACTTTCAGGGCCCACTCAGAGCCACAGGATCACAGACTTTGGGGCCCAGAAACCTGCATCTTAACAAGCCCTCCAGGTGATTCTGACACACACTGTAGTTTGAGAACAACTGGTCTCCAGGATTAAGCCCAAACTTCTCAGGACAGCTCACAAGGCCCTTTAGGATCGGCCCCTGTCTTCCCATCAAGGCTCATCTCTCCATTTCATCCCAAGCACCTGCGCAGTGTCTCAGCTGACATAACCCACATACAAACGCACACGTGGCAGCATCCAGCCGCAGCCCCCGACAAGCCCAAAGGGGATGAGAGCCACTCAATCTTTCTGATTCAATGCTGCTACCCTTAAGAGAGCGCCTTTCTTGAGTTCTGGCCCAGGTAGAGCTGACACTCCACACATCTGTGCCACTACTCAATCCTGAACCTGCAACACTCACTGAATTCATCAAATTGTACTGTGATTTTGTTTGTGTACCCGCCTGTCTCCTCACTGGGCTATGACCTCCGGAAGGTCGGGGACAGGTCCATGCACCGCACAGCCGTGCCTCATACACAACGGCACTCGAAAGACATTTGCTGAGTGACTGAAGACCTACTTCTGGTGGTTAAGATATCCTTCAGAGTCCTTTCTCTACTGACGTGAAGGGTCCTGTGAACTCAGGTGGTCTCTCATCTACCCAGGATCAGCGGGGGGCGGGGGGGAGGTGTTGTGAACAAAGCAGAGAAACTCGAGATAAAATATAAAGGATAAGTAGGAGTTATCTAGGCAGAGCGATACTGAGTGTAGGGCAGCATTCCAAGAAGAAGAAACAGAATGTGCAAAGAATATGAGGCGGGAGGAATTGGGGTGAGCTGAGGAAATAGAAAAGTGAGTGTGGCTGGAGGTCAGAGGGAGGGGGCGGACTCGAAGGAGATGAGGCTGAAGATAGAGACGGGCCCAGAGCAAGCAGGACCTTGCAGGTTTCACATCGAAGGGTTGTTATTCTAAGAACAATGCGAAGACAATGAAAGGTAAGCATGGGGGTGGCATGATTAAGATCTGTATTTTTAAAGAATCACTCTGGCTTCAGTATGAAGAATAAATTGAATAGGGGCAGGAGTGGATACAAGGAAACCAATTAGGAAGCTACTGCCTTAGTTCAAGAGAGACGCGTGGTGGAAAACGGTGGTGCAGAGAAGGAGCCGAGTTGAGATATATTTAGGAGGTCAGTCTGTGGGACGACAATGGACTAGATATAGTGCATGATGGAGAAGGAATGAACAAGGAGGACTCCTAGGTTCCTGACTTACTCAGATGGATGGCGATGCCATTCACAGAGACAAGAAACTACAGAAGATGACCAGTTGTGTGGGACCTGATTTGGACATTTTCATTTGGAGGTGTCTTTTGATATCCAAATAAAAATGTTCAGTGAACAGTAGGTAAGTAGAAAAGCAGAGAATAGAGGTTCTGTAGATAGAAATTTGGAAAGTCACCAGCACATAGATAAAGGAAAGACTAACCAGACAAAGAACACAGAGCAGTGCTACCCAAGAAAACGTTGGTGATGAAGGAAATGTTCCACGCTATCCAATACGGTAGCCACACGTGGTTACTGAACGCTTGAAACATAAGTGGTGTGACTGAGAAACAAAATTCTACATTTTTATTTACTTTCAGTTAATTTAAATAGCCACATATGCTAATGGTTACTATATTGGACAGCACAGGTATAAAATAATGAGAGTTAGAAACAAATCCTGAGGAACTCCAACATCTAAAAGCTGAATAGAGACGAATAAGCAAGCAGAAAAACAAACAACTAGAATGACAGAGTGTCAGCCAGGGCAGGTGAAAGCTCAGGAAGACAGTAGTCACCAATGTCACATGTGCCGAACAGTCAAAGATGAAGACGGAAAAATGTTCACTGAAACTAGCTAGTTGGACTTACTAAACTTCCCAAATTCCATCACCAACAAGAAGTTGATGTGATTAGCGGGTAAAATTCAGGCCTCAGTCAATATGTTTGGCCAGAATGAATGATAAAATAAGGTCAGAGGCAAGAAAATTTTGTGAGCAGACTTAAAACTTCTGAGACCAAGTGCTTCAAATTGTTTAATATCTATGAATTTGCTCTAAGAACCTCCTTCTCTAATCATACCTAATTTTCTTGCCCATTGGACAAGGATCTGAGTTAGATGGTCTCAAAACTTTTTTAGTTTTATGATTATTTACTTTCCCTAGAATTGTATCAGCAGTTAAACTAGCTGACGCATTGTAAAGACTTTTAAAATCATTCGATACCTCATTTCTTAAAAAGATCAAAATACCGTAAGAAAAAAGCCATCAAGAAAAGAATCAAACTGAAATTTCTACATTGTTAAAGAGAGGAACTTGCTCTTCATTTAAGATAAACTAATCTACTATGAACCTGAAACATGTACAGAGTTTTGTGTGAATTTGCTGGAGTCTGCTGACGCTCAGAAGCCTTATTTGAACCTTCCTCTGAATACAAAGTAAAGTGGTCCCCCCGACCCTACTCTATCATCCTGAGAAAAGTCAATGCAGAGTCAGCTGGTTAATTCCTTAAGGTTTCAGAGGAAACACAATCAGGTAATTTCTCCCCACTTGTTATACGGCATTTTTTCCTCTGAATCCTCAAAATATTTTCACAATTGCATACCATTTCTTAATCATCAACAATTACAGTTAAAAAAGACCTGCCTGGGGCTTCCCTGGTGGCGCAATGGTTGAGAATCTGCCTGCCAATTCAGGGGACACGGGTTCAAGCCCTGGTCTGGGAAGATCCCACATGCCGCAGAGCAACTAGGCCCGTGAGCCACAACTACTGAGCCTGCACGTCTGGAGCCTGTGCTCCGCAACAAGAGAGGCCGCGATAGTGAGAGGCCCGCGCACCACGATGAAGAGTGGCCCCCACTTGCCGCAACTGGAGAAAGCCCTCGCACAGAACCGAAGACCCAACACAGCCATAAATATAAAAATAAATAAATAAAATTTAAAAAAAAAAAAAAAGACCTGCCTGAAACATATTTATATGTAGCAGCAAAATTATACTTTAGCATATACACACTATTTTCATAAATAAAGTTCCCATCTCTAGTTTGAATCCTAAGTATTCTTAGTATCTTCCATCTGGTCATTCTTTCTTTTAAATTTCTTCAGTTTCCCACTCACCAAGAGCACATGGAAATAAGGAGAAACAACACTGGAAACGAAATTGCTTACAACCTCACACACAACCTGGCAGCATCATTACACGGTCACTCTGAGCACAGCCCGATTTTCCAGGTTTAAGGAAACAGTGCAGACAGGTGCAGCTGGTGACGAGAGGTTAACACACAGACTGAGGCTTTTCCCGGATTCTCCACCCGATGATATTTTCACTAGATCGCACTATCCTCAAAAAACAACAAAATGATTCTATTTGAGGGGAGCCTTTTAATGGTAAAAAGTCAAAGTTTCCGTAGTGCCTTTTACAGGGAGGAAAAAACACACACACAAAAAACATTTGTCTGGAAATAAATTACAGATTAATTTGAGAAAGAAAGAGATAAAGTAACTTTTTATGTGATAGCTGTACATCAAAACTCCAAAGGTCACAGAGAAATAAGAACTGTTTCCAATAATAATATGTTACTGGACATTTTATTAAAAGAAAAAGGACAATGGGGAATGTTCAATTTGACCTTCCTTCTTATTAAAAAAAAAAATACCTGCAGTTAAATTATAACAACCTAATTCTTTAAAATTGAAACCACCTACACATGAACTTCAAGAGTGAGACAGCAGATGGTATTATTTATGAGGGAAGTCACTTCAGACTCTTAACACATTACTCTCCCCTAACAATGGGCTGCGCAAAGATACACAGAAATAGGAGACGATTAACTATTACCTCTATGTTGTCACTTCCAAGCACTTCTCCCCAGGGTTGCTCTCTCCCCACAGCGTGAATCCCAGCTTAGAAACGCCGGATGGGCACTTTTCCACCCTCCTGTCATCCCAGGTCCACAACGCCCAGGACCGGTGAGCTCTCTCATCCCTGACCCAGACCCCTACACAGCCCCTGACTCTTTGAGTGTCTTCACTGAGAAACCCTTTATGATCACCAAGAGCAGGCAACCTAAAGACTGAGGAAACTGAGGCCTAGGGAACTGAAGGACGTGCCCAGGTTTCACTGGGAAGCTGGCAAGAGAACCAAGTCCTCCTAAACTGCAGCTCCCGCACTTTTTCTTCTGCCCCCAAACCTCATCTCACCAACCTGAAGCAGTGGGACCTCACAGGAACAGCAGCAGACTAGGAGTTGGGACCTCAGACGTAAGCTCTGGACAGCCATGTCCCCATCTGTAAAGGCAGCAGGCGGGACCAGCGCCATAATGTCCCACCATCTGATCCCTCCCCACATCCAATTAGTTACCAACTGGGCTGTCTTTCCTTTATAACCTTCCTTATCAATCCCTTCCTTTTCACCACCGTTATCTACACCCTAGATTGCTATACTTCATTCCTGGACACTGTGTCACCCTCTGTCTTTTATTTTAGCCACTCTAGTGGGTGTGAAGTGGCATCTCCTATTAGGTTTGATTTGCATTTTCCTAATGTCTAATGACGTAGGGCATGTTTTCATGTGCTCATTAGCCATTTGTATATCTTCTCTGGAGAACTGCCTATGCAAATCCTTTGCCCATTATCCAATTGGACTGTCTTTTGATTACTGAGTTATATGAGTTCTTTATATATTCTGGATACAAGCGCTATATCATATACATGATTTGCAAATACCTTCTCCTATTCTGAGGGTTGTCTTTTTACTTTCCTGCAGAAGACACAAGTTTTTAACTTTAGATGAAATCCAATTTACCTTTTTTTGGTCACTTATACTTCCCCCTCATTCTTATACAGACCCACACAGTTTGCTAGAATACTGATTCCATGGAACCTGTCTTTGTTCTGGACATGAAGACACACGGTAGGTAGCTGAAATCGCTTATATGGTTTTAGCTGCCCAACTTTTTTCTGAGATTTTACTTCTTAATCTAAACCCTATCATAGACTTAAAAGAGACTAATTTAGGAAAAGCTAACTACTGGTAACAGAATTAACCCAAAAGAAGAGTAATATAGCAAATCTTAATGTGGTTATAGAGCTTACTGAAAATAAATGCTTCTAGCATTTTCACGAAGAGGAACTACAATGCTATCTTTTTTTTAAAATAAATTTATTTATTTATTTATTTATTTTTGGCTGCGTTGGGTCTTCATTGCTGTGCACGGACTTTCTCTAGTTGCGGCGAGCAGGGACTACTCTTCGTTGCTGTGCACAGGCTTCTCATTGCAGTGGCTTCTCTTGTTGCAGAGCACGGGCTCTAGGTGCATGGGCTTCAGTGGTTGTGGCACACGGGCTCAGTAGTTGTGGCGCACGGGCTTAGTTGTTCCGTGGCATGTGGGATCTTCCCGGACCAGGGCTCGAACCCATGTCCCCTGCATTGGCAGGCGGATTCTTAACGACTGCCCCACAAGGGAAGTCCCTACAATGCTACCTTGAACTTACCAGTTATAACGTTTCAGGTTGAATTGTGTCCCCCCAAAAGATATGTGTAAGTCCTAAACCCTGGTACCTGTGAATGTGACCTTACCTGGAAACAGGTCTTTGCAGATGTCCTGCCAAAGATGTACTGCTTGACTCTCATCTAAGAGCCAAGAAGCGAGACCTGAAACATTCTTCCATCACTGCCCTCAAAAGAAACCAACCCTGCCAACACCTGGATCTCAGATTTGGAGACTCCAGAACTACGAGAAAATGTTTCTGTTATTTAAACCACTCACTCTGTGGCACTCTGTTACACAGCCTTAGTAAACTAACACAATAACGCAAGATAAGAAAGGTGTCTCTGACTAAACTCACACAACAGGGAGGAGCACTGAGAAAAGCCAGACAATGGTGGCAACAAGAAATCCCTCTCTGGTATTCTCCTTAAAATGTCGGTCAAACTGTCTGAAAATAAGCTATCTTCTCTGCAGGAACAATGAGGAATAGGAGAGGATCACAGCTTGTACTCTTGGAGGAATTAATCAGATCACATCTCCTCTGCTCAAAAGCCTCCAAAGACTTCCTCATTCAGAGTAAAAGCTTGAAGCCCCTATAGCCCTTCAGGACAGGGTCTCCTGCCACCTCTGATCTCTGGCTTTCTCTCCCCCCACCCACCCCTCAAGCAAGTCTGCATGCTTCTGCCTCAGACTTTTGCACCTGTCCTTCCCCAGACCCCCTCGGGCCCCTAGGGCTTTGCTCACAGGTCCCACCTGGGCGAGGTCTCCCCAGGTCACCCTATCCAGGTGCAAAATCCTCCCCTTCCGGCTGAGCCAGCCTTCCTTATCACCCCCACCTCGCCACAGTTCAACAAGAAGGGAGAACCTGTTTTTCCCCAAGGCACTTCTCGCTGTCTGAAACGCTGTGCATTTTATTTGTTGATTGTCCGACTGCCTCCCAGCCTAGTTCAGGGACTCAGTGAATGCAGAGATTTCGCCATGTCCACTGCTGAATCATAATCACCTACTCAGCGTTCAATAAACATTTTTAAATGAATGCATTTGCGCAATCTTCCTCACTGGGCTGAGATTAAGAATAAGTGCCTCTTCAGAGTCTATACCCTCTTTTGTTTTTGTTTTTTTTTAAAAACTTGGCTCCTACCTTCTGTCAGAGACTCAGAAAGACAAGTAAAAGTCCCCTAGCACCCCTTTGCCTCTGTGTGCTGATTAGAAACCTGGGCACAGGTTAGAGTCTCTGGCCCAAGTCTTCTTGTCCTTTCGGGACCCTCCACTCCCAGACAGGAACTTGAGGGGGCCTGGAGATTTCCATGGGAAGTCCAGCCTACAAGGTAGTAGTGTTGGTGCCTGTCAGCTGGGAATCCTGACCTTCTCTGCCCTCCACAGAGTAACACGTCCTGCAACTTCATAAATGAAGCACCGGGCAAACTGTAGGGAGGTGGGAGCCAACTTCAGACCTTGCTTATTCCTCAGCATCAAAGCCTGGATAACCATCTCTTTATTTGAAGAGAAATAAACAGGAAAAAATTATAGAACATGTATATGTATATTTTTAAATCTACAAGAGTAGAGGAGGAAAGATGTTCACAATACAAACGTTTAACTAAAAGAGGGACTTTACTGGTGGTCCAGTGGTTAAGAATCTGCCTTCCAATGCAAGGGACACGGGTTCAATCCCTGGTCGGGGAACTAAGATCCCACATGCTGCGGGGCAGCTAAGCCCACGTGCTCTGGAGCCCATGCACCACAAGTAGAGAGAAGCCCGCGTGCCGCAACGAAAGACCCCGCATGCTGCAAATAAGGCCCAACGCAGCCAAATAAATAAATAAATATTTTTTTTAAAAAAATAATAAATAAAAATATAAAGGAAAAGGTTAAGTAAATTATGAAACACCAACTCACGAAAGTCATTTAAATAGCTATCAAGATTATGTTCCAATATAGAAATATCAATGAATATTAAGATTAAATTTTAATGAGAAAAAATTATGAAACCATGTTTACTTTAAAAACAGAACAGAAGCAATATGCACCCACTGACTTTAATTTTCTAAAAATTATGACTACAGATGAATGAAGTTTATAAGGGAACACAGAACTAGAAACAAAGATTTTTATTAGGATGAAATTACACTTACTTTCTCTTATGTTGTTACACCATTATTTAAACAAATCTGAAATATTTAAATGTATGCTCATACTTGTCAAAGCTCTGACAGGAGAGAGAAGGCTGGAGACAGACCTAGGACCTTTAGGATGTGTACGTGAAGAAAACAAACTGGTTCTTACCCTTGTGCCTCTTCAGCTGGGGGAAGCTGCTAATTGTAGTTGCTTGGATTATTTCCACTACAATTTGATACCTGAGTTTTAAAAAGAGAAAACAAGAAAAGATTGAATAGGAAAAAAGTACTATTTTCAGAGATACGTTTAGAGTGTATTGTACTAATCAACTATAATACTGTGAATCCTGCCCAAGTATCATTAAAACCATCCAACAGGGATGACGTCGTTGGTCCGGGTGCTGGGCCATGTGCTACTCAATTCTGAGACCGGAACGTAAGAGTTGTGAACGTACTTCTCCAACTCCATTCCCTGTACAGACGCATTCCCACCTGGCCCCCCACTGAAGAGGGAAACCTTGAGGTTATGATCAGCTCCTCCCTCTCCTCCACCCCCCACCTCTGCTCTCCTCCCCGCTACCAGTAACCAGAGCCTATTGGTTCTACCTCCTAGAGCTGCACTGTCCAATAAAGTGGCCACGAGCCACGTGGGCTACTTAAACTGAATCACAATTTTAGTTCCTCAGTTGCACCAGCCACATTGCAAGTGCTCAACCACCTCATGGACCTCATGGACCACAGTGGACAGTGCAAATAGAACATTTCCATCACTGCAGAAAGTTCCACTGGATTGCGCTGTCCTACACACTTCTCAAAGCTGTCCTCTCCCCTCCAGTCCCACTGTCACCATCTTCGTGATTTCCTGCATTACTCCTCACTTAGAAGAGCATTCCAGACCAACAGATTCAAAGCATCTGCAGTGGGACTCTGGTGTCAACACTGTCTAAGCTCCCCAGGTCATTCTAATGCACAGAGAGAGCTGACAGCCACTGGAGTAGAACACCAGGTAGATGTACGTGTGACTGAGGTCACCTCTGTGTGAGGAAAAAGAAAAGCTTATATTTTTAGTGCCAAGTACAACCCTAGAATTGTGGCTATTTTGAGCATATTCAAGTCAGGTGAGTTATGAACCCAAGCTCTTAAGTGCTATTTAATTATTATTAAGTATTGCCCTAACCAAACTTATCTATCCTGAGTGTTTCTTAGCCCTTAATTATGTTGACTGATTAAGAATCTGCCTATAATAAAGCTATTTAACATTAACTCTTTATCTGAACACAAACTTTGCAGCATTCTAAGATTTAATGCTACATTTGGTTGGCTTAGAACACAAGATATGTTCTTTTGCTTTTCGACTAAAACCCAGAGGACAGACGTGAATTCATCTGTCACAGCTATTCACGGCCACCTCACAAATTCACAAATTCTTTTTATTTCTTCACTTGTGTAGTAAGAATATCGATGCCCGCTCTCACCAGCTCAGAGAACAGGCTGTCAGGAGCGCTGCCGGCAGTCACCTGGAGACTGTGGCACACTGCTGCTTGCCGACACCCTTCCTCTCTTTTTTCCCCACTAACTGGAACACATTTATTGGGGAAAGCAATGCACCCAGCTCAGAACGCTAACCTTCTCCCTAGCAGTTAGGGACAGCCATCTGATACGGTTCTAGCCTGTGAGATATGAGCAGAACTTGCCGGGAGGGGATTCCAGGAAGGGTTTTTAAAGGGGCAGACTCCATGGAAAAGCCCTTTCAGTCTTCTGTCCTTGTCCTTCCTCAATTTTCCTCCATGGAGCAAGGATGCAGCTGGATGAAGGCACAGCAGCCTTGAGGATGAAAGCCACGTGGCAGCGGGAGAAGACAGGAGGAGTTCAGGTGTCCAGTGACATCACTGAGCCGTGACAACAGCCCCAGCCTGTCCAACTCAGGACATCTTGTTATTGAGGAGAATAAATCCCTAACTTGTTTAAGTAACTGTGCGTCGACACGTCTCATGGCCAAATGCCATCTGACTGAGAGACAGCTCTCTGAAGTCTCCATCCATAGAGAAGTTAGCTCCAGGCTGAATACACACTCAGGCGATGTTCTCCAAAAGGAGGCCTTGCTAGGACATTAATGACCAATAAAGTTGTCTGATGGAACTGCCTTCATTCCTCCATTAATGGTAAAACACAAAAGTAGCTTTTCACGTGATTTTTCCTGCCAGTTATGAACAGATGAGGAAACAGCTTATAAGAAGCATACACAAACCTGGAATCATCAAAGTCAAACACTCCTTAACCAAGTCTTTAATTTAACCTTGGACTTAGGTTCTATAAGCAGAAAGCACTGACTTTTCACTCAACTCCAACACATGTCACCCAACTCCAAACATATGCTTGTTGCAGAAACTTCTACGAAGAAAAGCATGAGAATAATCTATGTGGTCAATACGCTTTCATTAAACAAACACTTTTTAAATCAGTTCCTAGTTTCTAGACACACTGAAATGAACAACAGCAATACGGTATCTGCTTTCAGAAAGCTCTGGGGATATATCAGACTAAGGGGAAAACGCTCAGCCTATAATATTTGAAAGACTACATAAAAATAGATTTTAATGACACACTGATTTTAAAATGCAAAATGGCATGTACACTTATGATTGCAGATACGTAAATATGTGGGTATATGAACCAGGGCTACAACGCAAAACAGAGATAAAAATGAAGGGCATCCGTATTAAAATGGTAGAATTATAAGTCATCTTAAAACTGTTCCCAAACTGCTTATCTACCTTAGCCAGTTCAGACAGACTTACCTTCTTTCCTGCACAGGAAGCTTTCCTTACCTCTGCATTTCTGCACCAGCCTCATCATCCTTCTGTCCTTTAGGCTTGCAATCTCATCATCTTAGATATCTGCCCTCCCATAAGTATGAATCTCAAAGTCCTTTGAATCTTTAAATAAGTTCCTCTCCTCCTCTTCCTCTTGTCACCACCCTATTTCAGGCCTTCTCACCCGTTGGTCAGCTGCATTAGCTAAACGGTCTGTCTCCTTGATGCCAAGCTTTCTATCTCCCACCCAACCCACTTCGAGCGCCCCTGTCAAAACACCTTCCTCAAAGACCACTCTCAGCTCTTCGTCCCCCGCTCAACCCCTCCAGGGACCTCCCCAGAGGAGGAAGCCTCCACTCCAGCCTCCCCTGAACCTTGGCCCTGGCCCCCCCACCCAACCCCCATATAAGCCTGGACTGAAGCCACGACCGTTTCCACACTGCTCTCCCCAGACTGCAATCACTTTCCAGGCTTTCACTCATGCTGTTTCCTTCTGAAAACAATCTCCCTTCTTGTCCACCTAATTAGATCTTACATATGCTATTTCTTCCCTCAAGTCATTCCCAATCCCTCTTAATTCACATTAATATTTCTCCTTGCTGAAACCCTAAATTACTTCTGCTCTATAATAGTACCCATTTATCTACTATTTTATACTGTTATCTAAAGAGTCACATTTCCACAAAGAATGTTGTGAACGAAGAAAACGGTGTGTCCAGCGTGTTCAGGGCCTCGCCCTTCTTTTTAAAATGGTCACACGTCTGAGCCTAAGACAAAATTGTGGCTTTGTCTATAAAAAAAGATATGCTACCTTTTTTTTCTCTCCAACTAGATCATGAGCCTCTTGAAGATAGGGATTGAGTCTTGGATTCTCCAACCGAACCTAGCTTGGCAGTAAATATTAATGAGTGTTAGGGACAGAATGTTTGTGTCCCCCGAAAAATTCATATGTGAAGCCTAATGCCCAGTGTGATGGTATTTGGAGGTGGGACCTTTGAAAGGTCATTAGGTCTCGAGGGTGGTACGTGCCCTTACAAAAGAGACCCCCCGCCAGAGAGCTCTCTCCACCGCGTGAGGCCAGAGCAAGAAGACTGCTGTCTATAAACCAGGAAGCGGGCCCTCACCAGAAACCCAATTTGCCTACCAGCACCTTGATCTTGGACTCCCCAGCCTCCAGAACTAGGAGAAATAACTGTTTGTTGTTTGAGCCTCCCATTCTATGGTATATTTGTGATAGCAGTCCAAACTGACTTATTAATGAGCTACATTAATAAGTGTTAACATCTGTAACACTTAACAGGCACACATAACATTCTGAACAATCTGTTCTTTTGATATTCTTAGTGATTTACACTCTGGGACAAACAAGTCATCAATGGTACTGAAGAAACTACACGCCATCTGAGTAAGAGGTAAAATGTTCAAACAAATCTATAAAATTATAAAGTAATACCACCTAACAGAGTCCTTTCATCAGGTACCAGGTACCTGATTAGATAATTTATAGTATCTCATTTAATCCTCACAAGGTGCTGCAATTAACCCCACATTACAGAGGAAGAGATTAGAGTTCAGGTGTATGAAGAAATCTATACAAGGTCTCACCGCTTTTAAGTATGAGAGCCAAAATTACAACCTAGGGCTTGATTCTGAAGCTCACGTTCTTAACCATTTTCTGGCCGCCCTAAAATTCAATATAGGTTAGTGTTTATCTTGTCTAAGGCCCTTCAAAGCACATCAGCATGGCCAAGGCCAGACCATCTTTCCATCCGTACTACCTTCCATATCCCTCTGGGATACACCCCATTTCCCGGCCAAACCAGACCATGTGCAACACCCCAAACACAACGCAGCTCCTTCCTGCCTCCCAGCCTTTGCTCCCCTTCTTCCCCCTCTCACACACAGCCTCCCCGCTCACCTGCTGAAATCCTGTTCACTCCCAAACACTCAGGCCTCGCAGATTCCTCTCGGCTACAGGATGAAAGATTTGCTCCTACCCACTTCTTTAGCTGTTCACGCTCTACCTCTGGCCTACCTTGCTTCATATTTAGCTATTTACACCCACAGGGGTCTCCTACACTGAACAAGGAACACCTTGACGGCGGGGAAAGAATCCAAAGATCCGCAAGTAATTCATCTTTACAAATACCAGGCCCTCCTCACACAGTGCTTTGCGCACAGGAGGCGTCTGAAGGTGATTACTGAATCTGTAGAATTCACTTTCACTTGATACCAAAAGGCAAAGTAGGAAATGAGAGACTTTCTCATCCTCAACAAAACCATGCGACACATACATCCAAATGCTGGCCATCCTTGACGGCACAGGCTTCTTAGTCACCTGGGGCGTATTTGGCGGCACCCGGCACTCACCTGGCCTTCCTCCTCCAGAGGCGGACGTGGCCTGGCTGGTGCCAAGTGCGGTTCAACCATCAGGAAGACTAATATTTGTCAACATGCTCTTGATCAGAAAAGCAGAGACTGTTCGTACGTTTTTCCAAAATGACATTGTAAACTCAAGTTTTAGGAGGAAGCAGCGAACCAAGAATTCAGCTCTTTTCCAATTCTGGCAAGACCCTACCCAGAGCACCCCTTGCGTCTGGATAACGAAAACGTCACACAAAGCTAGCTGCCAAATGTCCCTCTGAGTTGCCACCTCACCTCTCTTTAGTTTTATACACTTCGCTAAATCAACAGACTTGGAACAAGACTGTTTTTATGAACTCTTCTCACCAATGTTAATCTCGCCTGAATGCTACACAGTCCTTCAAAGTAATCACCTTAGAAATCAACACCTTCGGGCTTCCCTGGTGGCGCAGTGGTTGAGAATCTGCCTGCCAATGCAGGGGACGCGGGTTCGAGCCCTGGTCTGGGAAGATTCCACATGCCGCGGAGCAACTAGGCCCGTGAGCCACAACTACTGAGCCTGCACGCCTGGAGCCTGTGCTCCGCAACAAGAGAGGCCGTGATAGTGAGAGGCCCGCGCACAGCGATGAAGACTGGCCCCCGCTTGCCGCAACTAGAGAAAGCCCTCACACAGAAACGAAGACCCAACACAGCCATAAATAAATAAATAAATAAATAAAATAAAATAAAAAAAAAAGAAATCAACACCTTCTACTGTCAAATGTTCAGAACAGCTTTGGGATGCTATTAGAACTGATTTCAAAGTTATTTAGAAGCCAAACCAAAACAATTAGTCTTGTCATCTCATCAGGCACACCTTTTAAGGGTTACTTTAGAGCTGTCTTGGGTGTGCACATGCTGGAATGTCTTAGGGGAGTCAAAGGCTGGACAAACCCTAGTCTAAGTGTACCATATGGTAAATGGTTTAAAATACCGTTTTATATCAAAATTAGCAAGGATCTATTATGGAATAGAATACCATATACACACAAATGTTCAAGAAAAAATCAGAAATTTAAAAATAAAGTTTCAGAGTTGCCACAGGCTACTTTGTACTAGGCTAGGGATAATGTTTTCATTAAAGAGACTTCAATTAAAATGTTTAAGAAATGAAGCCATGGCGACTTCTGCTAGCTAAGCTGGAGCTGCTTCCCACATCCACAGCACTACTGACAAGGTCTGCTGGGTTATTTAGGGAGTGGATCAGAGCAGCTCAGAATGTGAGCTCTGGAACCAGATGGCCTGTGTTCAAATGCTGCTTTCGACACTTACTGTGTCACCCTGGGAAAATTATTCAAGCTTTTTAAAACTGAAGAGTCCTCATCTGCAAAAAGTGGAATAACAGCATTTTTCCTCATAGCGTTGCTATGAAGATTACATGAGAGAACACCTTTAAAATATCTGGAACAGCACCTGCCCTCAGTGAGAGTTTAATGACCGTTAACAATTATTTTTCCTTAACACTGCTGCTGACTCTTCAGGTATGTGCTATTTAGGGAGATGGTATGTGTGTGTTTGTAAAATATATATAAAAGCCATTTTAAGTAACCTTACTTTTTTTCCAGACTATAATAGTGTCTCAGGCCTGATCAATCGAAGACCACCAGGGTCACTGTAGTCCAACAGCCTCAGGTTTACTGACCCACTGCCATGAGCAAGAGGACCCAGGGGATATCTCCCCAAACAAAGAAAAAGATAAAGTTACTACTGGATTCTGGGGAAGGGTGGGGTGTGGATGAAATTTAAATGAAGCAGCACTGTGACAGGCTCAAAGCGGGGCTTGTAAAGTGGTCAATTTCAGATGGATATAGGGTTCCACTGCCTTGGAAACTACAAAGTTAAGATAAATATGGGATGCTGAGTCCAGAAACCCCTTATCTGCAGCTCTGCATCTGAATTAAAATGAGACTGCTTCTCTGTGTCAAAGTGACTGAAATCCTCCAGGCAAGAAGAGGATGTGTCATTCCTACTGATATAATTTCACACAGCAAAGTTTCTGATAGAATTTAGAGAGCATGTTTCTCAGTGAATAAGAAAGCAGTAGTCACTAAGCGAGGAGAATCATTATGACATTTTACAGCCACTGAATATATTTGGAAGAAATATTGTTTCCTGTTAACTTGGTAGCTGGTTTTAGTGTCTGTTATCCCAGCCTGATAAACAGACAGGCAGATTTTACTTTCTCAGTCCGAGCCAATTTTTACTTTCTCTAAAGCAACATATGCTCTTCCAAGAAGATGGGAAAATACACAAAGCACAACATTCAAAGTTAACTACTATTAACATTTGGTATACCTTTATAACCTTTTTTCTATGCAAACACAATTTTTTTTGTTTTATAAGATGGGATTTATGTTAATAAATACTGGCTTAGAGCCTTTTTAATTTATAAATGTAGAGTTACTATCTTCCAATATTATTAAATATTCTGATGCAACATCATTGTTACATGGCAATCCATTGTATAGATGAGCCAAAACCTTTTAAACCAAACCGTTATTGTTAGACATTTAAATTATTTAGAGCTTTTCTCTATTTGAAATAAAATTACAAGAAACATTCTTGGAAAAATCTTTCCATGTAATCATGGTCATTTTCTTAAGATAAATTCTTATGAATAATGAATGTATCAAAAAGTGCACACTTTGTATCACAAAAGTGTATCACAAAATACACACTTTGTGATCTTTGTTCAGATTATAAAAACTGTAACAGAAAGGCCATAATTTCTACTCCTACCAGCAGGACATGAAGTTGTCTATCTTCCTACACTCTTGATAACACTAGGTGTCAAATTTTTAATCTTCACCAATATTATGAACAAAGAAAAGTATATCATTTTAGCTTTTATGTCTGAGTACTACTGAGGATAACAAGGGCCTGAGCTATCTTGTCAGGAGGCATATTTAATGGTATTAAACAGGAAGTGGCCGGAGCTGTGACACAAGCAGGGGAAACAGTTTCAGTTAGGGCTTGGAGGAGTAAGAGGCTCTTTCCACTAAAGGGGCTTTTAAACCTGTTTTCCACTTTTCTAGCGCGCAGAAGGCAACCGATTTCACAGAGAGTCTAAGGCACGTTTCCCAGCCTTTTTCCATTCGTGGCACACACAGCAAGTGACAACATCTGATCAGGACACTGGGGTGACCAGCCATCCCAGGCCCTACCCAGCCACCTCGTGGGCTGAAGAGACCGGTCATCTCTGAACACCCACGCACTGTACGTGAGTTACACCAGCTAGAAAGTTCTGCACCAGAGCAGCCTGAGGAATCCCGAGTGTAAGCAAACACATACACACACACACACACACACACACACACATACACGATTCATGTTATATATACAGAAAATAATCTGGTAATATATATACACCAAGTATTCACAGTTTTTATCTGTCTGCAATAAGTGATTTCTATTTTCTTAATCTTGTTTATATCTTTTAATCTTCCTAAAATAACTACCATATATTCATTTTCTAGTTCCCAGAGCCTACAGAAATTACATGTTACAGAAGCGGCCAAAGCTTTGTCACCACAGGCCAGCTGGTGCCCTTTAGTTAACCTCAAGAAAGCCAAAGTTTTCTCTCTGTTGCCTGTACCTAGTTTCTACTTGTGTTCCTCATATTTTTACATCAGCTATTAATATAGTTATAAAGAATTTATAGATTTATGTTTAGCACCACTGCAGTATGTTCCATTCCCAGTCCTTACCTAAAGCATTTTCATTTAGAATGGTTACTGAATATCATCTTCAGTTGCCTAGTTTTATGTTCCATATCTAAAGTGTCCTAATGACTTCTTACACATTTTGAACAAAGTTTTTCTGAAGGAAGATATTGTCGTCTCAGCTCATCCATTAATCCTACTCAAGTCAGGACCTGAGGGTGTTCTAGCCTGCTCCTGACAACTGTAATTTTTTCAGGTCTTACTGGGAGCCTAGAAGTCCCGCATTACACACATCATCTCATTTAATTATCACAACAACCCTATGCAGTAGGAGCTATTTTCTCCGTTTCACAGTGAAAACTGAGGCTCAGAGTGTAAATGACTTGCCTGAGACCATGCACTTTGCAAGCAGTGAAGCCGCAGTGCAAACCAGGTCTGTGAAACCCAGGCCTGCCGGACCCTTGAGCCTGTGTTCGTGGCCAGGGTCTGCCGTGGTGCTTGACCGGTCACTACAGGTTGACTTCTTGTGCTGCTAACGCTCCTCAGCCTCTAGAAGAACTGCATTTCTGTCAAGCGCAGGGGAATCGAAAGACAGAGCGCGCGTTGCCGCTACTCAGTGCTGGGCTGAAGTCAGTTTGCGAGGCCTATGCCGGCTCAGGAGAGTGGGCTGTTGCATTTCAGCAATTAAGCCCATCATTATTAAAATTAAATTACACAAATCTACCGTTTTTTAAAAGTAAAAGTACTCAAAACTCATCGTTTCCTAATAATTTCATTCATTTTACTATTACCTATGTTCAAGGTTATTTACATCTGTTCCACCACCCTTCACTACCACCCTTCCACCAGCCTTCACTACCTTTTTTTTTTTTTTTTTGGCTGCACCAGGTCTTAGTTGCAGCACACGGGATCTTTGTTGAGGCATGCAGGCTCACAGTTGTGGCATGCGGGCTCACAGTTGCGGCATGTGGGCTCACAGTTGAGGCATGCGGGCTTCTTAGTTGAGGCATGCAAACTCTTAGTTGCAGCATGCGAACTCTTAGTTGCGGCATGCGTGTGGGATCTAGTTCCCCGACCAGGGATCTAACCCAGGCCCCCTGCATTGGGAGCGCAGAATCTTACCCACTGGACCGCCAGGGAAGTCTCCAGCCTTCTCTACTTGTGAACCATAAAGTTCTTTTCTGTTGAGGAGGTACTCAGCACCACAATTTTTGTCTTTGTCTTTTAAAGAAACAAGCAGTACCTATTGACCTCACCCCTCCCTCAACTCTTCATGTTTTAAGTCCAAGAAGCACCATCTCTGGCCTCCCTCCACCTCTCACTCATTCCTCTCCTCTCCTCTCCAGAGAGGAATAAGCTTTTAATCTGATCACAGAGGAGGAGGAACTGGGCCTGTGAAGCACAGCCCTTCTGTTCCCCTTCCTCTTAAGGGCATGTGTTCTCTGCCGCCAAAGGGCAGCCAGCAAGTAGACTGCACCTACCAGGGAGACGGAAGGAGGGAGCAGCGGGGACAAGGAGAGGGATTCCGACCCAGCAGTGACAGGTGGGAAAGAATGTCTAATTGTGAAACTCAGTTTTAGAAAGCGCACTGCCTGCATATATAAACTACATTGTCCAGGATCTCCAGTAATAAGAGTGACACTGTGGTCTTCATTTGCCTTATTTCTTGGCCCTAAGATGGGTCAGACTTCAGGATGGAGAGAGGACCACTGCTATTCATTAGGCCTCCTCAAACCCCAAGATGAAACACTGCATCCCAGTGGGCCACTAGGAACCGCCCAGTCTTCACAAAGAAATTAAATCTATTTGGATCCTTAGTCTAATGATCATAAACAATAACAATAATAGTATCAGCTAACAATTAGGAATATACAGGTCCTGGGCCAAGTGCTTTACATAAACTGACTTGTGGTCCCAACTGTCGTTCAGAAAGCAGGTAACCCTTTACCCACGCCTAACACGGCGCCAGTGCCGCTCTAAATGCAAGCACATAATGAATTCTTCAATTTCAGAGACATCATAAACTTCTTCATACCAAAATTCCCCTTCTCGTATCAAATCTTACATTGCTGCCAACACTTACTTGTCTCTCCTCCTAAATGAAAATAAACTGTGTTCTCGGATATGTTTAACTTCCACCTCTGTGCCCTCTGCTATTTCTAAGACACTAGAAGCAGTTATATTCTAAAGTCAATGTACTTTTATTTTTCATAAAACTGAAAGATCTTTTAGAACACTTTTCATAGGCAGCCTCACATTTTAATGTGTTTTTTTAAAACTAAATTTATATTCATTTATTCTTTTCATAAAAATTTGCCAGGCTTCTGTTTTACACTTACGAATTTCCATCTCCCTGTCCACCCACACGAGCCTTCCTCAGCAGTTCACACGTGCTCAGTGATTTCTGACACACTGCAGTAGGTTGTCTTAGGTATGCGTGATTTCTTTTTTCTTGTTCCTCTACAATGTAATCCTATTTTACTGCAAGATTCACCTCTTCAGAATCACTGTTCAAAACACTGCACATTCAACTAATTTAAGTTCTTCTACACAGAAGCATGCAATTTTAAGAATTTTAATACTTTTAATATTATCCTCATGTGCAAATGCACCTAAACTGATTCAGAGCTGAAAATCCACCCCCTTACGATATCTAGAGAAAAAGTACTAAGCGACCCCTCTGTAACCCATTGTTAGGCATGATCTCTTAAGTTAATCCATTCATTATGCCCATTGCCTCTTGCTTTAGTCTGGTAAAACTGAAAAACACCACACCAACCTCAGTATGTGCCAGATAAAAGGTTCCCCTTCTCTTCTCCAGACTAAATAATCCTTAATCTCTTTAATTTTAAACCTTTCTTTCATTATTAGAATTTCCTATCTATTTTTAGATGCTCCACAGTGCTCTTTAAATGAGGGTCAGAAGTAAACAAATACAGAACTGAAAACTCTAATAAAGATTTGGGCTGGTGGCAAATGAGATTCTGGCAGTGACAGGCTGCTCTGATTTTCTTTCTTACTACTTGTTTCTCTGGCAGTCTGTCACTGCCTTAATAAAAGATGACGGTACTTCTGATGGCATTGTTCCCCACGCAAGGATTAGTGCCTGCAAAGGCTCACGTACAGTAGATAGAGAGTTATCTCCACACTTGCAGAAAATCCCACAAGGCTGGAGTCGTGTGTCACTGCTGTTCTCTGCCCACCTGGCTAGCAAGTTACCCAGCTTTACATATGGGGTTTGAAGTCAGACAGACCTGAATTCAAATCCCAGCTCCGTTACTTATTAGCTTTGTAATCCGGGGCAAGTCGCTTTCCTCTCCTCAACCAAATAATGAGAATCACAGTACCTACTTCACACGGTGGTTGTAACAATCAGATGATAATTATAAAGAACCTAGCACCGTGCTTGACACATATCAGATAGTTAACAAATGGTAGCTTAAAAACAAAGAAAGTTTTCCTTTCTTGAGCATTTGCTTAGCATCTCTTTAACCCTGGCAAATGCCCAGTCCAGGGAAGCAGTCATTTCTCCAATGCCTGTGTGGGAAGCAGTGCTATCCTGCCTCACTATAACTACAAAACATGAAGTACTGTAGCAAAAACAGCTATTTGCCTCTTCCATACCCATTCTTTTTCCTCCCTCAGTAATAGAATCCTCCATTTTTAACGAAGCCTAAGGGTGCCCAGAATGAGACTACTTGCTTTTTCTCAATTGTTTCGACCAACGAAACATAAACAAAAATGTCATGTAGCAGCTTCCAGAAATTTCCTTAAAAGACGAGCAGTACAGGACCTTGGCCACCATGTTTCCCTGCCTCCATCCCACTTCCTGGGATTAGGGTATGACGGATGGCATCCTAGAGAACATCCTGAACCAGGAGGACTCCGGAATACAGGATGGCAGAGCAGTGAGCCAGGGGGAGCCTGGGTCCTTGAGGAAGGCGGGGCCCCGTAGCAGCCCTGGACTGGGTACTGAAGACTTCCCTTAAGCAAGGAGCAAGAAAAACCCTCTGTACTTTGACAAGGCATCATTATTTTGTGGGTTTTCTATAATTTTCAGCTGAATCTAATCCTAACTAATATAAGTACAGTACCTCCAAACTGTTCACGGGGTTAAACCAGTGGCTCTTAAGCAAGGACAACTTTGTCCCCCAGAGGACATCTGGCAACGTCCAGAGACATTGCTGGTTGACACAGCAGCGCGGGTGCTACTGGCGTTCAGTGGGTAGAGGCGCTAGGGATGCTGCTTACATCCTGCAGTTAACAGAACAACTCCCACAACAAAGGGCTGTCAAGCCCCACATGTCAGTTTTGCCAAGGCTGAGAAACCTCGGGTTAAACACACCTCTCAGGAAGGTCAGTGATAAAATGCCCTCTGTTCATTACAATAATCATGGCAGAAGAATGAGGCGTCCTGATTAGTCAGTATTCTCCTCAACAGAGTTACCATATATCTCAAACAGTAATAAACAGTTTTCAAAGGATCAGAATATAATGAATCACATGACACGACATCTAGCCAAGACTTCAGACTGGCAGCACGTGAAAGCACATTACGTTTAAAAGAGATTCTCGGTGCATTAACTGCATTTTATAATCACCTGGGGAACTGATGCCCCAGATCCACTCTAGACCAGTTACATAAAAGTTCCTGGGGGTGAAGCCTAGGCATCTGTATCTTCCATAGGGGACCAAATAATCTTCATCAGGGTACTTTTCACAAATGTGCTGAAGAATTACAGAATGCAGGCAGCCCTGGATGTGCCAGATTCCTGGACCACGGTCTGCCTACTTCTTTACAAGAGGTTCCACTGGGGCAAAACCTTTCACTGCTCCTTTGCTTAACATTCACTTTGACTCCTGCTTTATCGTCAAAATAAAGGAACACACAGTCCTTTCTCTAGTATGGCTGTGACGTGGAGTTTCACAAATGGATGCACCTAGACTCTGAACACTGCTCTGCCTTCCTTGATGGTGGCCATCACCCCCACAGCCACACCAGGTGGGAATCTATTCAGCTGCCCTTTAACATCCTGCATCAACATGACAGTCAGATTTCTGGCTCCTCTTTTGTTAGCAGAGTTGATCACTGCTCCTACTAGAAGACCCAGAAAATTCAAAATATTAAACCAGTCTAGCTCCCATATCCTCATTTTGACATCTTGGATGCCAGAAAAGGAAGTACCTCAAAGGGACAGCAGGATATCAAACTGTAATGTTTTAAAGCCTGGTTGATTCTAACATACAGACAGGGTTAAAAACCACTAACTCAGGCCATCTTGAGTTGAGTGTCCCGTGAGGAGCTTCAGCACACGTCCCGAGCTGAGGCGTCAGCTCAGCCGTTTCACGAGGAACTCTGGCCTGAAGGGCTGGGGGCAAGGCCTCTGCACAGGGTCCGCTATGAGCAGGTGAAATAGACTAAGCACAAAGGGAAAAAGGTGGAAGGGCTAGGCCTGAAGTGAGATTGCCAGATCTATGTCCCTTCCAGATGAAATGTGGATCCTCTAGAAACAGTAGGTGTGAAGAGAGAGGACCTTCAAGATGGCGGAGGAGTAAGACGTGGAGATCACCTTCCTCCCCACAAATACATCAGAAATACATCCACATGTAGAACAACTCCGACAGAACACCTACTGAACGCTGGCAGAAGACCTCAGACTTACCAAAAGTCGTGTGGCTGACAGGGTCTTGGTGCTCCGGCCGGCTATCAGGCCTGAGCCTCTGAGGTGGGAGAGCCGACTTCAGGACTTTGGACCACCAGAGACCTCCCGGCCCCATGTAACATAAATCGGCGAGAGCTCTCCCAGAGATCTCCATCTCAACGCTAAGACCCAGCTCCACTCAACGACCAGCAAGCTCCAGTGCTGGACACCCCACGCCAAACAACTAGAAAGACAGGAACCCAACCCCACCCATGAGCAGAGAGGCTGCCTAAAATCATAATAAGTTCACAGACACCCCAAAAACACACCACCGGACGTGGTCCGGCCCACCAGAAAGACAAGATCCAGCCTCATCCACCAGAACACAGGCACCAGTCCCCTCCACCAGGAAGCCTACACAACCCACTGAACCAACTTTACCCACTGGGGGCAGACACCAAAAACAACGGGAACTACGAACCTGCAGCATGCAAAAAGGAGACCCCAGACACAGTAAATTAAGCAAAATGAGAAGACAGAGTAATACACACCAGATGAAGGAGCAAGGTAAAAACCGACCAGACCAAACAAATGAAGAGGAAACAGGCAGTCTACCTGAAAAAAAATTCAGAGTAATGATAGTAAAGATGATCAAATATCTTGGAAATAGAATGGAGAAAATACAAGAAACGTTTAACAAGGACCTAGAAGAACTAAAGAGCACACAAACAATGAAGAACAACACAATTAATGAAACTAAAAATTCTCTAGAAGGAATCAATAGCAGAATAACTGAGGCAGAAGAATGGATAAGTGACCTGGAAGATAAATTAGTGGAAATAACTACTGCAGAGCAGAATAAAGAAAAAAGAATGAAAAGAACTGAGGACAGTCTCAGAGACCTCTGGGACAACATTAAATGCACCAACATTCAAATTACAGGGGTCCCAGAAGAAGAAGAGAAACAGAAAGGGACTGAGAAAATATTTGAAGAGATTAGAATTGGAAACTTCCCTAATATGGGAAAGGAAATAGTCAATCAACTCCAGGAAGCACAGAGAGTCCCAAAAAGGATAAATTCAAGGAGAAACACGCCAAGACACATATTAATCAAGCTATCAAATGTTAAATACAAAGAAAAAATACTGAAAGCAGGAAGGGAAAAGCAACAAATAACATACAAGGGAATTCCCATAAGGTTAACAGCTGATCTTTCAGCAGAAACTCTGCAAGCCAGAAGGGAGTGGCAGGACATATTTAAAGTGATGAAAGGGAAAAAGCTACAACCAAGATTACTCTACCCAGCAAGGACCTCATTCAGATTCAACGGAGAAATTAAAACCTTTACAGACAAGCAAAAGCTAAGAGAATTCAGCACCACCAAACCAGCTCTACACCAAATGCTAAAGGAACTTCTCTAAGTGGGAAACACAAGGGAAGAAAAGGACCTACAAAAACAAACCCATAACAATTAAGAAAATGGGAATAGGAACATGCATATCGATAATTACCTTAAACGTGAATGGATTAAATGCTCCAACCAAAAGACACAGGCTCACTGAATGGATACAAAAACAAGAACCATATATATGCTGTTTACAAGAGACCCACTTCAGACCTAGGGACACATACAGACTGAAAGTGAGGGGATGGAAAAAGATACTCCATGCAAATGGAAATCAAAAGAAAGCTGGAGTAGCAATTCTCATATCAGACAAAATAGACTTTAAAATAAAGACTATTACAAGAGACAAAGAAGGACACTACATAATGATCAAGGGATCAATCCAAGAAGAAGATATGACAATTGTAAATATTTATGCACCCAACATAGGAGCACCTCAATACATAAGGCAAATGCTAACAGCCATAAAAGGGGAAATCAACAGTAACACAATAATAGTAGGGGATTTTAACACCCCACTTTCACCAACGGACAGATAACCAAAATGAAAATAAATAAGGAAACACAAGCTTTAAATGACACATTAAACAAGATGGATTTAATTGATATTTATAGGACATTCCATCCAAAAACAACAGAATACACTTTCTTCTCAAATGCTCATGGAACATTCTCCAGGATAGATCATATCCTGGGTCACAAATCAAGTCTTGGTAAATTTAAGAAAACTGAAATTGTATCAAGTATCTTTTCCGACCGCAATGCTATGAGACTAGATATCAATTACAGGAAAAAAAATCTGTAAAAAATACAAACATATGGAGGCTAAACAATACACTACTCAATAACCAAGAGATCACTGAAGAAATCAAAGAGGAAATCAAAAAATACCTAGAAACAAATGACAATGAAAACACAATGACCCAAAACCTGTGGCATGCAGCAAAAGCAGTTCTAAGAGGGAAGTTTACAGCAATACAATCCTACCTCAAGAAACAAGAAACATCTCAAATAAACAACCTAACCTTACACCTAAAGCAACTAGAGAAAGAAGAACAAAAAAACCCAAAGTTAGCAGAAGGAAAGAAATCATAAAGATCAGATCAGAAATAAATGACAAAGAAATGAAGGAAACGATAGCAAAGATCAATGAAACTAAAAGCTGGTTCTTTGAGAAGATAAACAAAATTGATAAACCATTAGCCAGACTCATCAAGAAAATAAGGGAGAAGACTCAAGTCAACAGAATTAGAAATGAAAAAGGAGAAATAACAATTGACACTGCAGAAATACAAAGGATCATGAGAGATTACTAGAAGCAACTATATGCCAATAAAATGGACAACCTGGAAGAAATGGACAAATTCTTAGAAAAGCACAACCTTCCGAGACTGAACCAGGAAGAAATAGAAAATATAAACAGACCAATCACAAGCACTGAAATTGAAACTGTGACTAAAAATCTTCCAACAAACAAAATCCCAGGACCAGATGGCTTCACAGGTGAATTCTATCAAACATTTACAGAAGAGCTAACACCTATCCTTCTCAAACTCTTCCAAAATATAGCAGAGAGAGGAACACTCCCAAACTCATTCTACGAGGCCACCATCACCCTGATACCAAAACCAGACAAAGATGTCACAAAAAAAGAAAATTACAGACAAATATCACTGATGAATACAGATGCAAAAATCCTCAACAAAATACTAGCAAACAGAATCCAACAGCATATTAAAAGGATCATACACCATGATCAAGTGGGGTTTATCCCAGGAATGCAAGGATTCTTCAATATATGCAAATCAGTCAATGTGATACACCATACTAACAAATTGAAGGATAAAAACCATATGATCATCTCAACAGATGCACAAAAAGCTTTTGACAAAATTCAACACCCATTTATGATAAAAACCCTCCAGAAAGTAGGCATACAGAGAACTTACGTCAACATAATAAAGGCCATATATGACAAACCCACAGCCAACATTGTTCTCAATGGTGAACGACTGAAACCATTTCCACTAAGATCAGGAACAAGACAAGGCTGCCCACTCTCATCACTATTATTCAACATAGTTTTCGAAGTTTTAGCCACAGTAATCGGAGAAGAAAAAGAAATGAAAGGAACCCAAATAGGAAAAGAAGAAGAAAAACTGTCACTGTTTGCAGATGACATGATACTGTACATAGAGAATCTGAAAGATGCTACCAGAAAAGTATTAGAGCTAATCAATGAATTTGGTAAAGCAGCAGGATGCAAAATTAATGCACAGAAATCTCTTGCATTCCTATACACTAATGATGAAAAATCTGAAAGAGAAATTAAGGAAACACTCCCATTTACCACTGCAACAAAAAGAATAAAATACCTAGGAATAAACCTACTTAAGGAGACAAAAGACCTGTATGCAGAAAACTACAAGACACTGATGAAAGAAATTAAAGATGATACAAACAGATGGAGAGATATACCATGTGCTTGGATTGGAAGAATCAACATTATGAAAACAACTATACTACCCAAAGCAACCTACAGATTCAGTGTAATCCCTATCAAACTACCAATGGCATTTTTCACAAAACTAGAACAAAAAATTTCACAATTTGTATTGAAACACAAAAGACTCCGAATAGCTAAAGCAATCCTGAGAAAGAAAAACGGAGCTGAGGGATCAGGCTTCCTGTCTTCAGACTGGCACAAAAACAGAAATATAGATCAATGGAACAGGATAGAAAGCCCAGAGATAAACCCACGCACATGGTCACCTTATCTTTGATAAAGGAGGCAAGAATATACAGTGGAGAAAAGACAGCCTCTTCAGTAAGTGGTGCTGGGAAAACTGGATAGCTACATGTAAAAGAATGAAATTAGAACACTCCCTAACACCACACACAAAAGTAAACTCAAAATGGATTAAAGACCTAAATGTAAGGCTAGACACTGTAAAACTCTTAAAGGAAAGCATAGGCAGAACACCCTATGACATAAATCACAGCAAGATCCTTTTTGACCCACCTCCTAGAGAAATGGAAATAAAAACAAAAATAAACAAATGGGACCTAATGAAACTTAAAAGCTTTTGCACAGCAAAGGAAACCATAAACGAGATGAAAAGACAACCCTCAGAATGCGAGGAAATATTTGCAAATGAAGCAAATGACAAAGAATTAATCTCCAAAATATACAAGCAGCTCATGCAGCTCAATATCAAAAAAACAAACAACACAATCCAAAAATGAGCAGAAGACCTAAATCGACATTTCTCCAAAGAAGACATACAGATTGCCAACAAACCCATGAAGGGATGCTCAACATCATCAATCACTAGAGAAATGCAAATCAAAACTACAATGAGGTATCAGCTCACACTGCTCAGAATGGCCATCATCAAAAAATCTACAAACAGGGCTTCCCTGGGAGCACAGTGGTTAAGAATCCGCCTGCCAATGCAGGGGACACGGGTTCAAGCCCTAGTCCGGGAAGATCCCACGTGCCGCGGAGCAACAAAGCCCATGTGCCGCAACTACTGAGCCTGTGCTCTAGAGCCTGCGAGCCACAACTCCTGAGCCCGCGTGCCACAACTACTGAAGCCCACCCGCCTAGAGACCGTGCTCCGCAACAAGAGAAGCCACCGCAATGAGAAGCCCACGCACCGCAACGAAGAGTAGTCCCTGCTCGCCGCAACTAGAGAAAGTCTGTGCACAGCAACGAAGACCCAACGCAGCCAAAAATAAATAAATAAATAAATAAAATAAATTTTTTTAAAAAAAATCTACAAACAATAAATGCTGGAGAGGGTGTGCAGAAAAGGCAACCCTCCTACACTGTTGGTGGGAATGTAAATTGATACAGCCACTGTGGAGAACAGTATGGAGGTTCCTTAAAAAAATAAAAATAGAACTACCATATGACATAGCAATTCCACTACTGGGCATATACCCAGAGAAAACTTTTTTAAAAAGACACGTATACCCCAATGTTCATTGCAGCACTATTTATTATAGCCAGGTCATGGAAGCAACCTAAATGCCCATTGACAGACAAATAGATAAAGAAGACATGGCACATACATACAATGGAATGTTACCCTGCCATAAAAAGGAACGAAATTGAGTTCTTTGTAGTGAGGTGGATGGACCTAGAGTCTGTCATACAGAGTGAAGTAAGTCAGAAAGAGAAAAACAAATACCGTATGCTAACACATACATATGGAACCTAAAAAAAAAAAAATGGTTCTGAAGAACCTAGGGGCAGGACAGGAATAAAGACGCAGACGTAGAGAGTGTACTTAAGGACACAGGGCGGGGGAAGGGTAAACTGGGACGAAGTGAGAGAGTGGCATGGACATATATACACTACCAAATGTAAAATAGATAGCTAGTGGGAAGCAGCCGCATAGCACAGGGAGATCAGCTCGGTGCTTTGTGACCACCTAGAGGGGTGGGATAGGAAGGGTGGGAGGGAGACACAAGAGGGAGGGGATATGGGGATGTAAGTATACGTATAGCTGACTCACTCTGTTATACAGCACAAACTAACACAGCAATGTAACGCAATTATACTCCAATAAAGATGTTAAAACAAACAAACAAACAAAAAACCCACTAACTTAGTATACCTGAAGGACGCATTTCTAGCTTTATAATCCTACTGTGAAAAGATCTCATGCTCGTTCAGAGAAAACAACAAACTACTGCAGAACTACAAATAGCACCTTTAAGGGTTTGTTGTTGTTGTTGTTTGTTTATTTTTAATGCACTCCAGGCTGGCAGAGCTGAATGACTATTTCCTTTAGAGAACATTCATCTAACTCCCAAATATGTATAAAATAAAAGTGGATGGTTTCACTTAGTCCAAGTAAGACGCATTCCCTGGCTCATGCAGCCTACCCCAAAATTTTACTGAGAGCAGTTTGAAGATAATGACCTAAAACCCTAATAAAGTCAGAGGGCAGAGGACTCTCACTGTACCAGAAAAACAACAGAAGAGTTGAGACTATGATTGAAGAAAGCAGCTCCATTCGTGCTATGTGGCTGATAAGCCTCATCAACGTGGGTTTTAGACAGAAGTCTGATAAAAAGCAACTCTGCCGGTCAATACGAGTGAGCAGAACTGACCCTTAAAGAGAGGGCAATTTTTTTTTATCAGATGAACAGTAAGTAGCCAAGTAACAAGATAATTTATGCAGCATCACCTACTCTTTGAGCAAAAAGATCAATCTCTGCCATCACAGAGTTGCTCCTGGTAGCCTCTCTAGTGCAAGAAGCAGGGAGTAAAAATTAGTCCTCAGGTCTGTGCCTCAGATACAACGGATAGGGACAACCACCCCAAGGATAAAAGATATACCAGTGCCACATCAGAGAGAACGACCTAAAATGTCACAATAAAGCAATGCCCAAGGAACTGTCTCGTGGTCACAGGTCCAGGAAAGATGCCCCAGGACAATGCACTGTTTAACCAAGTATACAGAGAGCAACTCTGGACGTGTGTATCTGTCATTGACAAAAATGCCTTTCACAGTATTTTCTCCTAAGGTTCTTTGCCAAGCTTGTTGAGGAGACTATACGTTCTTCAGGATTACGATCCCAGAGCTGATGTTGCCAGGCACATTTGACTCTTTGAAGAAGTTCATGCCCCTTGTTACAAGAGAATTTTGCAGCCTGTCTAAAGGAAGTTATCAACATACTTCCCAAGATTTACATGAGGAACTGAAAGCTTATAAAGGGATGGAGGTCAGAAGAATAGGTCATTACATCCTCTTAATTAAATACATACATATACTTATATCAAAAAGACACATGAAAATGGATTCTTTGTGCTTCTAATAGACAAGGCACTTTAAGAGTTTGATTGTCTAATCACCAAAGTACCTCCAAGTGTTCTCCCCATTGACACCTAGAGTAAGGTGTTTCTAACAGTAGGGTGGAGGACACAAAAGAGAAGACAATATGTGGAAAAGGAATAATGCACTAAATGAACACCCCTTCCTGGTGTCTGTACTCCAACACTGCTTGTTGGTGGCAGGTATTTAGAGTGAGGGGAGGTGGTGAGAGGAAGAGGTTAGGAACCTGCAACACTTAATTTTAGTCTCATTTATCAGCAGTCACTGATAGTACTGCTGAAGATGCTCAATGATCATTGAAAAGGCATTCTTCAAAGTGCAACAACCCAAATCTTCCACTAACTGATAAATGGATAAACAAAATGTGGTATATTCATACAATGGAATAGTATTCAGCCAAAAAACTGGAGTACTGATATATACTGCAACATGGATGAACCCTGAAAACATTATGTTGAGTGAAAGAAGCCAGACACAGAAGGACACATATTGTATGATTCCATTTATATGAAATGTCCAGAATAGGCAAATCTACTGAGACAGAAAGCACATGAGTGGTTCCCAAGGGCTGGGGGGAGGAGAAGAATGGGAAATGACTGCTAATGGGTATGAGGTTTCTTTTTACGGTGATGAAACTAGTCTGGAATTAGTGGTTATGGTTGCACGGCCTTTGAATACACTAAAAACCACGGAACTGTCCACTTTAAAATTGTGAATTCTATGGTATGTGACTTATATCTCAATTTTTGAAATAGTCATTCTTTAGTTCAGCTTTTCTACTTCCCCTTAAGTCTCCCAGCGCTCAACAGAGGGCCTGCTTCCTGGGACCCCCAGTGGGCTACCCTTCAGTGTTGCCCTATTTATGAGATCGAGAGGAAGTGATGTCAAAAAAGATTTAAGTGCCTATACTGTTTTTGTTCCACCACATATGAGAGGGAAAGGGGAAAATGATTATGCAGCACTTCTAGCGTAATCTGCTGCCACACAGGGAGGGCAAGCCATAACACTCCGACTGCGACTAAAGCAGGCTGACCAATCGTCCTGGGACGGTAGATACCATGCTTCTGTTTTTCTAAAAGGCAGTTCTTGCTGAGCTACTCCTTTACCGACTCGATGACAAACTGCCAACATTAAGACAGTCATAGTATTTCAAATAGTCTGGAGACTTCCGCTAGCACATTTTAAAGAAGATAAACCATTAATTCTTACCAAGATCCACTCATCTTATAATACAGGAACTGTGCTCAGATACAAAATGACAGATGGTGCTGGAGTACCAATAGCTGATCATTCAAAATAATTAGTTCTGATCAAAAAATGTCTTTTGGCGTCTTTTTGTTACACCATTAACTATGTCACCATGTGTGCAGTGCTGGAATCTTTTGTTTGGTTCAGAAAATAGAACACTCATCCACAAGTCTGGAAGAAGAATGAATACTGATTCACTTGAGTATCTGCCACTACTGATTCTAGATTGTTATCTTAAACTTCCTTGGAGTTTTCAAATGGTCCATGTCTGACCTTATTGTGGAGAGACCGTCTGGCAGGGGAAAATGCTGAGGAATTCAATGCACCCACAATTTATCAACATGAGGTATCACCTGCTCATAAACAGTCTTAGGAGGACATCGTAATTCCATGGAGGGTGGTCATCACATTACCTTGGTCACACCACACACAGCACATCTGGGAACAATATTATAAAAGCACCAGGCAGAGGAATATTAGAGTATAAGTTTGAACAGCGTCTCTAGAACCAGAGCTTGGTGTGTGTGTGTTGTTGTGTTGAGAATTTTAAGGCGACGAGGAGGCAACAAGGGTGTCTGACATTGTGGGCTCTTTCACTTTCTGTGGAATGACACTTTAAAAGGAGTCAGAGGAAGCCACAGTAAGGATGATCTTTGAGTAGATGTGACCTGTAAGCCTCAGGTAACAAACTTGGAATATTGGCTCTTGGGTTCTCTGTCAGCTCAAGTGTCACAATTATGAAAAAGGAATTTCTAGATTCAGACATAAATAATCACAAATCTATAATAAATAAGTACCATATAGCCTATTCAAGATTATGAATGGAAAGAGAAACACGATTAAAATCTTCAGAGACTATATCTCACAAGAATTAAATTACTTGTAAACAAAGTCATACAATCGAACCCATCATTATACATTTGTGGGACCTAGATTAAGATACAGCACAGTTTACGAGAACACAGAGGCATCCACAGTGTGTGCTTCTTAGAGGGTGTATTATTCAGATTAGAAAATGTAGCAGCATAACTCACTTTAATGTTGACCCTGGTTCAGGGGCAAATGTGGCAAGTCCAAAGCCCTCAAACAGTGCAAAGACCCAATTTCAGCCAATATTTTACTTTTCCGTCAGAGACTTACAAAAATTACCTACCAGAAGCAAAACTGACAGACCAGAGTTTCCTTTTTTCCCATGCATGCTTGTTTGGGGAGACTAAAACAGAAGGGTAACTAGAGAAACAGAAGCCTAGAAAATCCACAAACTACACAATACTATATAATCATACTGTATATGCATAACCTGTATTTTAAAAATTAAAAATAAACACACACACTCACCCCTAAAAATACCTCAAGTACCGTAAAGGAGACTGAACTCCCCTATAAATTAGATTCCTGGGGTATATTTCAAATGTGTTTTCTCAAAACAATTAGTTAAGAACCCTTTATTCCCAAACCTGGGCTTCTGTATTTTCTAAGAAAAATGAAAATCAACACAAATGGTCTACATTGTAATTTTAAAAACACAGCATTGGGCTTCCCTGGTGGCGCAGTGGTTAAGAATCCACCTGCCAACGCAAGGGACATGGATTTGAGCCCTGGTCCGGGAAGATCCCACATGCTGCGGTGCAACTAAGCCCGTGAGCCACAACTACTGAGCCTGCGATCTAGAGCCCGCGAGCCACAACTACTGAGGCCCATGTGCCACAACTACTGAAGCCCACACACCTAGAGCCCGTGCTCCACAACAAGAGAAGCCACCGCAATAAGAAGCCCGCGCACCGCAACGAAGAGTAGCCCCCGCTCGCCTCAACTAGAGAAAGCCTGCGCGCAGCAACGAAGACCCAACACAGCCAAAAATAAATAAATAAAATTTAAAAAAAAAATTATCCTTTAAAAAAAAAAAAAAGCAGTATTTCCTTCCACTGCTTTTCCAAGGTAAGCATCTGAGCAGCTACGCAGGTTCTAACAACTGAACAGCTTTCTATTATAACCTAATTATTTGAAAAACATGATACTTTGAACGAATTCCACTGCCAAGGGAGAAGCTGGATAAATCTTGCTGTTACTGATTAGTAAGTTTTATGGACTTCCTTTATTTCTGTTTCCCTGACAACCACATTTCTTTTTTTTTTTTACCTAACTAGGTAGAGGAGTATAATCAGTAGCACGGTCATGCTATAATTAAAGACCAAATACCTTAGTTGCTTCAAGAACTCAACATCAGAGTTGCTGTTAATAAGCTTGATGAACTCTTCATAGGAGGGAGCATAGGTGTAGGCTCTCTTGTGATGTTCATTCATCTGTTCTCTGTGCTCCAACTGGGCAAGCAACATCTGGTTAATGTAATCTGGATTACTAAGTAACTCCACTACTGGCTTTAAGACTGTGGGACAGAGAAGAGAGAACCACTGAAAAGGGTATTCTCCTTTAAAGGAATTGCTTTCATGTTATATAATTGAAACTACATCTGGGAAACATTTGAAAACTACCCAAATGGGCCACAGACACACACACACCCCCACACACAGCTACCCATCCCTCTGGGTTTGTTACTAGTTATGGCTACAACCAAGTGGTCGTTTTAACAAATGAGTTACATGTAAAAGAATAATGAAAGAAAGCCATTTGGAACCCAAGTTGTTAACAAAGCTATCAAAATTAAGTACATTCATTTTTTTCCTTTGATTTCTTTTATAAGGCTCAATATGTTTTGTCTGCCAAAAGATGAAAGGTAACATTCTCCCAACTGGTGAAACAGACCTCAGGGAGGAAGTTGTTAAAAAAGTCAATGACACTATCACAGATTCATCCTACTAACTTTAGGTTAAAAAGTTCCCCTTTTCTCTGTGGTTGGCTGTATCAGCTAATGGGTACAGCTGGTTAATTCTGAGATAATAAATGAGATATTAAATCACTGCATATCAAACACAACGTTATTTGTTTGAGATTCTGAGATAGGAAAAGTTTCTCTTAGATGATATTTTCTTCCATTTTTTCTTATCCTAGCTAAGCATTTCCTTGGATACACTTTTTTTCTAATAATCACATTATTTTGTGGTACAGTTCCTCTTTTATTTATTCTAAGTTACATATAGGCATTGTCAATGAATACTGCAGCAAAGGTATTTTAAGCAAATGCATACTAGAGTTTGAGTATAGATAGTCTTTCATAAAGCACATAACTGGCCTGGGTAACTCAAAATCTATCCCAAATGGATACTACACTGTGGTGGGCATAAGGACTGGTTATCCATTATAAACAACAGAGTGGACTATGTATTTGGCAATATGTTATATAAAACATCTGTTTATCACGTAGGGCCAAGTGATGCCTTCTTTGAGTGACATTTAAACCTGACCTTTTGAAAATACTTTAATTCCCTTATGTCCCACAGTATACAAGGTCTGCATAGGTGTCATATAAAGTGTTATAACACTCGTATGTAGCACGTTAGCTTGCACAAGGATCGCATTAGTAATATCAATTACTTATGAAAGTCTACCTTTTGCTGTGAGAATTTCTGCGAGCATTATGCGTAAGCTGAGAGACTGGACATCCTTTGAGGGGAGGAGACAAAACACCAGAACCCGAGAACACGTTTGTAGAAATCTTACTTCATCATCTGAGTTCCTCAAGAATGCATGCAACACAAAAGGCCTCGGCTGTTCTTCATGTCTGAAAAAAATAAATACATGAAGAGAGGGAAAGGGAAGGAAAGACGTTTCTAGAAACAGTTTGGTTATGTACCATTAGGTAAAAAAATATTTCAAATGGGCAACGTATCAGTTTTAATAACTATGTCCACTCTTTGACTATATCAACAGTCAATAATTTTCTCAACCACAGACTAATCTGGAAAAATGCAAATGCACGGCCTTTTGGGATTTCCAACCTTAAGTAGCATCAACCCTCATATACGACTCCCAAGTCACAGCAACAATCTAGACAGGGGTGAGTAGCTCTTTAACTAGATTATTTTTAAGTCTCCTAGCTCTTTCCCTAAATGTGATCTATAGCTTCATTTTTCCAAAAAAAAAAAAATCTAACAAAGCATTAAACCAGGGTCACCAGATCCCGGCAGCATCCTTCTGTCAGTGTGGGTCTGCCACTTGTTTACTCCAACTCCTAGTACTTGCTTCTGGGTTCTCATGCCTTGAGTGAGCAAAAGGACATTAACCTTCAATACATTTCATATGTGCAGTATTATTTAATCTTCCCACCTACATCGAGAAGTAGGTATCATCATCACCATTTTATAGATGAGAGTATTAAGGATCTGAATGAGTATGTGAACAGTCCAAAGTCACAGAGGTAATAAATGGTAGAAATAACTCTCAAGTCCTGTTCTGTCTGACTCTCAAGTCCAGACTCTTTAACGCTACACCATAATCAGAGATTGTTAAAGTGAAAAGGAAAAAAATTTCAGAGATACAGAAGAAACATATGTGAAAACAAGCATTATTTTGTGCCTTAAACAACATGCCTGTGCTTGACCAGTAAACAAAATGCACAGATTGTAAAAAGGAGGCTGTGAATTAAAGATGCCATTGATGTAACAGCATAAAAACAATCATTTTTAGATTTTCCTGAAACATGCTGGAACAAGACAGATGGGGCAAAGGAAGAGGAAGCAGAGGCAAAACTTAAGTGTGATCTGGATTGGCTTAAAGCAGCCAACAGAACGTCAGCTGGGAAATAAATACAGGCTGACCGGAAAACCGCCTCACACAATTGCCTAACAGTCAACCAGAGGATGTGTTGCTTTTATTAATGCAATTTATTATTCTCTTGCCTGATAGTGGCCAACTCAATTGGGTTCTTCCTGGCTGCCACAGTCATTTTGCGGCCAGTGGAAACCTGTACACCAACGGCGATTTCCAGGGCAAGGGCACTGTTTACCTGGGGCAGGCAAGTATCGAGATAACCATCGAACCTAGGTTTCTGCCAGTCTCACTGTGTGATTTGTAGAAGGTGATGCACAATCAGATATTAGATCCCCAGCATTCACCTCCAGGGCACGATCATCTATATGCAAAACACCAGTGACCTAGTGGCACTTTTTCAAATATCCATAATCTCAGAGAACAATGGTAGATTTTTTTCCCTTTAATAAGAATCATCAACTAGAAGCTCCTAGGCATAGCCTAAATCTACCCTTGGCACGAGAAAACTAGAATTCCACAGGAAAGGAGCTTCTAAAATGGAATCAATTCTCTGTTTCTATTATTCTGATGCTTACTCATCACAATATCTTTATATTATCCACAAAAGCAGTAATTTCAGAAGCTGGTAAATAAATGTCTCAATGAAAAATATACTCTCATGTTGAAATCAGATAATCATAAAAACACTAAATTTCTGTAACCACTTGCTCTTCTCCCAAACCTAAATTCATCAGTCTTCTAACTGGAATAAAACAATGATCTGAAATACTGGAACTTCCCTGGTGGTCCAGTGGTTAGGACTCCACACTTCCAATGCAGGGGGGCACAGGTTCCATCCCTGGTTGGGAGGCTAAGATCCCACATGCCGAGCAGCGCGGCCAAAAAATAATAATAATAATAAAATACTGTCCTCTATTGAACCATAATTTAAATACTTTAAAATGAGCTTCCACTGAATTCAGACAAATCTTTGACAGTATCCACCAGGCATATATCACAGCAAATTAGGTGCTGTGTGGGATTCTGAACACTCGGAAGCAGAAACTAAGCTTTTGAGACTCCACGGAGGTAACCCAAGAGTCCTATTTCTCTGCTTTCCTTGTAAGTTCACATACCCCCTTATTGGAAGTTACTTTCTCTAAAAACAATGGTTTTCAAAGGGTGGTCTATATATAGGCTCCTGTGTGTCCCCAGACACTTTCAGGGGATCTGTGAGGTCAAAACCATATTCATAGTAACACAAAAGGTCCATGTGTCTTTTTCACTCTCACAAGTTGTAGTGGAGTTTTCCAGAGGCTACGTGATGTGTGGTGACATCATCACTCTGATGGTAAGTGGAAAATGTACCGTGTATTCCTACACTTAAAAAATGTCTCAGTTTAATGTCTAATATGGTAAGTATTGACTGTCGCAGTTTAATATCTAATATGGTAAGTATTGACAGATAGGATGAGTGTCGAGCTGGTAAATGTTCAACAACTGGCTCTCCATGGGGGAAAAAAAGCTCCGATTTGTAGCATTTGCCGATTTCAGGTGTAAATACCCGCGCCATGGCCAATTACAAACCGACAAGGTGATCATCACTGACCTCAGAGTTGACAGATGTGCACTGTCTGCTCCCGCACCCAGCACAAGCCGGCCCTGGGACACCACGGCTCTAACCCGCTTAAACAGAAGCTCTTTCAGGTCCTTGATAACTTTTATGAGTGTAGAGGGACTCTGAGGCCACGAAATCTGAAAACCGTAGCTCTACAGGAATTTTTTCAAACCGTGGGTTGTGACCCACAAGGAACAAAATAAAATTTAGTCTCAAATGCCTTTTTTTTTTTTAAATGGTAAAGAACAAAAAATATCAAAGTTTTCACAGGTACTGAGCATTATCTGATGAAACTGCATCACAATATAAAATGTATTCCTGGTTTTATTTATAAAGTTTGCAAAAAACACTGGGGGCAGCAAGCTGGAGAAGAATAGGCATATGGCGGCCCTGTGGAATCTGGCCGCATGAACCTGAGCTGGGCGGACATGGGGAGAGAGGGCAACTCGTGGGAAGAGGCGGCACAGCCAAGGACAGAGAGCTGCTGCTGCACGACCCACCGCCCTCGGCGGCCAGGCCCCAGAGCAACCTCACAGGCCGGACAGGGAGTACGTTCTGACAGAGCCGCGAGACAGGGCTTCTCAGAAGAATGCGAGTTACCACCTGCCCGACGAGGACGCCTCTGCTTCCTCATCCCCTGACGTATTTTGCAAATACTTTCTCTCGTCCCGACAGTAGAGGCAGAGCGGTATCAATGAGAAGAGGCCACGGGACCTGTGGGGAGCCCGCTCCTACTCCAACTGAGTCCAGATCCAAACGGGCAGAAGGCTACTTACTGCAGTAAGACTGCTTTTTACGTCCCCGTTAGAGGTGCTGTGAGTCATCGTACTGTCACTCACACAAGAGTAAGACAAACACTTAAGATCCTACCAGCGGGCTTCCCTGGTGGCGCAGCGGTTGAGAATCCGCCTGCCAATGCAGGGGACACGGGTTCGAGCCCTGGTCCCGGAAGATCCCACATGCCGCGGAGCGACTAGGCCCGTGAGCCACAACTACTGAGCCTGCGCGTCTGGAGCCTGCGCTCCGCAACAAGAGAGGCCGCGATAGTGAGAGGCCCGCGCACCGCGATGAAGAGTGGCCCCCGCTCGCCGGAACTGGAGAAAGCCCTCGCACAGAAACGAAGACCCAACACAGCCAAAAATAAATTAATTAATTACTTAAAAAAAAAAAATTAAAAAAAAAAAAAGATCCTATCAGCAAACCTAAGAGAATAAGAATTTGTTATGAGCACAGAAAGGCCTTGTTGAAGTCTTCCTCCATAGGCAGAGTCACCTCACAGGCACAAACCCTGCCCGTGTAACAGAACAAAAGGCTAACAAGCCTAAATATTAGCAATTTTCACACTGAAAGACCTTCTCTAATTACAGCCCACATGCTCCAACACTGAGTTCCTTTTAAAAATCAATTTTCAGGATACTGTGATGCAACAGAGCTCTTAACACAGGACTCACACACACACAAAAATGAACTTCATTTAAACTTTCCTGAAAACTGAAAACTCACTGACACTCTTCAGAGTGTAAAACACTATATTTAAATGTTCTGTTTCTAGGTACCCTTAATACTGTCTAAATAAATTCATGATAGTGCTGCTGGCTCCATAAAATTCATTTCACTGTTTCAGTTACTGACAAAATCAAACAAGTCTATAAAGTGGTTTTCTATTAAAAATTTTTTTTAATTTACTCTATCAGAACATTATAATTATCCCCCCAATATGTCTACATTTCCAGCCAAGTGCCAGCAAGAGGATGAATATGCCAGAGTTTTGTTTGACTTCAACCACTTTCTCAATAAGGAAAATATTTTACTGGGAATAAAGGTGAAGGGGAGGTTGTTCCCATTATAACAGTTACCTGGCGTTCGCCGCCTTCAGGTCACAGAAGTGAGCGAGTAAAGCTCTCACGACATCATTGCAGACAACTCTGACCACGTCCACGTGGCTCAGCCTGTGGCGCAGCTGTCTGGCAACTTCCCAGAAGTCCTCGGAAAGCAGGTGGTAGAGCTGCCCCTCATCTCTGCTGAGGCTTCCATACCAGGACAGGATGTAGTCTCTGTAACTGTAGTCAAACACTACCGGGAAGAGACAAAGCGACATGTCAAACATGGGTGAAAGCAGCAGACACCGAGACCACTTTTCTACTGGAAGCTGGCCACCTGCTATTTAGTAGTCACTGTCTAAAATATGTGGACTTTTTTTTTTTTTTGATGTGGACCATTTTTTTTAAAGTCTTTATTGAATCTGTTACAATATTGCTTCTGTTTTATGTTTTGGTTTTTTGGCCGAGAGGCATGTGGGATCTTAGCTCTCCGACCAGGGGTCAAACCCACACCCCCTGCACTGGAAGGCAAAGTCTTAACCGCTGGACCGCCAGGGAAGCCCCTCACTCTTTAAAATTTAAAGAGAGTAGAAAACAAAACAAGGGAAGACATACTCTTTCCTGAAGCCTTTCAAAATGAGAGAGTCTCATCTAACTAGAATTTTGGGGGTGTGGTGACCATAGATACTGGATTTTCTCAGATAGCCCAATCTTTAAATATTCTATCTTGGTACCAAACTCTCTGATTTTTTTTTTTTTAATTTTAAATTGCTCTAGACAGTACAGATAGGACCAATGGGTGGAAATCACAAGGAAGTTGTTTTTTCTGTTCAACATAAGGAAGAACTGAATAAAACCATTAAAGCTATTCGAGAGGCTGCCATATTAGATGACGAATGTTCCATCATAAGAAATTTTTAAACAAGCTGAGTATCTAATGGACAAGGATGACATGGAAAAATTACTTCCTGAGATGGTAGGCTGGATTACACGACCTCCAGGCTTTTATATCCTTTTACCCTCCTTCTGGGCACCCCAATGCCAAGCAACAAGAGCATGATGACACACACCTTGCCAATAAAACACTGCTAATTTGTTCATGTGCAATTCTTTCTCTCGTACTCTTGTATCAAAGTTTTCATGCCAAAGAACTTTTAGCTAGTAGCAAATAAATCTGCAAACCAAAACGTTTGGAAAAATAGAAGCATTTTTCCTTTCATTAAAATTTAATTTCAAATTAAAGCAGGAAATTAAGAGCAATTATAAGAGACTTAATCTCTAAAAATAAGATCTTTTCAGCATGCTAAAAGATTTATGTGAAGGGCATATTCACCTACATAATGTCTCACTACATTTGTTAACCACATTGCATACTCTAATTATTACACATCTGAAATACTCCTCTGATAATAGGTTTTGGTGAGAAATGGATAAAAATAAATACTGACAAAAATCTGTACTCAGTAATAGAGATATGTGTTAGCCCCAGGCATATCTTCCATCAATAGCTCATCAGCATCCCTCTTCAAACTAAGTATCATAAAAATATAACAAATATAAAAAGTACAAAACAAAGCCATGATTCTAAGTACGTATTACCTAACTACATACACTCACTTACACAAGTACACATATGAACAAAATGTTTTTAAATATACCTTTTAGGTCAATTCAAGGAGACAGAAATTCGTGATCATAAAATCATTTTATGGTCTTCATTAAGAAATAAGCATAAGTAATGTAACAAACCACAGTGAGAAGTGAAAGAACACTTATTCTCACTGCCAAGCAAAGAGATTTTCTTCTAAAGGCAAAACAGCCAACAAAAATCCAGATGCTATTATCACTCAAATACATCTAATTTCTAGGACGGCTCTCAAAGAAATAAGCAGTAAGAGGGAATCACTGAAGATTAGAGAGAATGGAATAACATGATTAGAACTTCAGCTTTAGTTAGATTAATCTGAAAAGAAGATTTAGGGTAACAAAGTAGAGAATTACTAGAGGTGAAGAGACCAGTTAAAAAGCTACTATTTAGTCTAGAAAATGTGATGCTAGGTAAGTCTCTATCTATAAATGTTCAGAACAAGGAATGACTCAATCTAAGTAAATAGTATGAGAGAGAAGCTCCGAGACAGCCATTTTCCATCTCTGCCTTCTCCCCAGGATAACTCAGGGTGCAATCTTCCATGCCCAAGAGGTAGAGCCCCACAGGTTGTAAATGTCCATGACCTGAGTCCCCTGGCACAAAGAAACAGTCCTCATCCCACCAGGAACTGCCCCAACGATAATGATAAGAACAACAATTTCATTGATATACAGATGGCCCTTTACAGTGTACAAAGTTTTCAAAAATGCAATTAATAATTACTCTCTGTGTGCAAAAGGAAAGTCATCTTCTGGGAAGATTTTGGGGTTATTAGGTTATGTCACTGGTTGATCTATTCATTCATTCAACAAAAATGGACGGATATTTCATATCACCAGGTAAAGAGTCATGAATGAGTGTGGTGGCCCCCAAGCTGTAAGCTTATTCAGCTTTCTGCTTTCCGGAGAACTGCTTGTCTCTTTCTTGGTATGCACTCCTGACGCTGCGGTATTGAGCGTAAAAAAGGAAAATGGCTTGCAGCCAGTTTCGTTCCAGGTGCCTGCTCTGGATCTAAGAGCCCCTGGTTGTTCCCCAGAAGAAGGACGTGCTGCCCTGAGGGGGAAGTCTGTATCTCCAAAGAATGGCCCATAAGGCATGCTGACGCATAGATAGTGGCGCATAGATAGTGGCGCATAGATAGTGGCGACAGAATTATGTGGAAATACAAGGTTTACTGATTTGTTGTCTAGTATTCGTTCAGTACTAAACCTATATATATATTCATGCTCTTTGAATAAACTTGCCTTGCAACCATCAGTTGTCTTGGCCCTTCTGACCCCATACTGGTGCTTTTCAGTTCCTTACCCCTCACCGCCAGGAACTTCTAGCTTTCTGCAGCCGGTCTGCGGCAAATGAGGGACTTCCCTGGTGGTGCAGTGGTTGAGAATCTGCCTGCCAATGCAGGGGACACGGGTTCGAGCCCTGGTCTGGGAAGATCCCACATGCCGCGGAGCAACTAGGCCCGTGAGCCACAATTACTGAGCCTGCGCGTCTGGAGCCTGTGCTCTGCAACGAGAGGCCGCGACAGTGAGAGGCCCGCGCACCGCGATGAAGAGTGGTCCCCGCTTGCCACAGCTAGAGAAAACCCTCGCACAGAGATGAAGACCCAACACAGCCATAAATAAAAATAAAAATAAATTAATAAAGACCACTGTGATAGCATAATTAAAAAAAAAAAAAAAAAAAGAATCCACCTGCCAATGCAGGGGACACGGGTTCGGGCCCTGGTCCGGGAAGATCCCACATGCGCGGAGCAACTAAGCCCGTGCACCACAACTACTGAGCCTGAGCTCTACAGCCCGCGAGCCACAACTACTGAGCCCACGTGCTACAACTACCGAAGCCCGCGCGCCTAGAGCCCGTGCTCCACAACAAGAGAAGCCACCGCAATGAGAAGCCCGCACACCGCAACGAAGAGTAGCCCCCGCTCACCGCAACTACAGAAAGCCCGCGTGCAGCTATGAAGACCCAACGCAGCAAGAAAGAAAGAGAGAGGGGAAGGAGCGGGGGGGGAGGGAGGGAAGGAAGGGAGGGAAGGGAAGGAAGGGAGGGAAGGGAAGGAAGGGAAGGAAAGAAGGAAGGAAGGAAGGAAGGAAAAGAAAGAAAGGAAGGAAGGAAGGAAGGAAGGAAGGAAGGAAGGAAGGAAGGAAGGAAGGAAGGAAGAAAGAGTGAGTCATGAACAAGATAAGTTGAGCCTATGGGGAGGGGGAAGTCATGCTCTTTGAGGTACTAGCTCTGCTTCCGCTGTGTCAGCATCTAATCCTTGGACAGTCTAAGCAGTCTGTCTACTTAGAGTAGTCCAAGACTACTGAGCAAACAGCAGGTACGCGATAATTACTGAATTAAATTCTCTGGCCCACATTAGTGAGATCATCCAGGGGAGCCTAGTGAAAATTAGGCTATAGATCTAGTGAGATTTAATAGTAAGTCAAAAAGATTTTTAAAAGTCTATCTTCTGTCAGTTTTCTAGGAAATGTAACTTCAGGAGAAAGCCTTTTAAGGGTGTCTGGTATAGCTGCCAGTTCTCTCCTAACTTCATATTTAACACCATGTATTTTCATCTGAAAAACCTCAGACATTTTTTTCTGTACATATAACTGAAATTATCAGTTTTTAGAAATTTAATTTTTAAAATATCTTTTTAAACTTTAATTTGATCAAAATATATTATTCTCTTTTAAACTTTAATATTTGTAATTACACTTACTTGTCCCCATTTCTAGACATATAATATTGTACCCGCCACAATCCCCTTTCCAATCATCCTTAATACAAGTTTCATGTGACTGTCCTTCATTCTTTTATAAGGTTGACTGATATCCCTTAATTTGGTTAACAGGTTTGTCCATGAGCGAGCCTGAGTGTATTTATCCCCAACACACCTTCTCTAGGTTATATCTAAAAGAAACAAAGTTTCCTGATACCTACTTTAGGTAACAGAGAGCAGATCCTTGCTTCTTATCATGGAACTAGCTCCACTTAGCTGGCTAGTTTCATGTGACCTGCAAATTCCTACTTAATCAATGTTTAGATCCCATCCCTTTAACTAAAACATGGATGTATTTATTAAGTCTTCAAGTAAAAATTCATGAAGAAAAAATTCAAATGCAACATGTAGACAAGGATAGATAAATTTGCTAGGAATTACTATTTTCCTTTTAGAACATAATGAATTGCTTCCCATGGTAATTATATATCTTAACTTAATCCTTACCTTCTTTCAGAGCTTTGTCCATGTTATGAGAAATGACTACCCTTCTAGACTGAACTGACTCGTTTGAGTTTCCATACACAGGACTCTGAAATGGAAGAAGAAGAAGAAAAGATGCATATTACTGAATGAATAAATCATACATAAAAATAAAAACAAAGGTATGAAAAACCATTTAAACAGGCATTAAAATATTGCTTAACAGATTATAAAGGTCTTCTGGAAAAGTAAATAAATGCTTAAGGTTAAGAAATTTTTGAAAAAGAAGAATTAAGGAAGGATTTTCCCTACCAGATATCAAAACAGTATGATATCAGTGTAGGAATAAACAAATCAACAGAATGGTAGAAAGTACAAAAACACCTACATATAGATACATATATATATGAGAATTAAGAACATAATGAGAATTTGAAATCTGTGAGGAAAACAGACTATTCAATAAGTGGTGTTGGGACAATTTGATATTCATGTGGCAAAAAAGATTAGAGTCTTATCCCACACTTCATATATAAATAACTCCAAAGTGATTAAAACGCTAAATATTTTTTTTAACTAAAAAAGCATTTGAAGGAAACAAGGGAGACGCTGTGTTTAATCCTGGGATGGAGAAGGTTTCTCTAAAACAAGACACAAAATGTAAGAGTTATAAGGGGACAAAAACCCTGACAAATATGACTATATAAAATATAAGATTCCTGTTTGACAAAAGATAACTAACTATAAAATATAACTGACAGATAATATCTGCAACATGTATAACAAAGGACTATTATTTCCTATATACAGAGATCCTAAGACAAGAAAAATAACTCAAAAGAAAACCAAGCAAAGAAACTGAAAGGGCAATCATAAAATATAAACACCAATCAATTCATGAAAAAAATATGCAAACTCCTTTTCAATTAGAGAAATGCAAATCAGAGCAATGAGATACCATCAGACTGCCAAGACAGGGGCAAAGAGTCATCATATCTAATGTTGGCAAAGATATGTGGAAATGGTCATTTTCATACATTGTTGGGGGAAATGTCCATTTCTACAAGCTTTTAAGAAAACTGAGCCACGTGTCAAAATTTTAAATGCACTATCTTCACTCAGCAATTCCACTCCTAGGAATCTAGCCAGCATAAAATACCTCCACATTGCAAAAAAGTATACGTACCAAGAATTTCACTGCTATATTGATTATCAGGGCAAAAAATTGGAAATAACCCAAGTGTATATCAATAGCCAAAGAGTTAAATTATGATATGCTCATATTTTACAATATAATGCAACCCTTAAAAGGAATGAATTAGGGATACATATGCCTTCATGGGAAGTTTTCCATGATGGAAAATGTTTGGAAGCACATATGCTAAACTATTAAAAGTGGTTTCCTTTAATAGGCAGAGGCATAGGATTTTAACTTCTTCCTCCATATATGTCTGTGTAACAGTAAATTTTAAATTTTTAGTTATAAAAAGATACTAGCTGGCAAAAACAAAAAACAAAAACAGAGAGAGGCAATGTACCAGATTTAAATCCCACTATCTGGCTAGTAAGACGACATTAAAGAGGAAAACTTTTAATTGATCACATACCAAAGTGATCAAAAGCATGTATAATGTAATTGGGCCACTTATTGGTTTCAGAGCATAAAAAAAAGCTACTAGTAGTGGAACGTAGAGTACTTCTTTAGGCATGGGAAATATTACAAGCGCTTTACTAGCACCACCACAGTCACTCAGGAGATCTAAATGGCTCATGTTAGCATCACCTTCATCCAGTAAATGAGCATGAGGAAACCCCTTTGTTCTCGGGCAGGTCACCCCAACACAGCTGCAATCAACCCCATGGCCCTGGACCACCCGCCCATGAGCAGAGAATTTCTAGTCCTTGGCTTAGTTTCACACTACCCATGGGTCAAATGCCAAGAGTATCATCCATTTTTGTGATCACTGTTATTAAAAAACAAAAGCCATAGTCTTTTTTAATAAATTTACTTATTTATTTATTTTTGGCTGCATTGGGTCTTCGTTGCTGCACGCGGGCTTTCTCTAGTTGCAGCGAGCGGGGGCTACTCTTCGTTGCAGTGCGTGGGCTTCTCATTGCGGTGGCTTCTCTTGTTGCGGAGCATGGGCTCTAGGTGCGTGGGCTTCAGTAGTCGTAGCGCGTGGGCTTCAGTAGTCGTTGCACGCGGGCTCAGTAGTTGTGGCCTGCGGGCTATAGAGTGCAGGCTCAGTAATGTAGCGCACAGGCTTAGTTGCTCCGCAGCATGTGGGATCTTCCCGGACCAGGGCTCCAACCTCTGTCCCCTGCACTGGCAGGCGGATTCTTAACCACTGTGCCACCAGGGAAGTCCCAAATGCCATAGTCTTGAGATTCCTTAGCTGAAACACTTTTAAAAGCCTCAAGAATCCCTTCATGCTACAAATTAACATATAACGGTCAACACTTTCCCAAGGAATCATTTTAAAAAAAAACCTTAATCATACATAATCCTATAGACAAAAGCCACTTTATTCCTAAAAGAAATATACTCTCATGCGTTTAAAACCATTTTCTAGTCTCTGAGTAGCTTGCTATAAAATTAAGGGGTCAGTACATTTTACTGCAATTTTTAAAATTTTAGTTCGTGAAAGAAAAAAATTGAAGAGATGAGAAGAATTTTTAAATCCTAGTGCTTTTTAGAACATCAGGCAGATATTTCAACAACTTATGAACTGGGGACAAAATTTTAATTGAGTTAATACTTTTAGAGTGCTATACTGATAAATAACTTTAATCACAACTTCTCAAGTCTTCGGCAGTCTCTTACAGCTTCCCAAATTTAGGTATGGCAGTTTTCATGCACAGTACTAACCGGATGATGAAACCACAGCCAAACAACACTTAATTGAGGAGTTCCTGAATTGGGGTTCTTAAAATGGAAACTGTCTTTAAGGGCTGAGAGAGAAGCAGGTGTGAATACGACAGCACATGCATACCTAAGCATATTGTGAGCTCTTGTATCTGTCATTACAACTTCCTTCAAAACAGTGTCTTACTTTTTATCTTTTCTTTCTCTCCCTAGTTAGGGCTTTACTAATTCTTGCCATCTGTCTGCATATTTCTTTTCCCTCTCTGCTTCATACTTAGATGTAATACCTACAATAAACATGTTTGTCACTACTCACTGTACCTGAATTAGGCCTTTACTCTCTCTAATTTAAAAAGCTTATATGAGAATAACGTTTTCTATGTTGGCTCTTCACCTAAAGGCGCTGTTACTTTTTCCATCTCGTTTTCCAAACTGGTTTTGCATTTCCCTGCACCCCATCCCCCAGGGGGTCACTGGCCCTTAATAGAAAGAAAGAAAAAAAAAAGTTCTTCAGCCCTGTCCCATCCTCACAGCCTGATGGCGAGTCTGTAAGTAAGGAGAACAGGAAGATAAAAGAAAACATCACGGGCCCAAAGTAACTGGGTAACCATGCATGGAAATTCCTTTTTTAAGGATTTAATATTTACGGAGCCAGAATCTCCTCATGACTAAACTACTACGTGAGTGTAGATTAGTCACTACATACTCCTTTTCTTTCAGATCACAGAGATGGAATTCACTAATTAATCATTATCCCGAGGTGGAGAAAGAGAGAAAGGAGGGGAGGAAGGGAAAGAAGGGCAGAAGGCTGGCACTAAAGCAGAGGCACATGTGCATTCCTGTGGCCCAGAGGGCAGTGGAGCAAAACCTGTCTTCATTCTCCTTCCATTTATAGGTTTGAAAAAAGGAACTCCACACGGCAGAGACTTCCCCAAAAGATGTGTTACAGCGAATGCTAACCTCCCTCTCTGCACTGCGCAGGTCCCTCCCATTCCTCAGGGAAAGCCTGCCTCTTCCTGACAATCACTTTCCTAATAATGCTGGTTTTAGGAAAGGTGAGAGAAAAATGTGCGTCCTTTTCTCTCTGTCACAAAGGGTAAGGGACAGAAGTCTTCACTACCCGATCCAGAACTGAGGACTTCAAGTGCAGCCTGAGCAATCCGCCCTCATGTGATGTTTGGCATCCATATCCCAATATTAAGATAGATGGGAGTTTGGTGAACCAGAACCCTCGTCATGTAAAAAAATACACCTTATTTTTTACTTAATTAAAATAAATGAAACCCGTCTTCATTTTAAGATTTAAACCTAGCTTAGAACCAACTTGTCAAGATCACTTTTAATCACTCAGTGAGTTCCCTGGGGAGACAAAGTGAGCAGCCTCAACATATAATTGCTCATTTTGAAAACGTTTTCCGGGCTTCCCTGGTGGCGCAGTGGTTAAGAATCCGCCTGCCATTGCAGGGGACACAGGTTCGAGCCCTGGTCCGGGAAGATTCCACGTGCCACAGAACAACTAAGCCCGTGAGCCACAACTACTGAGCCTGCGCTCTAGAGCCGCGAGCCACAACTACTGAGCCTGCACTCTAGAGCCCGCAAGCCACAACTACTGAATCCCGCGTGCCTAGAGCCCATGCTCCACAACAAGAGAAGCCTGCGCACCACCACTCGCCACAACTAGAGAAAGCCCGCACGCAGCAATGAAGACCCAACACAGCCACTAAATAAATAAATAAATAAATAAAAACCAAAGACTCAATGCAGCCATAAATAAATAAATAAATAAATTTATTAAAAAGAAAAAAAGAAAACGTTTTCCAAAGACAGGGCAAAACCTGAAAGCTCTTCTCTGATATATGATTCTCAGCATCAAGGAATAGATGCCATATCAACAAACCCTTTCCTGAGTACATATCAGCTTTCTGTTTACTCGTGAATGTCAGCTGTTAAGTCTACAGCCATAATACACTCAAATTGTCTTTATGTCAGAGTAAAGACACCCTCTCCTGAGGGAACAACATTTGGAGAGAATCCATGTGGAGAGACCTGGGTACTCTGATACCATTAGCAACTAGACAACCAGGAATGATCTGGAATCCAGCTGAGACATACACCTCATTTTCCATTGTTTACAAGGATGACATTGTTTACTGTGTTCCTTCCTGTGGGAGCAGAGATGGGGCTAGAACAGCCAGTCCATGACTGGTAATTCCTTTCATGCCTATTACCTGAGCTACTCAAATAAACAAGTGTTTCTCTCCTTTGCTATATACTTCTACAAAAAAAAAAAAAAATTATTTATTTTGGTTTATTTTAAAAAGAAAAGCAATTGAAGGAGTGATGGGTATAATTTCCTGTAAAGCTACTGAAAGAGTGACTTATGTTAGGAAAACAAACACAAACCCCCAATCATCATTATCCACATGGAGTTGTCACGTGGCCGAGTCTTTCCAAGTATTTTCAGCATCTGACAGTCTACTGGGATCTCATGACTAATAACTATGTTATTCTCAAAACCATGGCTCCTTTCAAACCAACCATATTCTGCCTCCTCCTCAAAAAATAATTTAATCAAAACCAAAGAAACGAAGGACCCACACATATCCCTTCTCAGGAAGATAGGAAGGGACTGAGAAACTGGAAAGGCCATCTGACTTGACTAAGACCCTGACGAAAGGCTGTGACATGAATGACAACAGTCATGTCAGAATGGAAGCTGAGTGGCCACCGTGAGGAGTTATGAGGGCTCCCAAGTCCAACAGGACTTCTTACTAATGGTAGGTCCTTGTCCCAGCCACTCCCTCTCTAGCTCAAGTGGGCTTATAACACCTCAGAGAATTAAAGAAAATAATATCAGGGGTCCAAAAAAGAAACAAGACAACAAGAGCCTGGCAAGGAAAATAAATGAGTTAAGGGGATTGCTAGGGGTCCCAATTCTTTTCAACAAAAAATGGAAATCAAGAATTTTATATCATATCTCCAAGTAATTCATTTTATTACAAACACTGTGGGCTTACACTGTTTGGACCAAATCCTGAGCCACACTGGAACACTGGGCATCTAGTCGGTAATTGCTGGCTCATGGAAAACATTTAGCAGTATTCCTGGCACACAGTAGCGAAGTACAGCTATTATCACTACTAAAACTCAAAATGTTATCAACTTGCAACAAGTTGAGGCTAATCAGCTGGTTGGTTTAACAGCTGATTTCTTGGTTTTCTGAAAGGAAAGGTATAGTGGAAACGAAAGCAAGAGAGAAGGATTGAAAGTCAAGTCACCAAAGTTAAGACATAGTGTTCCTGAAGCATTTTTGCTTTTGAGGCTGTACTTTCCAGAGACCAACGTGTCCATTTCCTGGAGATGTTCTATTGCGTATTGTGCCTTTACACTTTCTATCACTGGTGAAGTTTTTAAGTATTCAAACAAAACCTGGTTTGATCAGAATCAGTTTCCTGGATTGTGCTTTATAATGTTTAACCACGGATTGGTTCAAGATGGCGGAGTAAAAGGATGTGCACTCACTTCCTCTTGCGAGAGCACCAGAATCACAACTGCTGAACAGTCATCGACAGGAAGACACTGCAACTCAACAAAAAAGATACCCCACGTCCAAAGACAAAGGAGAAGCCGCAATGAGACGGTAGGAGGGGCGCAATCACAATAAAATCAAATCCCATAACCGCTGGGTGGGTCACTCACAAACTGGAGAACAGTTATACCACAGAAGTCCACCCACTGGAGTGAAGGTTCTGAGCACCACGTCAGGCCTCCCAATCTGGGGGATCTGGCAATGGGAGGAGGAATTCCCAGAGAATCAGACATGGAAGGCTAGCGGGATTTGATTGCAGGACTTCAACAGGACTGGGGGAAACAGAGACTCCACTCTTGGAGGGCACACACAAAGTAGTGTGCACATTAGGACCCAGGAGGAAGGAGCAGTGACCCCATAGGAGACTGAACCAGACCTACCTGCTAGTGTTGGAGGGTCTCCTGCAGAGGCAGGGGTGGCTGTGGCTCACCATGGGGACAAGGACACTGGCAACAGAAGTTCTGGGAAGTACTTCTTGGTGTGAGCCCTCCCAGAGTCCGCCATTAGCCCCACCAAAGAGCCCATAGGCTCCAGGGCTGGGTCGCCTCAGGCCAAACAACCAACAGGGAGGGAACCCAGCCCCACCCATCAGCAGACAAACAGATTAAAGTTTTACTGAGCTCTGCCCACAAGAGCAACACCCAGCTCTACCCACCACCAGTGCCTCCCATCAGGAAACTTGCACAAGCCTCTTGGATAGTCTCACCCACCAGAGGGCAGACAGCAGAAGCAAGAAGAACTACAATCCTGCAGCGTGTGGAACGAGAACCACATTCATAGAAAGATAGACAAAATGAAAAGGCAGAGGACTATGTACCAGATGAAGGAACAAGATAAAACCCCAGAAAATCAACTAAATGAAGTGGAGATAGACAACTTTCCAGAAAAAGAATTCAGAATAATGATAGTGAAGATGATCCAGGACCTCGGGAAAGGAATGGAGGCAAAGATTGAGAAGATGCAAGAAATGTTTAACAAAGACCTAGAAGAATTAAAGAACAAACACCTAGAAGAATTAAAGAACGAACAAACAGAGATGAACAATCCAATAACTGAAATGAAAAATACACTAGAAGGAATAAATAGCAGAATAACTGAGGCAGAAGAACGGATAAGTGACCTGGAAGACAGAATGGTGGAAATCACTGCTGTGGAACAGAATAGAGAAAAAAGAATGAAAAGAAATGAAGACAGCCTAAGAGACTTCTGGGACAACATTAAACGCACCAACATTCTCACTAGAGGGGTCCCAGAGGGAGAAGAGACAAAGAAAGGACCTGAGAAAATATTTGACGAGATTGTAGTCAAAAACTTCCCTAACATGGGAAAGGAAATAGCCACCCAAGTCTGGGAAGCACAGAGAGTCCCAGGCAGGATAAACCCAAGGAGAAACATGCCGAGACACACAGTAAGCAAACTGACAAAAATTAAAACAAAGAAAAATTATTAAAAGCAACAAGGGAAAAATGACAAATAACATACAAGGGAACTCCCATAAAGTTAACAGCTGATTTCTCAGCAGAAACTCTACAAGCCAGAAGGGAGTGGCACGATATATTTAAAGAGATGAAAGGGAAGAACCTACAACCAACAATACCCTACCCGCAAGGATCTCATTCAGATTCGATGGAGAAATCAAAAGCTTTACAGACAAGCAAAAGCTAAGAGAATTCAGTACCACCAAACCAGCTCTACAACAAATGCTAAAGGAACTTCTCTAAGCAGGAAACACTAGAGGAGAAAAGGACCTACAAAAACAAACACAAAACAATTCAGAAAATGGTAATAGGAACATACATATCGATAATTAATTACCTTAAATGTGAATGGATTAAATGCTCCAACCAAAAGACACAGGCTTGCTGAATGGATACAAAAACAAGACCAGTATATATGCTGGCTACAAGAGACCCACTTCAGACCTAGGGACACATACAGACTGAAAGTGAGGGGATGGAAAAAGATATTCCATACAAGTGGAAATCAAAAGAAAGCTGAAGTGCCAATACTCATATCAGATAAAATGGACTTTAAAATAAAGAATGTTACAAGAGACAAGGAAGGACACTACATAATGATCAAGGGATCAATACAAGAATAAGATATAACAATTATAAATATATATGCACCCAACACAGGAGCACCTCAATATATAAGGCAAATGCTAACAGCTATAAAAGAGGAAATCGACAGTAACACAATAATAGTGGGGGACTTTAACACCCCACTTATACCAATGGACAGATCATCTAGACAGAAAATTAATAAGGAAACACAAGCTTTAAATGACACAACAGACCAGATAGATTTAATTGATATTTATAGGACATTCCATCCAAAAACAGCAGATTACACTTTCTTCGCAAGTGCACATGGAACATTCTCCAGGATAGATCACATCTTGGGTCACAAATCAAGCCTTGGTAAATTTAAGAAAATTGAAATCATATAATGTTTAACCATGAGTTAAAAAAGGTCTTGTTCTCCTTATCGATAAAAGAAACTTGTCAAACATATACTGAGAGGTTATCATTTAGGGAGACTGTATTGATAGAAAGTAGTGGTTTTGTGTGTTTTTACCCCTCTTAATCAAGAATAATTTCTGTTTTAGATATAAGAAGGAAAAGCTATTCTTTGAAATTCAAACCTACAAATGTTCTCATATGGTTTTTCTAGATTCCAAAGATGCTTCAATTTCTTTTAAAAATACTATTTCTAATTATATCAAGTGTAGAGACACATTCTATATTATAGATGTAATTCAGAATTAAATCAACTGATAACACCATTTTCCAGAGATAATCACTATTGATATTTTGGTCTATTTCCTCCTAGTTAGCAACTCCAATCCTTACTATTACTTACTCTGGACAACGTACTTTTCTGTACCTCATGTCCTCATCTGTAAAACAAAGATAACAGCGGTACCTACCTCTTAGGGTTGATAAGAGCATTAACTGAGTTAACACACATGCAGCACTTAAACAATGCCTAAAAACACATTATTAATTATAAAAATTACTATTGGTGCTTTTTTATTTTCATACACTTTTGAAGAAATTAGGATCACAGTACTCACACAGTTCTGCACCTGGTTTCTCACACTCAGTATTATATCATGAGCATCTTTTATGTAATAAAAGATTTGGAATATATTATTTTGAATTACTTATACTGTAATTTAACTATAACTACTGTGTATTTACTTTGGCCTCACCATTTTTTCCTATTTTAAATGAAAAACATATTCATTTCCATGCTATTGATCTAAGTGTAGTACCACCAAAAATGTTCTAAAAAACACTAAAAGTGTCTATGAACCATACACTGGATTTGGACTCTGACTTCAAAGGACTGTGCGCCTCGAGAATGTTGATGTGCTTCAAGCAGAGTCTTCTATCAGCCAGTGAGAAACTGAAGGGACAATAGGGCGTGGGGGGTAGGGGACACTCTGAAGCACAAACTATGCAAAGGTGAACAGGAAAAGTCCCTTTCCAGACTCTTCAACCAACACTAACCTACGTGCCTTGAAAGCCCAACACTGCAGGGTATTTATTTCCAGGTGGGGAGATGAGTAATGGCCACAGGGGCAGGTCAGGGCGTTCTCTACCCTCAGGGATACTTACAGAGTAAAGTAAACCACTTTGGCCTCCAGAAGCATAAATGTCTATCATGATTTTACCTAAAATGAACTCGGCAAGAGATCAATGGTAGATTAGATTATCAGTAGCTTCCGTAGCTTATTACGCCAGTTATCGAAGTATTGTTGTGTTCAGGCTAAAGGCCAACCCTGCCTGCATGCAGATGTAGGAATCAAGGTTCTGTTTCCATTTCTACAATGAAAGATAATCAGGATAGATCCTGAGACTAGATCCTATGACTGGGCATGAAATCAGCTAGATCTTTCCTCTGAACAAATCTGAAACTCAAATGTGCTTCAGGCTGGAGCATAACCTCATTATTATTACTATGGCAAAAGCATATGACATCACATGATAGTGGCAAGAGCACTTAATTGAGACCCAGATAAAAGGAGGCGAGAGTTGATTCTTTGCCATTTTCTTGCTGACTTATAATGAATATGTCCATTTCTCTGAGATTCAGTTTAAATAATGTCTGCCCTATTTATACTAAAGGATTATTATGCACCTCAAGAAGGATAATGCATGTAAAAGGTTTTTTTTTTAAATTATAAAACAGTATTCAAATATAGTTATTATGGTGCCAAAAGTCACAGTCCAAATTTTTTACAGTGTTAATCAAAGAATGATTATAGTTATATTACATGTGATTAGTATTATGACCTATCATACTTTCAGATTTGACTAGTATCACAAGCAGATTCCTTTAATAATGTTTCTTGGTGATTAATCTGCTTTCTAAGAGAAAAACGATTATTAATGCAAACACAAAATCTCTATTAACTTATTAATAGAGGTGTTTCTTGAGATAGGCTAATATACTAAGGATTGTTTTATCATTCAGTTGGAAGAATTAGACTCATGGGAAGAAAAAATGTGCTTCATTTCTAATGTCAAGGACTCAAATCTGAAGATCCTTAGGAAACACACTCCACTTGATTACAAGAGAAATTTAAGTATATTTCAAACCAGACACAGATTTGGAAACTAAAATTATAACAGGCACTTGAAAGTATACAGGCAGCAGCAGTTTGTCTAAACTGGCAAATATAGAACAGAGACTACGGCTGGGGGAGAAGAATGAAGAAAAAGCAAATTGGCTTAGGAAAGATCACTGAAAACTGGCATTAGCTTTTTGCATTCCTGAAAGGTCTGTAGGAATAAAAATTCTGTAGCCATTTTATCACTGGCTTCCATTGTAATTCTGAGCTCATAAGGGAAATCAGAGGTTTCCACGATATGAATCACATTTCCATCAACTCATTCAATCATCTCACACATACTGAGGGCTCTGTGCGTCTGCCACTTAGTTGGGTACCAGAGACAAAGGTAAATACATGACATTCTCTGTGCTCAAGGGGCTTAATCTATCCTTGATGGAACAGAAGCTCATAATCGAGTAACTAATGAGCTCTAACAATGGGGCAGGCTCTGCTTAGGAATTCTAACATTCTTCCCATTCTGGTATCTCCTCTACATTCCACACTCCGGTCCAGGTCACAGGAGAACAGCTACTCAAATATACAACCAATCCATGAGATCATTTCATAAGAATTTTGAAGTTCATACGTATTGAAGTAAATTACAAAAATTATTCTCATTTCATAAGAGTTCGCACTGAAACCACTGAATATAAATGTAGAAGAGTGGTTGCCCCTGCTTCAAAGCTATCACGTAACCCAACAACTCAATGAGTCACACAGAACTGCTTTTTTTCACAGAGGTCTTTAGTAATGAAAGCAATCCCTTTTTTTTTTTTTTTAAACTCTGTTACTGTCCTGGATACCATAATACCATTCTTATTAAATTTGTGGACTGGCTTTTAAATGAAAACTGGTGATAAGATATTTAGGACCTGGTTGGAAAAATATCACATTGGTAATTTGATTCCAATTCCAGCGGGATTTCTATTTCCATAGTTCCCTTGAAGCGAAAAGCTGAGCTCTGGGCAGTGGCCCGGATAACATACATGTACAAGATATTAAGGTGCGTGAGATGGATTACTGCCATAAAACTACTAGTTGCAAAAAACCGAAAATACAATTCAAACAGGCCGATTTTTACATCCCTCCTAACTGGAGAGTAAAAATTATCTGCCCCAGCCTAGGTCTAGATCATAAAAATTCTTTCTTCCGTTTCTATCTAAAATAAATGTGTTCAAATTCAAAGACTAAAACCTTCCCTTATGAGAAACATGGTATTAAAGACAAGCCTTAGTGCGGCAGCCACTCTACCTCTGAGCAGAGAGAATGCAGCAATGCTTACTCTCACATGTGGGTCCGTCAGACACGGACACCGCCCGCGGCTCCGAGTCTCCCCGGCCCTTGCTGACATCCGGAGGCCCCCATCCGCTGCCTGAAAATACACTAACCCATTTTCAACAGTCACTTGGGGAATCTGTTCTAATGCAGATTTCTAGATCCTATTCCTCCCTCCCCCCACAAAGATTCTTAATTCAGAAAGTTTATAAGGTGTGTCTTGGACATACAGCATTTTTTAGCAAGCATTCCTATATTATTTATAAATCCTTAGACCACATCTTGAGAAACACCACTAAGTGGTCGTGATGACAAAAGATTAAGACCCCTGAAAAAAGCTGAGAAGTTTTATTCTTTGGAAGATTTATTTTAATACACGAGTAGAGCAATCATTTTACATAAATTGGGGCAGTCACAAAAGATTCACCAAACCTCTTTCCACCTGTCTTAAAAATTACCCTCAACACGTCATCCTCCTCACTATGGGCAATTAATTTGCCTCCCAGTTACCAAGACAGTCGAGGCGACCCAGTTTGAAACATCTCAGTTCCCTGCCAGCTGCCTACGAGCTTCTCTCTCTGCTCCCACTTTTACCTCTTTCCCATTAGTCTCAAGCCCAAACCCTCCACCAGTGCTCTGGTCCTGTCGGCCTGGCCGCTGCTCTAGCAAGCATCCTCTGCCTCTGGGATTTCCCTCTCTACTTTTCAAGATTTCTCTTTAACCCAAAGATGTGATTAAATCTCTCCTCAAAACCAAAAATTCCCAAAGCACACGCACCACACACACCTGTGAATGCCGCCTTCTCTTCTCTCCTTCTCATCCAAGCTTCCAGAGAGCGCCGTGCACCCCGTCTCAGCCTCCTCAACTGTCCTCACTCCTCACCTAAGAGGATAAACACCACGTCTGCCCCATGTCCACCCTGCCCTCCCCAGACACCACCCGCACAGGTGTCCAGGGTCAAATCCAAGGACACTTCCCTGCCCTCCTTCTGGACTCCCCCCACCTCACCCAATACTGGCCACTGGGTCCCTGTTGCTCTCTTGGCTTCTCTGGGTTTCTCTCTCCTATTCACCGTCCTTCTCACTCCTCTGCCTGCCCTTCAGCTTGCTGCCTTTCAACCACTGCGGGCCACCCTTGGCAGTCTCATCGACCTGTAGCTTTAACTACACGTGCACACTGACTCCCACCAGATCTGTTCCCCCGATCTCTCCCCCTAATGGCAGAGCTGCAAGCCTACCTGCAGGCTGAACATAACCACAGGCATCTCAAAATCCGCATGGTCAAAACTTACCTCCTCACCTTCCACCATCCCAAACCTGCCCACGTGGGCCATGTCCATTCAGCCACCCAAGTCAGAAACCTGGAATTCACCTGACTTTTCCCTCTCCTCCCTCCACAAATGTTTATTGGGCAGAACTGAAGAGCGTGGTAGAGTTGACCGGAGGGAAGAGCTTGAGCTAGGTCTTTAACAAGAACTGAATGTGCAGAAATGGGGGCAGAGGTCTTCCAGGGGCACATGGGTGCAACACATACACCCCATAAAGGTAAAGTCAGGAACAGCGAGAAGCTTGGTTAAAGTGAGGAGTAAGTGAAGGTGTGAAAGGCTAAAAAGAGAGGTTCCTCTTAGTCCTGAAAACCTTGGCGATGAAGCGAAACATTCATTGTTTTGACTCCACTGCTTCCTTCCTCCTTAAAGGACTGGCTAGGCCAATCACAGAATCACGGCCCCCTCCCGCAGCCGACAATTCCATACAGGCGGGTACCCGCCCAAACCTTGCCAAACAGATATGAATGGAACACTGCCACTGCATTTCTAAGAACACTTTCCTTGTTCCAAAAGGGCCTTTCCCCATCTATATCTCATCCTGTGTGGCTATGGTGCCTGAAATGCCTGCAGCCATCTAGCCACTAGCCAGGGCGTCAGGCCCACCCACGTGGAGGGCAGAGTTAAGAAAGATACAGAGAGATGGTCCTGAGGCTGGACACTCCCACACGGAGCCTGCCCTACTACTCCTGGGCCTGTCCTACCTCTGGGTTATGTATCATTTCTTAAGATAATAAATCTCCTTGTTGCTTAAAAAAAAAAAAATGTGGTGATACAGGTATAAGTCATGTTTAGAAAACACTGGGTTAAAAAGGTTCCTTTACTAAACAGCTAAACAGGTTCCTTTACTAGGATTTCTCACAACGTTAGCATAGCAATACACAGTGTAAAGCTTCAAGAACTTGGTTTCTCAAATTTATGCGACCCACCCCCCCAACCCCACAAGTCTCTCATCCTGCCTCTTCTGTTTTTGCAGTATACCTAAAAGCATCTCTGAAATTAAGTGTTTATGGATCATAGCTTAGAAAACTGATTTTTCCTAGAACAGATGAAAAGAATGTATGACTGACTGTTATGACACAGTATAGTGACAGCAGAGTAACACAGAAAAAGTGCCATGGGACCCCAGAGGCTTCACTGCCGTTCTACGAGGTTCTCACTCAGAATGGCAGCTGGGTCTCACGTTATATCTCAACTCTAGTAAAATTTTAGTGGCTGCCTGGAATGCTATGTTGAAAAGGATTCTGAGGTTTCATCCAGACGCAGGGAAAATAAAAAAGCTGCCTTACTTGATTAGCAATGATTGTCACGAACATAGAAAGAGCAGTTGTGACATCATTCTGAGACCTCTAAAGTGACACTAATTCCTAAACAGGTCCTAGAACCAGCCCAAAGATTCTCAAGTTTTTTAAAACGTGAATCAGGTTTTAAATTAGACCAAACTAATGTTTAATAATTAAAATGGTAATAAAGTGGTTAACTACAGAGGCTCCAAAATAAGAAAGACCTGGGTTTATTTTAGTTCTTCCACTTGCTCCGGGCACATGATTTAGCCTCTCTAAACCTCAGTTTTCCCATCTGTAAAATGAGATTAACAGTCCCTACCTCAGGTGGAAGGTATAAAAATTTAACTGGGTAATGCATATACGCACCTGCATACAGTAAATGCAATAAATATTAAGTTTAGCTATAGCAATTACTAAGGCATTCACTTTATGACATTCACATTATGGCTCTTGCAGTGCATGTATTTGTCCACTGTATTCACAGCCATGGGTTAGAGTAAAATGAATCAAACTGAGGCCATAGAAACCATTTTCCTGAACCCATAAACAATGTCAATTTATAGGCTATCATAAGGAAATGGCAAAGACGATTGCAAAGCACTGTTCAAACTAAGTGTTACCTGTCTTGAAGACATAGAGTATATAAATCTAACTACTGAGTGATTACTCTTTGCAAAAGACAGATCTCATACATATTTCTTCCAATCTCTCCATAGAGAAGGCCAAGACACAATGACCAAACCAACAGCAATGAGCCTCCCTAACACCTAGAATGAGTCCCCCACTCTCTCAGGGGCACCGGGCTTTCAGTGCTAGAACCAAGACAGTTCTGAGCAAACCAGGACAATTGGTCACCCTACAAACAAATGAGCAGGTGAAGTCCCAACAGTTGGGTCTGAGTCTGGCTGTGCTGCTCAGAACTGAAACAGAATGAGTTCATGAAATACTATTTTCCCTTAAAAGAAATCAGGGCTCTTTGTGGAGAAATGGCTAATTCCAGGCGTGAGCAGAAAACGCTCAAAATGAACCTGAAATATCCTATTATACCAGATAGCAAGAAAACTCTCAGACTTAGTAGGGTCATATCAAAAGGACTCAGGAGTCAACTTGAAAAGGTTTCCACTGGGCAGAGATGGGACTGCCTAAGCTTCAAAAAAGATAATAATTACAACTAATTGAAACCCATCAAATACATTCAAATCCCTGAGTTCACAATACTTTTTTAAACACATAACTAGTTGGTCACCTTCAGAGGATGATGGGGAACCAACTCATTATCTTGGAAAACTGATAATGGGACAGAATCTAGCATTTATCCTGCTTTTCTATAGGAACTGTACCACTGTGCAACCAAACAGTAGATGATGGGAAAATGTCTCTTTTAAAAAAATATTCAAACCAATAAATAAGACAAATGACAGAATTAAAACATCCCTATTTGTCACCCCCCAAAAATTAACAGATCCAGGTATTGAGCATCAACAGCTACTAACAACAAAAAGAAAGACAATCAGATATTACGTGCCTCCTGATGAAAGGTCACACCACCACCTACAGTCCTGCCAAAGGGGTCAAACACAAGTCTGATCAGTCCTCTGGGTCCAGTGTCAATTTGTAGGACATACAAAGGAGGAAGGAACAAGCTGAGCTGTATCATTCATATGCCACCAGCAAAATCCAGACTATAGGACACTCCAGGACAACTGCTCCAGGTTCTTCAATAGATAACCCATAGGGAAAAGAAAAGGATACTGGGAAGACTTAATTTTTTCAAATGGGCAAGACTAAGCCATAATGTCCACGGATGCATGCTTGACTGATAAAACTGTAACAACACGCAAGGACGTGATTATTATAGAGTCAAGATGGCGTTACTTAGGTGGAAGGGAAGGGAATGCCATTGGGGTGGAGATATAGGGGGGCTTCTGGGGCTTCTGGAAGTTACAAGGGTATTGTCTTTATAATCACTCATCCAACTATATATTTATTTTGTGTAATTTTTCTGAAGCTGCATCTTTATTCTTATAAAAAAGTTTTTTTAAAAAGGTAAAAGTGTAACATCTACCATTTAACACCTTCTAATTCAAAGCACTTTTACAAATACTAGTATTTATATTTTCAAATACTATCACATTGTTCCAAACAACCTCTTAAGGTATTTACTATCTCCACTTTTCAGATAAGGAGACTGGGGCTTAGAAATCTTAGGTAAGTTGCCCACTGTCACGGGGTTATTAAAGCAGAGCCAGATTCAAATTCAAATAACTGGCTGACTCCAGAACCATTCTCTTCATGCCTGTGCTCTACTGATCCCCAGTGATTCATTCACTCAAGACATGTTTACTGCTTACCTACTTAATCATACTAGATGTTAAAGATACAGGGGGGAGTTTCTGCCTTCATGGAGTTCAAGGGTTAATGAGAAAGACGGACAAGGAACCGTCCAAGTATAAAATCACAACTGTGCTAAGTACAATGAAGAAAAGGTTTACGGTGCCACAAGAATATATGAGCTTCTCTGCAAAAGTGATGGCTGAGGCCTGAGGAGAAGTTAGCCAGGTAAGGGCACAGCGGGGCTCCAGGCAGAGCAAGCAATATTCAAAGTTGCCATCCAAAGACCAAGGTTGGCACTTTGAGGGCTGAGGATAGAGCATGAGAAGTGAAGGTAATTATGACAGGAGACCAGGCTGGAGAGCTGGCAAGAACAGGAAGCTGACGGCTCTTAATTAAACATGCTGCAGAAGAGGGATTGGACCGGGTGTGCATTTTTCAGAGAAGGAATTGGAGGAGCGACACGGAGGCAGAGAGATGAATTGAGGGGCTGTTGCAGTCACCTAGGAGGCACATGATGGCAGCTGGGACCAAGCAGGAGAGATGGAAAGAAGTGGATGGACGTAAGATACCCAAGAGGTAAGGAGACAGGTCTGGGGGATGGACTGCATGTGGGGAGGAAGGAGAAGGAGAGTTCAGGAAGGACTCGGGCTTCTGGCTGCAGGACTTTCGGAGGTGCTAGTCGCTGACGCAAGGAGCAATGGGAGAGGGACGGAGACACTGATCACAAGACAGATGGAGCCTTGGACTTGTTGAGTTTCAGGCACCACTGAGGGTACCAAGTGGAAAGGTCAAGTTCAGCAGTTGAATAAGTGAGTCTAAGCCTGAGGAGTAAATCTCGACTCCTCCGTGCAGAGATGGTTATTGCAGGGGCCCCCGGGGAAGCCCGCCTAAGAGTGAGATACTTCCAAAAATGGGACCTCAAGAATGATCAAAATTCAAATCTAGAAAACAAAGCAACCTCCTGAGCTAATCTAGGGGTTGCAATCTCAGAAAGGTTTAGTGAAATGGGAAAAAAAATCAGAAGGAACAATATGAGATCAACAACTGTGCCTCAGGAAAAGCACGTCACAATTTCTGGGATGTTTAAGGTATTAATTTCACGCCTAACAAGTTGGCAGGGTTTGCACATGGCCCTCAGGTGTATATCTGTAGGAGTATATTTGTATACGAGGAAGAGGCCTTTGGGAGGTGCCTTGTGTGTAGCCGCTCAAGGTTGGAGACAGAGGAAGCTCTGGAGCTAGGAGAGAAAGCCCGAGCTTGACCCCAGGGGCTGCTCTGAGCCAGGTACAGAAATGAGCCAGACAGAAGGGATGGGTCTGTCTTCACAGGAGATGCAAACAGAGACATAAACTCCTCAGCTTCTATTACAAGGTAAAAACCAAAAAATTTTAAGTATACCTGAGTGAGAGAAACAAGGCTACATTCTCAACTTCCATAAAGCACATAAAGTGGCTTTGGCTCAGGAAAAAAACAAAAACAAAAGAAACCAGAAGGACCGAGCACTCCTGGATATCCAGTTTTAGGGGACTGAGACAGCAGTAGCCCAAGAAGAAATGTGCTTTTTCACAGACTGGCACAGGTGACAGAAAGAAGGCTCTCTCAAATGTTTTGCAGGCACCCGGAACGGAAGAACATAAGTGAACATATTCATAAACATAAAAATACTGCCTGTGGGCTGGCAGAAATGAGGGGAGAACTGCAGGATGAGGTCCTGCATGAGCAGACAGGAGCAAACCCTATATAATTTGAGTTACTGCTATTAATGTAAACTCACTCATACATACAAGGTGGGTGAGAACTACAGAAATTCAGGTAACTTTAGAAATGAGTATTTGTTAAAAATGCATCCAACTTTCCAAGAAGTGTATTCTACACTAAAATAGAAAGCTTACTAAATAGATCTTAGTGACCTAAACAAGTTCCAGTGTCTCATTCTAAAAATGCACTATTCATTCCGGTTTCCCCTTCGGCCTCAGAGGCATTTTACTTGGAGTTACCATATTCATTTTCCTCTACGTCCAGCTCATGGCGTTCATACATGGAAACCCCAGGCTGACTGACAAATGTACCAGGACTGGCCAGTACCTAGAGTCACTGATAAGCACCGGCCAGCCCTGGGGACAGACGGGCACAGCTCATTCTCCTAACTGCATTCTCCCAAAGCAGCATCTGAGCTGAAAAGCCCACCAAAATGCAACCAAACCCCACTGGGCTTTCTGGAAAGCTCCACTGTGTAACTAAATAACACATCCCAGGACTAAAGGAGGGTGTAGAAGTGACTAACTGAACCCAAGCCCTGGCCCCCCGGGGTACCCAGCAGAGTCCTTGAGAAGGACTGCCTATCTACCCCTGTCATCTGTCACCTCCACCCAAACAACCAACCCTCATTTAGAAAGTGACCTAACAGTGAAGTTGGTAAAAATACAAGTTCCAAGTTTGCAAGTCTTTCAAAAGCAAAGCTGCCAAAAAATAAAAAAGAAAGAAAAAAAAAAAGGCAAGTTTGTATGCCATCATTTTAATACTAACAGCCTTCTACAGACACTTCCTTTTCTGAAGCCTAAGCCCTCAGCACCAAACTTGCTGAGTCACCTTTTTTTAAGTACAGTTGTGTGTACTATTCTGACTGCACAAAGGCTCATACATTCTAAGGAATCTAGGGCACTTCCTACCCCCAAAATGATAAGGTTAGGAAATGAAACCTAAGATACTTTTAAGAAGGCAACATTCAATTACTAAGGTGACATCGTAGCGTGTTCCCAAAGCAAAAGCAGCTTAAGATTCAAGGGAGTCAGAAATAAGCTTCCTGGGAATGACCAGAATTTAGGCTCCAAGCAGACCACTCAAGCTTGGAGACTTTGGTCTTCACATTTGTGAATAAACAGTAGGACCCTTTGGTTTGGGGCCTGAATTTATTATTTAGAGGGAATGTTAAGATACTCTTGAAAAGATTCTTGAACCCATCTGTAATGATAACTACTGATAATTTACATGAAAGAAACGTCTCACTCAATCTTGACTTTTCGCCTCCGGACTCCATTCCCACAGCTTCACTGACTCACTTTTTATCACTGCAACTGATCAGTGTTTCTCCTGAGTCCCTCCCAATCACATTTCCATTTAACATTTCTAAAGCCCAGCTCTGAGGCTACACTCCAGAGCTCAGAAAGTGTGAGTAGCTGCCCTGACTACAGACTATAAACCAACCCTACTCTCTCAGATGAGGACTTCCACAACCTGGCCCAAACTACGTCTGCAATCCTACCTCCGAGGATTCATCTCATACACTCGCCGGCAACTCAAACCCCAAAAAGTACATGTACTCCGTCTCTAAAACAATTGGCTGGGTTTCTTTTGGTTTTGTACAAACTGTGAAAATATATATTGCCGCCTTCAGACAGTTCTGCTAAATTCAAAAACACACTCATTATTTCTTAGAATACATTTGCTGGTTTTGATGAGCATTTTTTTTATGTTCCGGTTTAATCGTGTATTGTAGCTTCCTACTTTGAAGTTATCACTATTCATATATAACTTCTTATGTTTACTAACCCTAAGAAAGAGTTCCTTCATAATACAGATACAGAAAATAATTTTCCTTTATGTGTAATCACTGTTTATATATCAAGAGATTATAGGTAACAAAAGCTCCCGTTTTTGAGTACATATTTATATTTGCTTGTACGTACATAATATACATCTGTTAGAATAATCAACTGTTAATAATGGCTGCCTATAAGGAAGGGAGATTTTTTTTCCCACTGCATATCCTTTTATATGTTTTTTTATTAAAGCCATGTGATTGTATAACCTGCATAAAAAGTTAAATTTAAACATTATGATTAGAATGAATTTAAGGCAAACAAACCTTACAGTACAGAGTTAGGCAGATTTAAGAGGGTCTCAAAAGCCATCTTCCTCAAAAACATTTTTCCCAGTACCCACCATGACTTAAATCCCCTGGTCAAAATACAATCAAATATTCTGAAGACAGTAAGTGTATTATGCCACTATCCACTATCAAATTATTGAGGATTAGTTTATCATATTAGCATAATAAAGGAAAGTCACAAAGAGGCTGTGTATAGTCTCCCTAAGTCTTGTTTCTTTTCCTTTTTCCCTCGAGTAACTAAATCAAGTCTGTTTTACTCAAAAGAACTTTTGTATTGGTAAAAGAACTCATTTAGAGATTCCAGAAGTCCTACCCAAGCCAAGTGGCACCATGGGTTGCTGTGTGAATGTTTTTACTGTCTCTATAAACATCTGCTCTCCCCTCCAGTCTTCCCTATCAGTCTAATCTACTCAGCGCGAGAGGACCTTGACAGGGAGCATCTTGTTCACCTTTGATTCCTCCCCAACACTAAGAACACTGCCACGCACTTAACAGAAAGCAATTATCGAAGCTCTTAGTGACACCTACTGCAAGACTATGATCCCTTCTCTAGGGAACTGTGGTTGAAACTTCAAATCTAAAAATGTCAGTTGGATTCTCAAGTCTGTTCTCATCTCAAACAGTAATCCATTCATTCAGGACAAAAATCCATCTACAGAGAACTTACTATGTGCCTGGCACTGACACTCAGCAACTAAGTAGGCCAAAAATGATCTCACGAGATCAGAAAAGCAGATATGCAGCAGATATTCAGTAAATGCGTACAAGATTTGATGAACTTCTTGAACTTTGCTATCTGTCTAAACTTGGAAAAGTCTTTCATGTTTTCTTCACATAGCAATGGACCTCAGTTTCCCATATGCTACTAATCGCCTGACTTGTGGACTTTCTTGCATCAGCCCTCCAATCCTCATTAGTTAACTGCTTATTTTTTAACTTAATGGGATGTAAATCAAGAGGTATCTAATAAAATACAATGTAAAAGAGAAAAATCCATAATTATGTGAATGATTAACTTTTAAAAATTTATTTGTTTTATTTATTTATTTTTGGCTGTGTTGGGTCTTCGTTGCTGCACACGGGCTTTCTCTAGTTGTGGCGAGCAGGGTTTACTCTCCGTTGCGGTGCGCGGGCTTCTCATTGTGGTGGTTTCTCTTGTTGCGGAGCACGGGCTCTAGGAGTGCAGGCTTCAGTAGTTGTGGCTCTCGGGCTTAGTTGCTCTGTGGCATGTGGGATCTTCCCGGACCAGGGCTCGAACCCGTGTCTCCTGCATTGGCAGGCGGATTCTTAACCACTGCGCCACCAGGGAAGCCCATGACTGACATTTAAAGAAGTTATTCCCTCTTATTCCTATCGCCAAAATGTAAGAAATTATTTCCCTTTTTTCCATTCTATGAAGATGCACTTAGATCCTGCTGGTCCAGGAATGAAAATAAGTTTTCTGAACTACTGATTCACTATTCCCACATTCTTCTTGCTGCTGCCCTGGTTAGATCATGTGCTAGGGTCAAGTAACTGTGGCGAGTGAATCTAAGGCTCTTGGTCCGCCTGAGTTAACTGGCCTGGCACAAGACCAAACTACGACCTTGGACTAGGAGCACCACACTCTGGCAGCCTCCTCAGCAGAGGCGGGCTAGCAGCTGCTGCCCAGGAGCAAGCCAGCCCCACAGCATCAGAGCTCCAGTCGGCTGGCCTACAACAAAGCCCAAGTGCTTCTGAAGTGGGGCTGCCCAGGTAGCAACTGTCAAGACTTCACCATCAACCTTGCTGACCTTACACAAAGTTTTTTTGCCACCTGAATATACCACTGGATGTTATTTCCACCCGAGATGAAAATTTAGTTTTACCACTTTAATCAATAGTGATTCCCAGCCAAGTAAAATCAAAATCCTTTCACATAAGAGACGCCCAGTAAATCTTAGATTAACTGAAGGGGGAAAGCACAGAGTTAGTGACCGCAAACTGACATAATTTTCTTCGTTATCATCAGCAAACACTCACAAAAGATGTCAGTCACGGGTCCTAACTGCATAGAGTTGACAGCCAATAACTACCTTGCGAAGCATGCGGGAGCATTTGAACACTCCTAGACATGAAAACACCTTTTCCCTTTTAGTGTAGGCTTCTCTGGTTGCCTACTTTTAACAGTGTATGCATTTTTTTCCTCTATAGAAGGAAGCCAAGAAGGAAAAAAAAAAGGAAAGAGAAGGAAGGAAAGATGGACAGATAGCATAGATTCCCATGTCTGACACATCTAGCTGACACTAGAAGAACCCAAAATAGGTAAGAACAAATGAGGATTCTTTTCTTAATGCTGAATCAAAACTTCTGTAGTGAAGTAGTCACTGTATCATAAGAGGCACCATTTGGTTCACTCCAAAATAGCCTCCCCTCCACCTGTTAGATGACCAGTGTGGTCCAGCTCCTACCACCACCACAGAACGGACAGTTTATACTACACCACATGCTTATGCTTTCATTCATAAAGAACATTTTTTTAAAACCTTAAGCATAAATTATTGGAAATACAGCACAACAAAAGGCTTGCGTAAACTGCACTGGTACTGTAAATATATATATATATAATTTTATGTGAATAACATGCATTTCAATTCTAAGTAACACAACCTAGAAAGTAAACATCCTAGTGTACTTATTTTCTTATTTAACATTGTAGGAATCTGAATTCAAAAAGAATGACCAATAATCTACTTTCCTTAAATCATACTTCACCTCTTCTACTGCCTGAAATCTTCGGGTAGTATACATGAGAGATTACACATGCTGCTTCATTTTCTGTCACCTTTAATGTAGTATTTTCTCTGCTTCCTCTACTAAAGCATCTTTCCGATGATAACCCAAGTTTTACCAGAGGTACAAGTGAGCTAGGCGGTTTGAGGGGATGTATTTTCCAGGAAAAGGAGAGGTAACCCACAACATGAGGCTTCCAAGCCCTCAGAGTGAGTTGCAATCCTACAGCTTTGATCCTGACCCCACCATCTAAACTTCCTGCCCTCACATACCAGGCACTGTTAATCACTTAACTCTTAGTTACTTTTGCTTTCATAAGCATTTACCACTATCCAAAAGTAACTCCATTTATTTATTGCCTGATTCCCCCATAAGTATATAGTCTCCAGAAAGCAGGGCTTTTGCCTTGTTGATTCAACCCCAGCTTCCAAAATAATACCTGGCTGGCATAAAATAATAAATACGTACTGAATGAATTACAACGTCTTACAATACTCTAAAGAATTCTAACGTCATTCACAGATCGATAAATCAACTAGTAAAATCTTGGGATCTTTATCTTTTTTTATCATTGTAGAGAAAAAGCAAGAGGAAAAATACACCTACTCACCAAGTCTTGCTAAATTAGATATGAAAAAATGGACAGCTGAGTGAAGGTTTTTAAGAGAAATAAACACAACTACGTAATTTGAGACCACTTATGAAAACAGAAGTTCCTGTTCCTTACTATATTGAATTGCTGCTCAGCTTACACAGTGAGGATGCCCCACTCTTTTACCTACAACCCTTCAGCCATTATCTCAGCTCTGCATTCGGAACTGACACACTGAGGAAACGGTACTTTTGGTGAAGAGTGTGATGATTTTCACAAAAAAGTAAGCAGGTCATATCATAAGCAAACACAAAACCCAGGGGGTAATGACGCTTCCAACAAATATTCTTAGGAAGCTGAGCCACTGCCATTTCCCTTACCCCAGAGTGCTTGGTCAATTTAAGTTTAATGATAGTATCATTCAGTCAAGCAGGAAGAGTCAAGCTACGACAGAAGCAAGTTTCTTTTAAAGGGCGGTGAGACGGATGCTGGGAGGTAGGGGAAGCAGTGGTTTGGCACTAAGGAAGCGAAGAGCTTATTTAAAATACTGTCCTTCCCTATATTCCCTATATAACCACCGTTCTTTACTATATCGCCACACCTCACTGATGATAGCCTTCCTTTTGATGCAAAGTACAGTGATTTCGGGCATCCCCTTCCTAAATCACTGAAACTGCGATACTTAACATGGTGGAAGACAGGACAGCGTGGTAAAAAGTGTACCCAGGCTTGGGCATGAGGTACCGGGTGGGTGACCTAAGCCAAGTCAGCCCCTCTGCGCCAAGCTTCCTCGTCTGTAAAAGGGCATAAAGTCACCCCGACAGGGAACGGTTATCGGAACCCAAGGTAATGACCAGCCCAGGGCGCAGCGCCTGCGTACAGCGACCGCCGCGCTCCCCTCGCTCCCACTCGCCAGCTGCAGAGCCACAGCGAAGGTCTGGAAGGATTATTCAACTACCGAGGCTGGAAATGAGGATGGTGTCGAGCAACTACATCGCCTACTAACGTGCTCTCGGCAAACCCACGGAGCCCGGAGCCCGCCCCGCGCGGGGGCCGAGGGGACGCGAGCCTCTCCCCGCCGGGCCGGCCCACTCCAAGCCCCGTTTCCCTCGGGCGTCCGCCGAGCCGGGCCGAGAAGACGGGCCCGCCGCGACCCCCGGCCCTCCCGGAGCTGGCGGCGGGCGCCGGAAGCGGGCGGGCCGGGCGAGGCCGCGGGCGGGCGCGCGCGGCGGCGGCGGGGAGACCCGTACTCACCTCCGGCGGGTGGCGGGTGGCCGCGGCCAGCCGTCTCCAGGCGGCGGCGAAGTCGGGCGGCGGAGCTCGCGGGCTCCGGCAGACCAGGGAGAACAAGGTCCCCAGCAGGAAGGCGGCCGCAGCGCAGCCCAGGTACAGGCTGAGCCTGAGCAGGACGGTGCCCGGCCCCGCGCTTCCCGCTTCCCAGCAGCCGGGCCCCAGGAAGCAGAGGGACACGGCGGCGAGGGCGGCCACGGCCACCAGCGCCCGCCAGCTCCCGCCGCCAGGGCCCCCGGGGGCTGCTGCGTCCTCCCGGGAATCCGGCCGCCGCTCGCCTGGGGCGCCCGTGAGGCCGGCGCCGCTGCTGTCGGTGGCATCGGGGTGCATGCTGCTTCCTGGGCCGCTAAGGACAGGCACATCTCCCGCCCTGCTCTCCCCCGGCGCTGCCCTGGACGGTGGCCTCCAAGCGGCGCCTCCTCCCCTCGCCGCTCCCGCCGCTCTGGAGGCAGAGGGAGTCCGCGCTCATGCCCTCGCCGGCGGCCCACCGAGGGAAAGGCTCCAACAGACGCCGCCGAGCTCCTCTCGGCGACCCCTCAGCGCCGCCACGCGGCGCCGCGCCCTCAGCTGCCCGGCCGGGCGTGCCCAGGTAGTCGGACCGGGCTGGGACTCGAGCCGGCCGGGTGGGGGCGGGGACGGGGGTGGGGGCGGCCGTGGAGTGCGTATCAGAAGGGGGCGGAGAGTCACAGCGTCCGGCTGAGCGATGGCTGGGAGGTGCCCGGCCCCGCCCCGCCCGGCCGCCCACCCGCGGTGCGGGGGCGGGGTCCGACCCGCCGCTGCCCGGCGGGGAAGGGGCGCCGCCAATCCTGGCGAAAACTGCTCTTTCCTGGGCTCCTCCCCGCCCCTCCCCCAGGATACCGTCTGTTGATGGAAATTTTTGCTGCAGGTGTCAGAAGCATTGGTAATTCTCGAGCTCAGGTGATCCCTTAATCCTGTCCCCGCTCATCACTGATAAGTAACCTCCTAGCATGCTTACAGCCCGCAAAATTTCTGCGCCGTTTGCACCTGCTATTTAAATAGGCAACCGTTCCTGATCCTCACTTTTAACACAGTTCTCCGAACAACCTTCCCTTTCCCACGCAGCCGCCTCAGGAACGGAATCAGACAAATGTGGAGCAGTAGATGAAGCCTGCAATTCCTACTTACGGAAAGGCCCAAAAAAGTCTGCCTGGTGCCAGAGGGTGTGCACACCTGCCATAGTCACTGGCTCCAAGTCCCTGTATTTTTGTCGCCGACGATTCAGTACAAATGCTACTACCCACGCAAGTGAAAGTAGTCCAAATAATTTTGAGAGTACATATTTTCTTCTCCTAGCATGGTCCCAGCGTTAATGTACAGATAATGCTTACTGAGATGCCAACATGCGAAATACTAGAAATTAGGAACGCCAGCAAAGCAGCAGATGTATCTTTAATGAATAAAGGAATTCTAAAGACTTTAATGATAATTTAAAAGGGGGTGATAGAGAGGGCAAATCAACAATAGAAAGGGGAAGAAAGGGAAAGGGAGGTAAGTGGATGAGAGAAGTCGTGAAGGATACGGGAAACATTAAAAAGCAAAAGCCCAGAACTCTCTCCATGCAGCAGTCATGAAGAATTTCAACAGTTTAAAAGCGCTATTGTTTCCCAATAAATTGAGTTATATCCTGCTTCCCAGGAAACATAGTTAGGAAAAGTAAGCATTAAAATATATTTTCAAATACTGTGACTATACTGGGTTTTTCTATAAGGAATATCTGTCGTTTCAACAGAGGAAAAAAATATAACATTCATACAAAGTTAACTATTTAGTGGATATTTATTCTTTTAAAACAAAGTATTATCGAAGAGGTTATTAATCAAAAGAAGAAATACCAGTGTCCATAGACATACACAGCCCACCCATGTATTCACATCACTGTAATAAATTTCCCTGGAATGGCATGGATTTCAAGTGGGAGATGAAGTAGGAGGTCTAAAAAAAATTATCCCTAATATTAAGCTCTAACAAAACAGCGTAGAAATGAATTATTTTATGTACCTATATAAAAACAAATATGTTCATATTTGTCATTTTTTAAGTTTATTGTTTTTAATATTAGTATTCATGGACCACTCTATTCTTATTCCTTGTAAGTCAAAGGAGATAATGAGTGCCTTAGGCCAGATGTGACTTTGCCATGCCTAGGTAATTACAGGTGAGGACATCAAAAGAAGTTACTACCTTCCTGTCCTCCTTGTCTTCTCTTTTTTATTTTTAAATAAAGCAGTGTAACTGATTTTGAAGGAGCCCTTTTGCCTCTAAAATAGTTAATGTTCATCCCGCTGGGGCTCCTCAAAGTGTACCTACAATTCCAAATTATTTCAAATAAAGCATGGTAGCCTGTTATTACCAACACTCATATCCATATTTTTTGATCATTTACATGCCTGGGACAGTGGGCTGAGGGCTTTACATACTTTATATATAAAGTTTTCCAAAATATGGGTTTACCATAGTTGACAATAATAACTGAGCATTTACTGTGTCAGATACTGTTCTAAACACTAGACATGCTTCATTTAATCTTCACAACAACCCCTAGAATGTTATCTCCATCTACCCATGAGGAAACTGAGGCACAGAAGGTAAAATAACTTGCTCAACGTTACAAAGCTAATAAACATCAGAGCTAGGATTTGGTTATCCACCCCGATGTGGTCTGGCTCTAGAGCTTGTGCATTTAAGCACTATGCCATGGTGCTTCGTAAAAACTCTATCTCGTTTTGTCATCCCATATTCCAGAGGAAAAAAACAGGGTTTAAATCCATGAGCTTAGTACCTGTATTCCGTGCTTTTAAAAGTGTTTAGTTTTGTTGCTTTGTGAGTATGGCTTGTATCTTAGCCAGCCCCCTGACAAGTGCAAAGTGATTTATAATAATCACTAAAGTCAGTAAAATCACAATCAGTAAAGGGGAAACTATCTTTTATTGAGAGCCCCGGTCTGTAACTCTTAAGACCATGATCTTTCCAACACACCTGTATATTGTTGCCAGGAATGCAGATCTGGAGAAATGTACACTCGTGGTCAGAAAACTTCCTTAAAGCATATGTCGTATTGCTAAGTCAGCATTGACAATTCAAACATTTACTTAACAAGTAGTAGTTGGGTTTCTACCCTGTGCAAGGTCTGAGGAACACTGAGAGGTGGTACAATATACAAGGGAGTGCCTGGGATCAGGAGGTATTGAGGGAGAAGTCAGGTATTAAATTAGAATCAGGTGTTCCCTCCCAGAAGTCGGTGTTGAGTCCTACCAGGCCTAAGTTAAAGACCAAATTAAGTAGAGATGCCTTATTTATATTCCTTATGGCCAGCATATTCTGACGGGTTATAATTAAATGCTCCACAGGCTATCTTCATTATTATGTAAGATGGGAATGGTGTCTGTCTGAACTCACTGGGATATTATAAGGACAAATTAAGTGAAAAATTGACATTTAAAATATTAGTGTAAATAGGTAGACAACACCCAATCTCTGTCAAAATATGTGATGCATCTTCCCCTTCACTATTTAGTACATTTCTCCTTAAACCCCCTGGCTCTCCTTGAAGGTAACCACAGGATTAGAGAGAAAACCACAGTATTTGCCTTTGACCATTTTGGGTAAAACTGTCAATAGGTATTAACATGAATCAAAAGACCTAGGTATCATTATAGTTTCTCCTAGTGATTCACTGCAAGACCCTAACAGGTCCGTTAACCTCTCTTTCCTGTAACTTTCAAGCAGAGTGTGGTTTACAGAAAATACAGATGTAAGTATGGCCAAACTTCAAAAAGTAAAAGTGAAAAAATTATAAAATACTTTAAAAACAAATAGTAGTGCTTCCCTGGTGGTGCAGTGGTTAAGAATCTGCCTGACAATGCAGGGGACACAGGTTCGAGCCCTGGTCCGGGAAGATCCCACATGCCACAGAGGAACTAAGCCCATGTGCCACAACTACTGAGCCTGCGCTCTAGGGCCCGCGAGCCACAACTACTGAGCCCGCGCGCCTGGAGCCCGTGCTCTGCAACAAGAGACGCCACCGCAATGAGAAGCCCACGCACCGCAACAAGGAGTGGCCCCCGCTCACCGCAACTAGAGAAAGACGGCGAGCAGCAACGAAGACGCAATGCAGCCAAAAAAATAAAATAAAATAACTAAAATAAATAAATTTATAAAAAAAAATAGTAGACTGTTAAAGCTTAAAGGAAACATACTGCAGCATTTTGAAGAGGAAGATGAAACTGAACAAAATTTTAGAATACAGATATATAAATTATGCTGAGTGGGGCTCCTTATTAGTAAGTAAAAATATTCATATTGGGAAACTTTCAGGCAGAAGTGTCTTTGTATTAATCTTCAAAGAGAGAGAATTACAAAGGAAAGTATTGTAAACTAAATTAGCTGGTATCAAGATAAAGAATTGACGAGGGTAGATCACACAAAAAAAAGGATAATTTCAATTTACTTAAGTTTTGACCTGAAATTTAGGGAAACAGAGTATGTCAATTATCTGCTGTTGTATAACAAACCACCACCAAATAACAACCATTTTATTTGCTTATGATTTTGTAGGTCAGCAATCGGGCTGGGGTCATTGGGCAGTTCTGTTCTTCTTGCCTGGGTCACTAACAACGCTGTGATCTCCTGGTGCATAAGCTGGGGCTGCTTGGGCTACGGAGCCTCCATTGAGATGGCTTGTCTCTGCTCCCTGTGTTCTTATCCTCCAAGAGGTAGCTTGGGCTTCTTCACATGACAATCTCAGAGATGTGATATATACTACAAGTTCTTTTTAAGCTTTCACTTGTGTTACATTTGCTAACATCCCATTGGCCAAAGCAAATCATATGGCCCAACCAGGAGTTAAATAGGAGAGGGGGCCTAGGCGTGGATTTAAACATTGGGAGGTGTAATTCATTGGTTCCATTACTTTAACAACCCACCACAATTTACTTTGACAGAACATACTAGTCAGTTTTTGGTGGATCATCCGGCTGGTCACCAAAATCAGGAGCATCTAAGGACTTATCCCTCAAACATGTTAAAGTTCACATTTCTTGTTCCTGTTCTTGTTCATAATCTGCTTCCATCGACCTATGAGATAGAGAAAACTGAGCCTGGATAAGGATAGGGACATAGGAGGCAGTGTACAACTATGTTTGTCAGCTGGAAGTTTGGTGATGTAGCCGTTAGCTTTATTTTACCCTAATATTTTCAAGTTATGAAACACAAAGCATAAAAGAAAATTCTAAGCTCATTTAGATTTTGATATCCAGTATTATTGGACAGCAGATTATAGAGAAAGAAAATAAATTGTTTACTTTTTATCTAATTTCTCCAAAATATATGCATGCTGAAAAACTCTGAACTGACTTATATGCTGTTTCATATTTGTCATGAGCAGAGTAAAATATAAAGTAGGCAGCACACAATTATTACATATACTTGCATAAATTAGGAAAGGATCTTGAATATTTTAAGATTAACGCTATGCATTTAAGATTATATAAAGCTTTTTTTTTTTTTTTTTTTAATTTATTTATTCATTTATTTAATTTTTGACTGCATTGGGTCTTTGCTGCTGCCCGCGGGCTTTCTCTAGTTGCAGTGAGCGGGGGCTACTCTTTGTTGCGGGGCGCAGGCTTCTCATTGTGGTGGCTTCTCTTGTTGCAGAGCACAGGCTCTAGGCGCGCGGGCTTCAGTAGTTGTGGCACACAGGCTTCAGTAGTTGTGGCTCGTGGGCTCTAGAGCGCAGGCTCAGTAGTTGCGGCACACGGGCTTAGTTGCTCCGCGGCATGTGGGATCTTCCCAGACCAGGGCTCGAACCCGTGTCCCCTGCATTGGCAGGCGGATTCTTAACCACTGCGCCACCAGGGAAGCCCTATATAAAGCTTTTATACACTACCTAAAAGAAGTCAGTGTCTCTGATTTGTCATTTATTTGCTATAGGAAAGAGAACATATTTTGGGGAAGTAAAAATTAGTATTAGAGAATTAATCACAGTTCAAAACAGGGGTTGGCACAGAGTAGGCCCTTAATTTAAATATTTTTCAATGAATAAGTGTTATCCTTCTAGGAAAATATATCTAGAATAATTGAACAGACAAAATAACAGTAATAAAAATATTTCATATTTGAACAGGAACTTGAACTTTCAGAAATCCTTTTAAAAACATATGTTTCTCACTACAACTCTATAAAGGAATATAGAGTTAAATAATAAAATCCCATTTTGCAGATGAGGGAACTGAGGCTCAAAGAAGTTACATGACTTGCCCAAAATCACATAGCTAGTTGGTGGTAGGACCTAAATTATAGGATTCTCCTTCATTATGCTATACTTCAAATACAATAGTTAAAAGTAATGTCAAAGGACAAAAAAAACTGCTTTCTACATTACATGAAAATGTCCTTACAAAACCAATACAATAATAATGGCATTCATTTGGCTTTTTTCCTGGACACACCACAAGGCATGTGGGATCTTAGTTCCCTGACCAGGGATCCAAACCGCACCCCCTGCATTGGACTGCCAGGGAATTCCATACTTAGCTTTTAAATAGATTGTAAACTTCTGAAAGGCAGTACGTGACTTCTAGTCATTCTCTCACTCAGTCCAAAAATATTAGCCAGGGGCTTTGCTAGAAAGTAGTATAAAATACGGTCTCTGTCCTTGAAGAGCTCACAGTCTAATTGGGATCGGGGGGAGGACAAAGGGGGTGGGGAAGGGAGGCATAAAGCAATGTAATACATATTATAAGAAAGGTATTACCGAGTTCTAGGGTGACAAGAGGAGAGCTACTATTTCTGCTTTGTGGGAGTTAAGGAAATTTCAAATGTTACCTTTACTGGGAATCTAAGTCATTTTGCTTTCTGAATTTCTTCTATTTATTATAGCATTTAGGTATATTGAACTAACCTTTTAGATACTCAAAAGATATGGGACTACACGACACAATTTTTAAGTTGGTTTATAAACTTTAACGCAGTAAATATTTCATCCTTCAAAACTTGATTCCTAAATTTAAAAAACAAAAAAGTCTTCCAATGGATGTACATTTGCTCATAACCTAAAGGAAGTTTAGCATAGTGAAAAAACTGCCAGATAAAATGGAAGAGTCTTTTAATAGCTCTCTATAGAAACAGTCAAGCCTATATTGTTTCGGGAGGTTTACAAATAAGTGAGGAACAATTTTTAAAAAGGACAGGAGGGATAATATTTACATCTTTTCTGACAAAAGAGTCCAGATTCAGTGAATCTGGGGAAAGACCTTTTTGTACCTATTAGTTGATGACCTCATATGAACTATGAAGAGGAACAAAGCAAATAAAATCTCTGTGCTGAAGGAGCTTATTTACAATATAGTTCATTGGTTCAGTCATTCAACATAGATGCTCTTGCAGAAAAAGAAAATCAGGGAAAGGGCAAAACTTACAAATTCATAGCACAGAAAAGAGCCAAAATTAAAGCTTGAGATATAATAATATTTTTTTATCATGGTAAAATATACATAAAATTTACAATTTTAGTTATTTTTAATATAATTCAGTGGCATTAATGCTTTCACATTGTTGCACAACAACACCACTATCCATCTCCAGAATATTTTTGTCATTGCATACTGAAACTCTGTACCCATTAAACAATAACTCCCCATTCCCTTCTCCCCTTGGGAATTTCTATCCTAATTTCTGTTGCTATGACTTGCCTATTTTAGGTACCTCATGAGTGGAATCATATAATATTTGTCCTTTCCTGTCTAGCTTCTTTCATTTAGTATAATGTTTTCAAGGTTCATCCATGCTGTAGCATGTGTCAGAATTTCGTTACTTTTTATGGCTGAATATTTCATTACTTGTATATACCACATTTTGTTTATCCAGTCATCTGTTGATGGACATTTGGGTTGCTTCCATCTTTTGGAAGCATTATTGTGAATAATGCTGCTCTGAACATGGGTGTATAAATATCTGTTTGAGACTCCGCTTTCACTTCTTCTGGGTATACATCCGGAAGTGAAATTGCTAGGTCAGATGGTAATTCTGTGTTCAATTTTTTGAGGAACTGCCATAGTTTTCCACAGCGGCAACACCATTTTACACTCCCAGGAGCAATGCACAAGGGTTCCTATCTCCCCCCCATCTTTGCCAACCCTTGTTATTTTCTGTTTGTTTTGTTTTGTTTTAATAGCCATCCCAATGTGTGCGAGGTGGTATCTCATGGTTTTAATTTGCATTTCCCTAATGATTAATGATATTGAACACCTTTCCACGTGCTTATTGGCCATCTTCTTTGGAGAAATGGCTATTCAACTCCTTTGTATAATAAATTTCTGACCACAGGGTAGACAACCATCCCTGGAAAATGGTGTCAGCATAGTTTTTTCAAGCAAAATTAAGTGAAATCCTTCCTTTTAGCCTCCTAAAACGACAGAGAAATGATTCTGTGCTTGTTGGTAGTTACGACCAATAAGTACGAAATGCATAATGAAGAACAAAAATAGAGCCAATTTCTTAATGAGACTCCCTAGGATATGGGTAACCAGGAGTTCCTTTCCCTACACTTTCATGTAAAAAATATTGGGTACCTATTGTATAAATTTCCTGTTGCTGCTGTAACAAATCACTACAAACTTAGCAGTTTAAAACAACACAAATTTATTCTCTTACCTTTCTGGAGGTCAAAATCTAAAATCAAGGTATGGGCTGGGCTGCATTTCTTCTGGAGGCTTCAAGTGGAGAATCCCCTTTCTGCCCTTTGTCAGCTTCCAGATGTGCCTTCAATTCTTGGCTCACTGCCCCTTACATCACTCCGACCTCTTGCTGCTTCTTTTAAAAAAAAATTTTTTTAACCCAGTTTTATTGAGGTATAATTGACATATAACATTAAGGTGTACAACAAAATGATTTATGTACATATTACGAAATGATCACTGCAAGTCTAGTTAACATTGATTACCTCACATGTATACAAATTTCTTTTCCTTAGGATGAAAACTTTTAAGATCTATTCTTTCAGCTACTATCAAATATACAACAGGGTATTAACTATAGTCACCATGCTGTGTATTACAACCTCTTGCTTCTAGTGCCATGTCTTTTATTACTGACCCCGAATTTCTTGCCTCCCCTCGTATAAGGACCCTTATGATTACATTGAGCTCACCTGGGATAACCTAGGTTGATTTGCTCATCTAAAGATCCTTAATCACAAAGTCCCTTTTGCCATGTAAAGCATCATATTCACAGGTTTGGGAATAGGAGGTGGGCATCTATGGGGCACCACTGTTCTACCGCACCTACTATGTGCCTGCGAGTTCAAAAACGAAAAATTGCTGCATTCAATACATTGGACAGAAATCATTTTTCTTAGATTGTTTTAACTACCCATCTCATTTACCAGTAGTCAGAGGACTTTCTAATGTGTTACCAGCCCCTGGCCCATAAAGCTAACTAATTCTTTGAACTTAACTTTGCTGATAGAAATAATCACAGACACAGCCGCCTCCGTATTTATTATCATTGCTGCTGTTCGGGTACAAGATAATTAAAGCAGCTTTCCCCATGACATCAGCCACTGCAACAACTAGGTCCACCCGCACTGCGGTTAACAGCCGAGAGGCAGCAGCAGTTAACACCCTGGCGGGGCACCGGGCAGCCGAGGGCGCGGAGATCACTCTCTTCCCGCGTCCCTTGCCATTCGAGAGGAGGGTCGTCGGGCAAGCCTCGCGCCCCACGCCGGCCGGAGTGGGGCCGGCCCGCCGCGCTCTGTGACGCCCGCCGCGAGGAGCGGCGCCGCGCCGGCCCTCTGGCTCCGCCCGGTTCCCAAGGGACCCGCCGCGTGCCCCTACGACCTCTTTTCCCGTTCCGCTCTCTCCGCCTCCGGAAGCTCGAGCCGCCGCCGGGGCCGCGTGGAGGGGCTGCGGGAGCGCGCGCGCGTGCGCGAGGCCGGAATGCCGCGGGCGGCGCTGGGCGGCTGCGGTGGTCGCGGTGCCTAGGTGAGCGGCGCGCGGGCGACCCTTCCTCCCCTCGCAGAGCCTCCGCCCCCCGTTCGGGATCCGTTTTCCTCTCCGGAGCCCAGGCCTCGGCGAGCACGCAGGGTTGGTATGCGGAAGCCGGCGCGGGAGGTTAGGAAGGCGGGCCGGCCGGGTCCCCAGCCCTGCGCCCCGCCTCCTCTGCGGCCCGGGCAGACCCTCGGACGGCGGATGTAACCACCGCGGAGGCGTCCGGGCCGGCGGGACCACGGGACCCGCAGCCCCAGCCGGCCGCGGTGGGACGGCCCGGCCTGCCCTGGGGCGCGTTTGCGGGTGGCTTAGTGGTCGGGGTCGGCCGTGAATTTGAGACGTGGTTGCGACCGGGATCCCGGCTCAGGTCACCGCCGCCCACCTCCGGGGACTTGCACCTGACCCCTGAGGCTGGAGGGGGATGTCAGTTATTATCCGCTACCTAGCGGGGTCAGGAGGGGTCGTGTAAGGAACCTGAGTTCCTGGAATACAGGTGTTTACTTTGGCCCGAGATTTTCGTGTACCCAATCGGTTACCTTCTTTGGACCAAATCATATGTCAGACTACAGAAATGTAATGTCACAGTATCAAAATGGCAGTTAAAAATGCCAGATTCCTCTTTGTGTTTTTTCCTGATGTAACGTGAAAGCATCAGTATTTCTATTGCTGGTTCTGCAGGGGCTGTACAAATTGTGAGTGTCCAAGCGATTCCCGGGCACCTTTGGCAAGTACTTGTCCTCATTGAGCACGAGCAGGGTTATTGCAGCCTGATGAACTGTCATTTGATTTGAATCTCACTAACTTTGAAGTGAATGTTATCAAAAGGATTGCTTAGTGGGACAGTTGGATAATTTTTCCGTTAATTAAATCACCTGAATGTTTAAGTCCTTACAATAACCGGTCTGTTGGATGTTATGAGCCTAAACTTAAACGTGAAAAGTCTCCCAGGCAATGGGCTATGCACCCCTCTCACGAACTGTGACCACTTAGAGAGACAGATGCTTACACGTACTGGGGACTACAGGAGCCTTGTAAATGCAGGTAAGGGGATAGTTGATTCCGGTGTGTGGGGGGGGGATGAGGGACAGCTGTAGGAAACTAGCTCAGGTGAAAGAGGTGATTTTTCTGCTTACGTAACTGGCTAGCAAAGAGCAGAACTAGGGCTCAGCCTTAAATCTCCTAACTCCAAACTCCTTCATCAGATAAACATTCTTTGAATGTGTAGTATTTGTCAGGTCCTATTTTAGGCACTAGGATATAAAGATGAGCAAGATACCAGGAGTTCCCAGTCTGGTAAGACAGGAAAGGCAGGAAACAGCTTTGAAAAACAGGGATTTCAAAGAAGGATCTGTAATCATTTGGCTTACGGTTAGACTTTGGGATTTAGACCTAGTTCATGTTAGGGTTGGGAAAGGTCATATCCTCCAAATTTATAATTCCGTCTGCAGCATCCTAGCAAATGGCCATCCAGTCTTTGCTCCAACATTATGTAGTGATTTACGGCTCCTAATTTTAGAAGGCAGCCCATTCCATTTTTGAGCAATTCTAATGTTAAACTCAAAACAGCTTTCGTATGCACTCCATCTGTTGATGCAAGTTCTACCTCTGGAGCTACAAATAATAGCTCTCAAGTCTGAACACACCCTTTCTCTTAGTCATTTCTTTTATTCCTATGAGCCCTTGGTCTGTAAACCAATTAATCATAACTTCAGTTCTAGACTCTTCACCATAGCACCCAGGGCTAAGTGCTTCATTCAAAAAGATGTTGCGGAAAAACCTGAATGAACTGTTTGGCCAACCCAGTGGTTTGACCAAGCAGAATGTAATGCAAGTTGTCCTACACTGTATGTTGCTACCCCAGGTTTAGTGACTTCCAGAAATGTCACTCTCCTTGCCAGAAATACCTTTGGAATTCATTACTCTCTTTGAAAAGGGGGTTGGGTCCCAAGCTCAGCTTGGGATAGAGAGTCACAAGTTAATTCAAACCTATTATCTAGGTTAACACTTCTAAATTTACCTAAGGTGACTGGTTTATTTAATTTGCAATGCCAACGGAATTTGTTCCAGATTAATTTATTAGAGGAAAACTGCTACACAGCAAATATATCTAGTAAAATGTGTGGCAAACACTGGCATATGTATCTAATGTTAACTGTATAGACCACCCTTTTTTGCAAAGAACTGTTTCTAAAGCTCGATTGCTAAACAAGTCCCATTTCCCTTAAAAATCCCTGTGACGGGAGGGTCTTCTTATCTTGCCCACTGTTTACCATCAAATAAATAATAGATATCACAACAATGTGTTTTAAAGTTCAAAAAAGGAAGTCTCAGTTCCTAGCCTTTTGGAAGGACCATACTTTGAAGCAGAGTAGAACAGTGGTTAGTAGCCTGATCCTCAAGACAGCCTGCTTTAGAATATTGGCTGTGCCACTTCTTAGCTGTATGGCTTCGGGCAAGTTCTTGGTCTGCTTCAGCTTCCTCTCTGCCAATTGGGAGTGACGAAACCTCTTAAAGTTATTGTAGAGATTCAATGAGTTAATACTTGTAATGCACTTAGAACAATGCTAACATGTAAGTACTCAATACTTCTGGCTATTAGTAGTAGTAGAATAACAGCACTAGTACAAGTGAGACTTAGTTATGTTAGTAATTTTATTTCTATAGAAATGTAAACAAGTTTTGCAGAGGGATGGAAGTTGGAATGATTTGGATGATTAGCTTTTTAAAAGATTTGTTTTTTAAACTGGCTAGGAAAATTTGTGCTCTGGGCTATGCTATGAAACCATTCGCTTTTAAAATTTTAAGAAACTTGTAAAAAAAATTTCTTGAGTCCTAAAGGCAGTCTTAACCATGGGAAAAACAGTAACCACAGCTCTTTTATTCTTTTATTCTTGACATTTTGGATTAAAGGGTGAATTATCTTACAAAAAAGGGTGACTTTGGGGAGAATTTAATGACAATGTTAATAAGAGCTGTCCATCATTCAGTAGGTGATTTGATTTGTTGTTTTTCTTTTTGAACTCAGGTGGGCAGAATTGGATTGATAACGATCAGTCGTACTCTTTAGGTCTGTGATGACCTGTAATCACAGGCCTCCGCCCAGGTTCTTAACTTTTCTCCTTTGTCCACTTGCCCAGCCTCATTCCTCCCTCCGCTCATAGGCTCATACTCTTAGATGTTTAATGTACGTCCTCCCAGCGCATGCTGTAGAATTTTATTTATATGTTTGTGCCTTTGAGAATTTAGTTTTGTTTTGTGTGTGTGTGTTGTTTTTCATAATTGTATTGTCATTCATTTAATTCTTTTCTCTTGGTAAATATAATTTTTGTAGATCTCAGCTTATCCTTTTTGACTGATATATAATATATCATATACAACATTTTGCTTATCCATTTTCCTCTTACTAGACATTGAGTTTTTTCTAAGTCAGGGCTGTTACCGACAGGGCTGTGATGAATATCTTGTACTTGTGCCCAGGAACACACAACTGGGAAGCGGCAGAACCAAGTTTTGAGCCTGAGTGTCTGACTCAGTTTGTTCTTTTTCACTGTGCAGACTCCCTGTTATCACTTACTTGCTTAGCTTATTGCATGAACACTATTACAATAACAGTAATGGAAATATTAAAAATGCAGCGGGATTGTTGATTTTTCAACTCTTCATTTTTGTTCTTTTTTCCCCTAGTTTTTGTTTAAATGTCTAAATTGTATTATTAACCCAAGATGGATAACAATTTTGTATTATGCATTTTTCATGCCGATAATAGCACCTAAATCAGGGGTCCACAAAATTTTTCATTAAAGGGGTCAGTTGGTAAATATTTTAGGCTTTGTGGGCCCTATGGTATCGGTTGCAGCTACTAACTCTGCAGGTGTAGTGGGAAAGCTGTCAGAGACAGTTCCTAAACCTGTGAGTGGGGCTGTGTCCCAATAAAACATTACTTACGAAACAAATGGTGGGCGGCCGCATTTAGCCCAGGCACAGTAGTTTGCTGACCCCTGATTTAAATAATTATTTTAATGGATTCATAATATTCCTATATTCAAGTTTTTTTCAGTATTAAAAGAAATGCTGTAACGCACAGTCACAGCCACTAACCATCAAGGAATTGATCTCCCTAAGACTGAACGTCAGAAAAGTAAAGAAGAAAATGACTGACTTAAAGATTGAGCCTGAAGCTGTGACCTGTGAATATCACACGGGTTAAGCAAAAACATCATAACCTCTGGATGCCACACAAAGGAACAACAAACTCTGAGAACTTCAGAGCAGTAGCTGAGAGTGGTGCTAATGCCTTAGATTTTAATCACATCTCTCATTTAAGCTGAGTCTGATCAAAACGGGGGAGTTGTTAAAAAGAAAACTACAGGCTCCAGATGGAGTCACGTCTGCTGGGCCACCCCGCCAAACCAGGGCTTCATACCTAACCTACTTGAAGCTGCAACCTCCCCCAGAAATGTAGTCTTAACCAGTCAGTCAGAAATGTTCTGGTCAGCACCAGTGAGGTAATCTGTCACAGGGCCCTGTCCATCCCCCAAAGGGAGATGAGGTAAACTGCCACACAGACCCCTTTTGTCCCCCATGGGTAGGTTACCTAAGCCTGAAATAGTCTTTTTTATATATGAGTTCCTTGTCCTGCCTTTAAAAACTTTTCCCTTTCTGTAGCCCTTTGGAGCTCCCCTCTACTCTCTGGGTGGGATACTGCCTGATTCATGAATTGTTCAATAAAGCCAATTAGATCTTTAAAATTTACTTGTTTGAATTTTTCTTTTTTTTAACATACGTAAAACCTTTGGGGAGGAGGCTTCCTTCTGTGGATTTGAATTTTAAAACATAAAGAGGCCATTAATCCGTGCTACAGGAAATAATATTTCTTGTATTTAATATTTATTAGGAATAAGTTTTACAGTCTAATTTTTCTGAAATCTTTAAAATCTACTTACATATTATTTCAGTTTAAATATAATAATGTGTTAGAATTTTAAAACTCACTTGTACTTAATCCTCTCTTAATTTATCTTCATTTAGCTTAAATTTTCCTGAATACTGTATATCATTTGCAAACCTGCTTAATTAATGGCACGATTACAGTTTTACTATATTTGATTTTCTTAAGTACCTCAAACAGCTAACAAGACACACTTATAGATCTCACAAAGGAAACCTAAGTACTTAGATGTTTTTTATAAACCTAAGTCTAAACTTACTGATTTAATCAGATTCCCTTAAGTGTTTAAAAGTTGATTACAGTTAAATTTTTGCAAGTTTAATATATCAGAATCTCTTAAGTATTTCAAAACTTTAACGGCAGAAACCTTAACCTATCATATTAATCTGTCACATTAGTGTTAATAGTATGTTTGGTTGCTTTTTAAATCATGTCTCTACCTACTTGTTTTTATAGATTGCAGGGTCACTTAAACAAAGGCTGCAGAGTATCATGGCTGATTTACGATACAGATTACATAGTCTTTTATTGCTTGATGTGGTGTAACGGAATTAATCATGATTTGAATATAGTGAACCCATAATTGGATTGTTGGCTACATATTATTATTATTGGAATTTTGTATATACCTTTCCCTTGACATAGCTCGTTATTTGCCTCTTTTGAATATCATTATCAACTAATGGCTTTCCACAGAATTACTTTTTTATTTTTAAGTGTATTTTGTGTTTTTTGTTCTTCAGTGCAGAATTGTCCAGCTTGGACAGTGGAAGCCCCTTTAAACTGAATCCTTTGTTTTATTACCACTACTCTAGGCTTATTGTTTGTTTTTACCTCCAGAAATGGAATCAGCTGCCTTCCAAAGGATCTTGGTTTTGAGGGGTGGTTTTAGTGGAGAATAGTATTAGAGAGGTCAAACTCTGAATTCTAGATTATTAGTGACAGATTCTGTGACACTGCTGCGTAGACCCCTGTAATAAGAGAGAAAGAAAAATATGACTTTATACTGACGTTTCCAGTTTAATCCCAATTGCATGAAGTATTAAAATACTTTAAAATCAATTTTAATTTTTTACCTTAGTAGTACACATATAAATTTACAGGTCAACTAATAGTTTAAGATTTATAACCAAAATAGTGGTCCCTGCACCACGTTAGCAGCAATGGCTTTGAACTTTTTAATCCATTTCTAATATTTAACTCCATGTGTCTAAATAATATGCCTTAATTTTTCCATTTTAGACAGCCTGTCTACTATCTCAGTAGATACTAAATCTCTCCTACGCTGGACCCCCTTTAGCACAATGAGACATGCACACTTTCCCCTTTTTATTGTGGTTGTGTAACAGTATGTGATTAAATATTCACAAGTTTTTCCTCCAAGCTCCCTGTACTGTGTATACGTGTGTCTTAGAGTTTTTGTTCCTCTTTAAGAAGGGACAGAGGGAGCTTTTACTTTTAATAGGAGTTATCTCCTGCTGCTCCCCCAGTAAGGGCAGTGAAGGAACAGAATAGGACAAAGACAAGTACTGAAATAGGGAAGTTTGTCAATCCCCATTGAACTATTTCTACCAGAATGATGTGTGTTTGGGCTGGCTAGGCTGATCTGAAGAGGTTCTAACACCATCCTTTCTTATTCTAAACTCTAACTGTACTTAATTTATAGAATTCAGGTTTTCCTTGGAGTTCAGTCTAGGTATCCATGTTTGTGATATGCCTGATCTCTTATTATTTTCTTGTGAACCAAACTATTAGACTTACTTACTGTTCAGATCATTGGTGCTACTTGATATTATCCCTGTAGCCCCATTATCATTTCACTGAGTTATTGGTTTTTTTAAAAAAATAAATTTATTTATTTTTGGCTGCGTTGGGTCTTCATTGCTGCACACGGGCTTTCTCTAGTTGCAGCGAGCGGGGGCTGCTCTTCATTGTGGTGCGCAGGCTTCTCAATGCGGTGGCTTCTCTTGTTGCGGCGCACGGGCTCTAGGCGTGCTGGCTTCAGTAGTTGTGGCTCACGGGCTCTAGAGCGCAGGCTCAGTAGTTGTGGCGCACGGGCTTAGTTGCTCCGCGGCATGTGGGATCTTCCCGGACCAGGGATTGAACCCGTGTCCCCTGCATTGCCAGGTGGATTCTTAACCACTGTGCCACCAGGGAAGTCCGAATTATTGGTTTTTTGGTGGTGTTTTTTTCATGTTTCTCTTTATCTATTACCCAAACTTCTCAGTTTTGGAAAATTTGCAAAATGAAAAGTATTTGGAAGTTACTCTTTCATCTGATGGTTACACTTTCCCTCTTTTCAGATATATGTTTGCCGTCATGGATCGGTTTGGAGATATATCAGAAGGTGAAGTGGACCATTCTTTCTTTGACAGTGACTTTGAAGAAGCAAAGAAATGTGAAAGCAACTCAGTTTTTGACAAGCAAAATTATGACGATGAAGAGAGAATAGATAAAGATATGGAAAATGTAAACTTGAAATTTGGAGTACAAAGAAGGAAAAATGATCTTACTGAGAAGGGAATTGAAAGAAATGAGAAAATTCCTCCAGAAGAACACCCCATAGAAAATGTACAAGCTAGGAATTCTTTGTCCTTGACCACTTCTTCAAGATCAAAATTGTGTAATGCTACAGTAGAACATAAAATACACTTGCCCATCCCAAGTAGCATTCCCAAAATTCTAAAAGGTGAACGTGATTACTCTACAGATGGAGAGGAAAGCAGTGATGATGAGAAAAACCATCATGTCAGATCAAAGTCAGCTAAACCATCTAATAACTTCAAGAAAAGCATAAGTAAAAAGTATTCCAGAAGTAATTCCTCTTCCTCCTCTTCTTCTCTGTCCTCCTCGTCTTCAAGTTCCGATACAGACTGTTCAAATACCGGGTCTGATGTCTGTTTATCTGATTCATCTCCATCATTAAAGAAGCGTCTGTCTGGTGTAACCCACTTGCCACCAAAACAGAAATATAAACTGGGAGAAAAATCAACAGGAGCACAAACTTCAAGTACTAAACCAAAAGTCGGTGACTACACTGAGGAATCTGAAGATACTGTGACAGATGTCACTCCTTTATCGACTCCGGACATCAGCCCTGTTCAGTCTTTTGAACTGGGTGCGTCAAATGATCAAAAAATGAAAGTTAAAAGGCAAGAGAATGTGAGTCAAGAAGTATATGAAAATGTTGAGGATTTTAAAAATAATTCAAAATCTTTGAAATCAGCCAAAACAGGGAAAGAAAAACATGAGCCCAGTCTTGCCTCAATGTCGGCAGTGTTGGATTCCAATTTAGACCACAGATACAAGCAAAACGTCTTACATGACACAATGGACCTGAATCATCTTTTAAAAGGTAATTTTAAAAACTGTGTATTGAACTTAAACTTAATATTACATTGAGCTTAAATATTAAATGATATGAAGTTGCCTTGATTTTTTCTAGTAGGTACGTTTTATTGTTTGGGATCATTGATATTATCATAACTTTACCAAATATTCCATTTTAAAATATCTGGAATATCATTGTTTATATTACTGCAAAGCTACTCAGCTAGGACTAGAAACTACTTCATACTGATTCTGTTTAGTGCCTTACAAACTCAAAATGCCTGGAGAGACCAGATGGATAAAGTAAACAAGAGAAGGGGAGCCAGTTGTTTTCCCACGTTTGGTAGAGACACGGGCGTTAAGATATATTTCACTTTCTTCTTTGAGAAAGGCAGCAGCACTAAGGTTAAAATAACCTGACCTGTTTCGGGGAAAGTGGCAAGAATGCTGCCAAATTAGAGAACTCAGAGTAAACTGTAGGAGACTATTCAGATTTTAAATTAAAGGTGAAAGAGCATTACTTGAAAATAATTACCAAGTTGATGAAATAGCATAATTCAAGTTTTAGTTGCTTTAAGATAGAAGTATTTTAGAATTAGGATAATCCTGATTGCTGTATTTCTGTCTCAATTTATTATTACCCATTATTTAGTTTGAAGGGAACAATATATTCCAGGTGAAATAAAAGCAACTTTGAACTTTATCTTTGACTAGTTAATATAAAACTGTAAAAATATTGAGCTTGCTGGTTAGGTTTTGGGGCAGTTGGAGATAAAATTTTTAAGTTGTAAATAGGACTCACTGTCTTCGTTTGTTTGAAATGTTATTTGAAAGAATAAATCTTCAGCTACATAATTTACATATGGTGGCAATGTAAGGGCATAAATAAATCCCCTATTTAGTCAAATGAGTCTCATAGATTGATAAAGTGTATTTTGGAGCAGTTTACACTTGTGAATATTCCCTCTTTTATATGTTTTCTTTGCTCTGATTGTACCTATTGATGTTTAGTGTGTCTGAAAAATCAGATTCTTGGCATTGGCTATTACCATCTAGTGGTTAACCCTCTACTCAATATATCTTTCCTGATAAATGCTCATTCAGTCTCTTAAAACTTTCAGGATTGAGTTTTCTATTCTTGCCCCTCTCCTTCTTCCCCTAACAACCAAGAGTGATCTTTTAAAAGTAAATCAATCCTACTAGTTTCCTTCTTAACTATTCAGTGGGCTTACTCTTAGGTTAAATCCAAATTCCTTATCATAGGCTAACAGACTTTATATCAGTGATTTTCACCCGAGGCAGTACATTAGCATCACCTGGAGAACTGTTAAATTATCAAAACAAACTGTTAAATACCGATGCCTAGGCTCTGCCATGAGATTCTGATGCACTTGGTCGAATATGCAGTTAAGGGTGATGAATGATTCATTGCTGCCCATCATGTGGATACTTGCCTACATCTCCTTTCCTCTGTCTCTCTCCTTACCTCTTGGTCCAGTCACACTCCTTCCTTACTGTTCTCAGAATACTTTGCATTCATGAGGCATTTTGCACTTGCCATTGGCCTTTCTCTTTGTAGAGGCTACTTCAGTCTGTTTCTAGGGTCTCAGCTTCTATGTCACCTTCTCAGGGATACTCTTTCTGAACATTCTGTGTAGAAGCTGCGTACCCCATCCCTGCCTCTCTCTCACAAAAACATATTTCCTTCCATGAGACTCTGGAATTAGTGTAAGCAACATGAGGGCAGCATCTTATTCCTTGATGGAATCCCCAAATCTAGCAAGTACTGGCACATAATAGACAGTATTTATTAACTGACGGACTGGGAGGACTCTTCTGTTGTTCACAGCTCTGACGGTCAGGAAGTGTTTGTCATGTTTCACTGAAATTTGATTTTGTAACAGTTACCCATTAGCTTTAGGTTTGCCATCTGAAATACACAGAATAAGTCTGTGCCTCTGTCTGCATTATAATCTTTAATATATTTGATTAGTATTCTTCTCTAGGGAATATCTCTAATTTTTTATCAAGCCATTTAGTGTAACAGTTTTCACTTAAAAAAAAATTGTAATGGCCACTTTGCAGTCTGTAAGATCAGGTGTATGACGAATCGGGTTGATAATTCGTCAGGTTGAGGGCTGCCTTTGTCTTCATCTCTTCCGGATCTCCAGCACCAGTCCCAGTGCTCTAGCATAACAGTTCTCAAACTTTTTGGCCTTAAGACTAAAAGCACTCTTTTAGAAATTATTGAGGACCCCAGGGAGCTTTTGTTTAGTGGGTTATAGCTATATAAATATTTACCATATTAGAAATTAAATCAGAAGTTTAAAAAATATTTATTAGTTCATTTAAGAATAGTAATAGTAAACCCATTATGTATCTTTTTTAAAATTTATTTATTTGTATTTTATTATTTATTTTTGGTTGTGTTGGGTCTTCGTTTCTGTGCAAGGGCTTTCTCCAGTTGCGGCGAGCGGGGGCCCCACTCTTCATCGCGGTGCGCGGGCCTCTCACTGTCGCGGCCTCTCCCGTTGCAGAGCACAGGCTTCAGACGCGCAGGCTCAGCAGTTGTGGCTCACGGGCCTGGTCGCTCCGCGGCATGTGGGATCTTCCCGGACCGGGTCACGAACCCGTGTCCCCTGCATTGGCAGGCGGATTCCTAACCACTGTGCCACCAGGGAAGCCCCATTATGTATTAATATAAGTAACATGTTCTATACAACGTAACTATAGTTCCAAAAAAGTTAGTGATTTTTGCTAGTTTCTAATGCCTGGCAATAGCTGTATTCTCATGTCAGCCTCTGCATACAGCTATTGTGATATATTGTTTTGGTTGAAGTGTATGAAGAAAATCTGGCTTTACAAGGATATATAACTGGAAATGGAGTGTTTTAATAGCCTTTTCCGTTAATTTTAGATTTTTTTTTGATACCACACCAAGATTCCACAAATAGTAGTTTTTTTTTTTTTTAAGTTTTAAATTATTTATTTATTTATGTTTGGTTGTGTTGGGTCTTCGTTTCTGTGTGAGGGCTTTCTCTAGTTGTGGTGAGCGGGGGCCACTCTTCATCGCGGTGCGCGAGCCTCTCACTATTGCGGCCTCTCTTGTTGCGGAGCACAGGCTCCAGACGCGCAGGCTCAGTAGTTGTGGCTCACGGGCCTAGTTGCTCTGCAGCATGTGGGATCTTCCCAGACCAGGGCTTGAACCCGTGTCCCCTGCATTGGCAGGCAGACTCTCAACCACTGCGCCACCAAGGAAGCCCAGTAGTAGTTTCTTAAATGTTAGTTGCAATGTGCAGTTTGAAACTGATATTAATTTGTAGTCCATTACATTAGAATTTATTGCTCGGTCTTACATTTTGAATGTATTGTTTGCCCTTGCATGGTTTTGTAACATGATGTATAGGTTATTTGGAAAATGTTGGTTCACTGAGCATATAAATGTTGACATATTTCATAATATACCATACAGAAATCACAGTTGTTAATATCACTACCAATCTCACTAGAAAGCTCTTGGGAAGCTATCAAACTCAGGTTTATCAAAAATTCTAATTTTTGCTAAAATGCTCAGATTTTATGATTGCCAACAGATACTATCAGTTTTTCTTGAAGTGACAGGTTTCTTAAAATCATATCTGTAATGCAAAAAATTGGAAGGTAGTTGAAATTAAACCATAAAAATCTATCTGATGTGATAATGCGGACTGTTCCTAATATTTTGTATTAATAATATGCATCTTAATATATTTGCTTTTTCTTCTGTGTCAAATGTCTATTGCTACATTGTTCTTAATAATTTCTACTGTGATTTATATGTGTTTAAAAGTAGCAGCCAAACATTTGGCATTATAAAGTATCTTACAAAATTTTCTTAGATTAGAAAAGTAAGTATATTGAAAATAAATGTTACAGAAGATAAATGAAAATGTATAATATGACTTGTAGGTTCATTTTAAGGGCCCACTGTTCCATTTTTTAATTTTTATAAGTACTATTTGATTCCACAAATTATAAGCATCACTCCATTCTAGGAATGAGAGAGGACACAGCCAATAAAAATCTTGCTTTAGGAAGAAAACATTTGACCCTTTTGGAATTGTCGGGTTTTAAAAAAACCATCTAATGGAAAATAGTCTGTGATATCTGAGCTTTTTGTTCAGTACCATCAATGATTATCTCTTTGTATTATTTAGGGTGATTTTGGATGTAAGAAACAGAAATTCCTAATGAAAGTGTTTCTCACATGACAGGAAGTCCAGAGATAGACCAGCTTGAGGGTTGACTGACTCAGTGGCTTAAAAATGTCCTCAGGGACCCAGGTTCTGTCACTGTATTCCCCCAGCCCTGGTGTTGGCTTCATCCTTAGGCTACCAGGAGATGTCTGCAGCAACTTTTAGTATCCACATGCAGACATGACTGTCCAGAGAAACGGAAGCTGCCTCTACCTCTGGCTCTCTTAGAGTGGAGGAACCTTGAACTGACTTCCACTTACGCCTCATTGCTCAGAACTGAGTTACACTCCCATTCCTGAAACAGTGATTGGCAAGGCGAATGGCATTATTCCAGGCCAGTAAACTCACTCTGGAGTCAGGGTTGGGAGTCCAGAGAGGGAGGTCAACTTCCTCTTAAGGACATAGCTTCATGGGGAGGAGCTAGATGTCGTAAAAAAAAAACAACAACAAAAAAATCAGGATGTGTTAATAAGTAAGAAGGAGGAAAGTAGTGTCAAGGAGGAGAAAATTTCCCCCCTCTCCTTCTTGAGTTCTTTTGGCTGGCCTAAAAATTAAATTGAGGCAAAACATTACCAGGAGAAAAAAACAAATTTAAATCATACTTACGGAGGTCTCAGAGAAATAAGAGCTAAGAAGTAACCAAGGCAGGCAGCTCTCATACTTTGTAGACAAAGAAACAATAAATTTTGTGAGGAATTGACAGGACAAAGAACCTTAGGTTTGGGTTTTTAATTAGTGAAGAATCTTAACAGGGTTTGGGCTTGGAGTAGTAAATCAGCAAAGAAGAACAGGCTTGTTTATACAGCCTTCTTGGTCCCCAGTTCCCTATCACTGGTGATAAGGTTGGCTCTCTCCCTCCTGGTAGAGGGAGGGCACCTTTCATATTGAGAGATTCAGTTCTTGTTTTCAGGGAGACAGGAGGGTCAAAGTGTCCTTCTTTCACCAGCTTTTTCTTAAGTAACTTTAATTCAAAATCATCAATATGGCACTTTGGCATATTTGGGGGTGACCTGCCCAGAACCCCAACAGTAGGAATATATGCTAATTGGGCAGCCAGCTTTATCCACTAGGCCAGAGCTTCTCAAACTTCAATATACATACAAATCACTTGGGGATCCTGTTAAAATGTAGATTCAGGTTCAGTTAATCTAGAGTAGAATCCAAGGAGCTACATTTCTAGCCAGCCCAATGGTGATACCAATGCTGCTGATTCAGGGACCCTAGTCTGAGTGTCAAGACATTAAAAAAAACTACCTGGTTCCATTGAAAATAATTAAGGGGTCTCCCTCACAACTCTTATCTAATCCATTTCTGAAACTTTTTAGATACAGAAAGCCTATATATTTTTAAGTTGGAAAAATGATAATCCACCCCAAATCCCTTATCCGTTTCCCAAATATAATTGAAGCACTGAAACACTGTTTTAACCCGGAAACTGAGCTAAAACGTAGAAGGAAAGCTTTATTCATACTGTTACACCGTAGGGAGCCCTGATCGCAGTGACCTGCCAGTAGGCGGTGTTCAGGGCTTTTACAGGCACAGGAACAAAGCAGCGTTCTGCCCGTTGATACATCTGTTATTGGAGTCAGTAATAACCCACCAAAGATTCTTTATAGTAGTAAAGTATTTTAAATGCTAATTATGGAGATCAGTCTATTGCATAAGGTATTTCTTTAGATTTTTCAAATTATTATTCATTCTCGGTTTACCCAGTGAAGCTGTTCAGATCCAAGAATATTTTCATTAAGTTTTCTTCATTTCTTTCATTAAGTTTTCACATGTCCAGTTTCCACGGACATGTGAGATGCGATGTGTGCATGGCCAAGCTATGCCCCTCTGCACTCATATCTCAATAAGCCTTATTACTTCCAACATTTATCCCACTCTGTGGGCCTTTTAGGCCTCTTGGCTCACCTAATTTCTTCACAGCCTTTTCCACTTCCTGAGAAGTTAAATTCACTTAATGAGAGGAAGATGATAGTGATAATGCGTAACACATTTTAAAAAGTATGAGCAGGACCTGCGATCCCATCAGAGACCAGCTGAGTAGGAACACAGCATGCTCTGCATCCTCTCAGTTTAAACATTCTCACTAGCTCAAGTACAGCTACAGTAGAGCACTTCATTCGTTCAGATAGTGAATTCTGAGGTAAAAATTTTGCAAGCTATTACAGTAAATACTGGGCGAGACTTTAGATAGGGATGCCTCTATTAGCTAACAGTGTTAACATTATTTATTGGTTTAAAAATGTTTTGTTAATAAGTTTGTGAGTTCAAACTAAAAAATATTAAACCTGTGAAAGGAAAGTTAATAATAAAAGACCATAAAATCAAGTGTCCCAATTATAGGCCATGGAATAATGAAACAGTGTTGAACTTGAATACTCACATAGAGGGGTGAAGAAAATTCTGAAAGCAGAATCAGAACCTTTTAGGCTGGGGCTTCCCTGGTGGTCCAGTGGTTAAGACTTCTCCTTCCAATGCAGGGGGTGTGGGTTTGATCCCTGGTCAGGGAGCTAAGATCCCACATGCCTCGGGGCCAAAAACACCAAAACATAGGGACTTCCCTGGTGGTGCATTGTTTAAGAATCCACCTGCCAATTCCGGGGGCACGGGTTCGAGCCCTGGTCTGGGAAGATCCCACATGCCGCGGAGCAACTAAGCCCGTGCGCCACAACTAGTGAACCTGCGCTCTAGAGCCCACGAGCCACAACTGCTGAGCCCACATGCCACAACTACTGAAGCCTGCGCGCCTAGAGCCCGTGCTCTGCAACTAGAGAAGCCCCCGCAATGAGAAGCCCGCGCGCTGCAACGAAGAGTAGCCCCCGCTCGCTGCAACTAGAGAAAGCCCGTGCACAGCAACAAAGACCCAACGCAGCCAAAAATAAATTAATTAATTTAAAAAATAAATAAAATAGAAACAATATTATAACAAATTCAATAAAGACTTAAAAAAAAGAAACTTTTAGGCTTCTGGGTGTCATCCACATGACCATAGACAAGCAGTAACTTTTCTGTGCCCCAATTTCTTCATTTGTAAGATGAGGGTAGTTGATATAGGTTGCTAAGGTCCATTCTAAATTCAGGGTTCTGGGGTTCTGTGAGAATGTGAGAAGGGAAAGTCAGTGGAGACTAGAATTATTAGACATCTTACTTTGGGGGGACTTCCCACTCCCATCCCCAGCCTTCCTTTGCTGTACAAATGTTGAAAGGGTATGATTGGAATTAGTTCTTTGGCCTTGGGCTGTTTATCCCTGAATAGGCAGAGAGGGCATTAAAAAGTGGAGTAGTGGAGGAAACCAAAGTTAGGCATTGGCTTATGGCATGAATGGCTCCTGTTTGGAGAGCAGTGAAGTTGACATGACTAGATTTTAAAGTACCTTTCATCCTTTGTAACGGTAAAATGAGGTCAGTTTAGGAAGAATCCAGAGGGCGAAACAGAGAGGGTTTAGAAATGCACCACTTCAGATTTTACCACCTAGATTCTGTAGGAAATAATTAGATACATTATTAGAGGGTGTATCCTGGGGAGAAAAACTAATATAAGAGAAAGAAACGGGATAAGGAAGCCTTGATGAGCAGAGAAACCTGTCAGACCTATTGCTAAACTGATAGCAACATAGGAGGAAATGAAGCAGTATGGTATTCAAGGGGAAGATGCAGACCCTGTTACCCTCGGTAAGAAAGAGGATGCCCACGCTGGGACTAGTGGCTGCTGGCACATCCCTTGGCAGCACGTTGTTTGCCTTTGCTGGCAGGCTGCAGCAGACAGGGTTCAGATAGGCAGGCAGGAAATCTCAGATACCCTCGGCCCACCACCAGATACTACCGAAGGTTTGAGAAAAGCTCAAATCAACAGAGGCACCAGACTCACGTGAAGAACCTAATGCCTGAAACAGTGTTAAAGGAGCAAGCTCAACGATTTTAGAGAGGATCTGCAAGGACAGAACTATTTTCACTCGTAAAGCGAAGGCATTATTTGCTTTTCACTTTTTCCTGTCACGTGTGGAGTTTTCCAGGGGCTACATGACAATGACAGCACAACAGAGTGAGTGCAGAAGCAGATATGAGAATCCAGCTGTCTTCTATTAAGGCAGGCATTAAAATATTTGCAGAAATGTTCAACTCTGCTACTCTTGTCACTAAACTTCTTTTTTATAAAAATGTGATGTTCACATATAACTGGTTTATTGTTATTTTCAGACGAATTAATAAATATCTTTAAATTTTTTTCCTTTTAATTTCTAACATGATAAATATTGATAACTGTAACCCACATAAACATTCTTTGGGGTCCCCAATAATCTTTAGATGTAATGAAAGGGTCCTGAGACCAAGAAGTTTAAGAACTTCTAGAAGAATGGAATTAGAATATAGCATTTGTAGTCTATTAGAGAAAAAAAAATTTATCATCGTCAGTCTTCCAAAAGGGGGAAAAATGGGGAAAAAAGAAGAAATAACAAAAAAAGCATTTTTTAAAGAAATAAAATTGTGAGAAAAGAGATCAAACAATATAAGTAAATGGTTTTATCAGAAGATAATATCAGAGGGGGTTAAAATTTTTTAATCAAATCCAACCTGCAAAGATATTTAAAATAGCATAGGAGGAATGAAAGTAAAGGCTTGAAAAAGATATGCCAAACAGGTAACAAGGAGAAAATAGAAATATCAATCTTAGTCGCACACAAAATAGAATTCAGGATGTGAAAATTACTGAAAGGGACAAGAGTGTTTTACATTAATAAACTGACCAAATATACTAAAAAGATTTAATAGCCATTGATTTAAAATGTATAATAAAAGCAAAACAGAACTAGATGATCAAATTGACAAAGCCATAATCACTGTGGAAGAAGTTGGTTAGACCAAATCAGTTAGACCAAAAAAATAAATAAATAAATAAACTACCTGCTTGTAGACTGCTCTTGGCCGTGGGTATTTTGTTTGTCTATCAAAAAAAAAAAATTTTTTTAAGTGATGAAATATCGGTTTCTGTTGCTACATAACAAATTACCCCAACATTTAGGGTATGGAGAGACTCAAAGGCAGGAGTGACTTGACAGCTGGGGGTCTGGAATCATCTGAGTGCTGGTTTACTCACACGTCAGATATCTGGGCTTGGGGTGACTTGAAGACCAGGACTGCTGAGCAGAGGACCCACGTGTGGCCTCTCCCTGTGGCCTGGCTTCTTCACATACCACGGCCTCAGCGCAGCTGGCTCAGGGCTCCAAGGACAGTGTTCCAGGAAACAAGGCACAAACCTCATCACCTTTTATGACCTAGCCTCGGAAGTCACATAGCATCATTTCTTCCATTTTCTATTGGTTTAAATGGTTATAAACCTTCCCAGGGCATAGACTCTCCTTCTTAATGGGAGGAGTGCCAAATAACATGGACACGTTTCAAAACCTCTTCAGTCCAGCCTCTGGCCATACATTGATTTACATTCCTCCCCAGTGCAAAAATATGTTCCCCCTTTCCAAAGATCCCTCCCACCTGGAGATTCAGGGTTTAAGTCGAGTCCAGGTGCAGCTGTGGCTCCTCGGGCGTGGTTCCTCGGTTATAGCTCGAGTACTTTGAAAACCTTCTGCTGGGAGAGACTAGGAGGCTGAAGTAGTAGTTATACTTTTGAACCCCAGAAGTCCTGACTCTTATATTCTCTTTAAATTTTGCTTGAAAAGTGACCAATTCCATTTTTTAAAATTAATTTATTTATTTATGTATTTATTTATTTATTTTTGGCTCTGTTGGGTCTTTGTTGCGATGCGCGGGCTTCTCATTGCGGTGGCTTCTCTTGTTGTGGAGCATGGGTTCTAGGCGTGTGGGCTTCAGTAGTTGTGGCCGCAGGCTTCAGTAGTTGTGGCTCGCAGGCTCTAGAGCACGGGCTCAGTAGTTGTGGCACACGGGCTTAGTTGCTCCATGGCATGTGGGATCTTCCCGGACCAGGGCTCGGACCCTTGTCCCCTCCATTGGCAGGAGGATTCTTAACCACTGTGCCACTAGGGAAGCCCCCCAATTCCTTTTTCTAGTTCATCTCTTTCTATCCTGTCTTATTATTGTGGTAAAATAAACCATTGATACTTCCAGGATGCTGGAATCCCTGTGCTTGGGCCCCTGGGCCAGCCAATAAGGGGGGGTGGCCTGTGTCTGTCTCCATTTGTGCCGAGCCTTGGGCTGTATTGTGATGGTCCACGCCATCACAGGCCTGCCGAGGTGCAAAGGAAGGAGACCGGAAGAATGTCACAGAAGTTCTCATCTGACAAGATGTTCATAAAGAAGACAAAAGTTTAGTAAATTTAGTTATTATTCCTTGAATTGTCACCTCTCAATTATAAGAGTTGGATTTTTTTTTAAACCTTTAAAAATCATTTTAAAAAGCAAATATCACTGGTTTTTTTAAATAGGGATCATGAATATGCCTACAGGATGGATTTTTTTTTAAGAACTAATATTATGTGAATAAGGACTTAATATGGCTTGGGATAAATTTTCCATTAATAGCATTACACATAAAATTTTTAAATGCTGTCTGTATCTCAGTTAGCTTAGGTGCAAGTTAAGCTGGTACTTCCAGTAAATGGTGTTAGATGAGTCAAGAAGTGTCTCTAGCTATGATGGACATATTGAAATACTGTAAAGAGTTTGAGCAAAATTGTTTCATTAAAGAAAATTAGGAAAAAGCAATATTTCTTAAATGTGTGACTTTAAATATGTACAATTTATATAAATATGTTTGTATCCCTGAAAGTTTATTCAAGTTAACTTTTTTTAGATCTTAATTGGAAAGTCAATGGATTATATATTGGAGGTTGCTTTGTACTAAAGCACATAGCAGCCACTTTAGAAAAATGTGCTAGTGATGCCTGGTGTCAGTAAATAACATCCAACATATACTTTTCCATCAAGGAGAGTTAGAATGCTATCTTTTTAAATGAATTAGACTGAAATTCTTCCTTTATTTTTTAGCTATTGCCTTCTTTTACTTTTAAAACCTTTTTTTAAATGACATTAGGAAAATAGCTTACTTTTAATTCCCTCTAGAATTTAATTTTAAAGGCTCTCATAAATGGCTAAATTAATCTAGAAACCTTATTAAATTCTAAAAAATGGATATTTCTTGGAAGAAGATACTTCAATTATATATAGTACAAATATATCTTTTTATTTTATTTATTTTTTATACAGCAGGTCCTCATTAGTTATCTAATTTATACATATTAGTGTATACATGTCAATCCCAATCTCCCAGTTCATTTCCCCCCCCCCACGCCCCCCACTTTCCCCCCTTGGCGTCCATACATTTGTTCTCTACATCTGTGTCTCTATTTCTGCCTTGAAGACCGGTTCATCTGTACCATTTTTCTAGATTCCACATATATGCATTAATATATGATATTTGTTTTTCTCTTTCTGACTTACTTCACTCTGTATGACAGTCTCTAGGTCCATCCACGTCTCTACAAATGACCCAATTTCGTTCCTTTTTATGGCTGAGTAATATTCCATTGTATATGTGTACCACATCTTCTTTCTCCATTCATCTGTCAAAGGGCATTTAGGTTGCTACCATGACCTGGCTATTGTAAATAGTGCTGCAATGGACATTGGGGTGCATGTGTCTTTTTGAAGTATGGTTTTCTCTGGGTGTATACCCAGTAGTGGGATTGCTGGGTCATATGGTAATTCTATTTTTAGTTTTTTAAGGAACCTCCATACGGTTCTCCATAGTGGCTGTATCAATTTACATTCCCACCAATAGTGCAAGAGTGTTCCCTTTTCTCCACACCCTCTCCAGCATTTGTTGTTTGTAGATTTTCTGATGATGCCCATTTTAACCGATGTGAGGTGATACCTCGTTGTAGTTTTGATTTGCATTTATCTAATAATTAATGATGTTGAGCATCTTTTCATGGGCCTCTTGGCCATCTGTATGTCTTCTTTGGAGAAATGTCTATTTAGGTCTTCTGCCCATTTTTTGATTGGGTTGTTTGTTTTTCTAATATTGAGCTTCATGAGCTGTTTATATATTTTGGAGATTAATCCTTTGTCTGTTGATTTGTTTGCAAATATTTTCTCCCATTCTGAGGGTTGTCTTTTCATCTTTTTAGTGTCCGGTCTTACATTTAGGTCTTTAATCCATTTTGAGTTTATTTTTGAGTATGGTATTAGGGAGTGTTCTAATTTCATTCTTTTACATGTAGCTGTCCAGTTTTCCCAGCACCGCTTATTGAAGAGACTGTCTTTTCTCCCTTGTATATCCTTGCCTCCTAGTTGACCATAGGTGCGTGGGTTTATCTCTGGGCTTTCTATCCTGTTCCATTGATCTATATTTCTGTTTTTGTGCCAGTACCATATTGTCTCGATTACTGTAGCTTTGTAGTATAGTCTGAAGTCAGGGAGTCTGATTCCTCCAGCTCCATTTTTTTTCCCTCAAGATTGCTTTGGCTATTCGAGGTCTTTTGTGTCTCCATACAAATTTTAAGATTTTTTTTTCTAGTTCTGTAAAAAAAAAATGCCATTGGTAATTTGATGGGGATTGCATTAAATCTGTAGATTGCTTTGGGTAGTATAGTCATTTTCACAATATTGATTCTTCCAATCCAAGAACATGGTATATCTCTCCATCTGTGTGTGTCAACTTTGATTTCTTTCATCAGTGACTTACAGTTTTCTGAGTACAGGTCTTTTACCTCCTTAGGTAGGTTTATTCCTAGGTATTTTATTCTTTTTGTTGCAATGGTGAATGGGAGTGTTTCCTTACTTTCTCTTTCTGATTTTTCATTGTTAGTGTGTAGGAATGCAAGAGATTTCTGTGCATTAATTTTGTATCCTGCAACTTTACCAAATTCATTGATTAGCTCTAGTAGTTTTTTGGTGGCATCCTTAGGATTCTCTATGTATAGTATCATGTCATCTGCAAACAGTGACAGTTTTACTTCTTCTTTTCCAGTTTGGATTCCTTTTATTTCTTTTTCTTCTCTGATTGCCATGGCTAGGACTTCCAAACCTATGTTGAATAATAGTGGTGAGAGTGGACATCCTTGTCTCGTTCCTGATCTTAGAGGAAATGCTTTCAGATTTTCACCATTGAGAATGATGTTTGCTGTGGGTTTGTCGTATATGGCCTTTATTATGTTGAGGTAGGTTCCCTCTGTGCCCACTTTTTGGAGAGTTTTTATCATAAATGGGTGTTGAATTTTGTCAAAAGCTTTTTCTGCATCTATTGAGATGATCATATGGTTTTTATTCTTCAACTCATTAATATGGTATATCACATTGATTGGTTTGCATATATTGAAGAATCCTTGCATCCCTGGGATAAATCCCACTTGATCATGGTGTATGATCCTTTTAATGTGTTGTTGGATTCTGTTTGCTAGTATTTTGTTGAGGATTTGTGCATCTATATTCATCAGTGATATTGGTCTGTAATTTTCTTTTTTTTGTAGTATCTTTATCTGGTTTTGGTATCAGGGTGATGGTGGCCTCGTAGAATGAGTTTGGGAGTGTTCCTTCTTCTGCAGTTTCTTGGAAGAGTTTGAGAAGGATGGGTGTTAGCTCTTCTCTAAATGTTTGATAGAATTCACCTGTAAAGCCATCTGGTCCTGGACTTTTGTTTATTGGAAGATTTTTAATCACAGTTTCAATTTAATTGCTTGTGATTGGTCTGTTCATATTTTCTGTTTCTTCCTGGTACAGTCTTGGAAGGTTATACCTTTCTAAGAATTTGTCCATTTCTTCCAGGTTGTCCATTTTATTGGCATAGAGTTGCTTGTAGTAGTCTCTTATGATGCTTTGTATTTCAGTAATTCAGTCTCCACATTGTGTATTGTGATATCTTTATATGAGAGGAAAAAATGGCTTGGACCTGTGTATCATATGTGACTTTGAAATGAACACCTTGAATAGCACTAATTTTTATTTGTAACGTTTTTCTATAACAAAACGAGTAGCACTAGAAAAATAGGTTTTATTTTGTAAACAGTCAACTGTGACCTCAGACATTCTCTGGTTAATATTTTAGTAAGCTCGCAGCCAGTTCTTCCAAGATCATGTATGAGGGGTGGTGCATGATGAGATTTAAATTGGCATAAAGCTGCATGCTTTGTCTAGCTCTGATTTAGTTTTTTAATATAGTGTGCCAATTTTGTGACTGTAATCATGTGAAACTCCTGCTGAAATGAAAAATTATGTCTGACTCCCAGATCAAAGAATTTATGTTAAAATAAAGTGTGAATAAATCTAAAAACAAAAAACAAAAAAAGCTGAATTCTCTTAGCTTTTGCTTGTCTGTAAAGCTTTTTTTGTTTTGTTTTTCTTCTCTCTTTTTCTTTTTTAATTTTATTTAAAAAACCTTTGGTGCAATATTAAAAAGCAATACAGCCAGCTGGAGTGACAATGAACAGAAAGATATGGGAGGGGTAGGGAAGATCCAGGGACCCCCTCCCAGCTGCTCCCAGGGGCTGGAGGCCAGGGACAGGCTGCATTGGGTCTCCGTTGCTGCGCATGGGCTTTCTCTAGTTGCGGTGAGCAGGGGCTACTCTTCGTTGCGGTGTGCAAGCTTCTCACTGCGGTGGCTCCTCTCTTTGCCGAGCACGGACTCTAGGCACACGGGCTGCAGTAGTTGTGGCTTGTGGGCTCTAGAGCGCAGGTTCAGTAGTTGCAGCGCATGGGCTTAGTTGCTCTGCGGCATGTGGGATCTTCCCGGACCAGGGATCGAACCCGTGTCCCATGCATTGGCAGGTGGATTCTTAACCACTGCGCCACCAGGGAAGCCCTGATTTTATTGATTTGAGTCCTCTCCCTTGAATCTTTTCTTGATGAGTCTGGCTAAAGGTTTATCCATTTTTTTTAATCTTCTCAAAGAACCAGCTTCTGGTTTTATTGACCTTTCCTATTGTTTTCTGTGTTTCTGTTTCATTTATTTCTGCTCTGATCTTTATGATTTCTTTCCCTCTACTATCTTTGGGTTTTGTTTGTTCTTCTTTCTATAGTTCCTTTAGGTGTAAGGTTAGATGGTTTATTTGAGATTTTTCTTGTTTCTTGAGGTAGGCTTGTATTGCTATTAACTTCCCTCTTAGAACTGCTTTTGCTGCATCCCGTAGCTTTTGGATGGTTGTGCTTTTGTTGTCATTTGTCTCTAGGTATTTTTTGATTTCCTCTTTGATTTCTTCAGTGATCTCTTGGTTATTTAGTAATGTTTAGCCTCCACGTGTTTGTGTTTTTTACATTTTTTTCCCTGTAATTGATTTCTAATCTTATAGCGTTGTGGTTGGAAAAGATGCTTGCTATGATTTTAGTTTTCTTAAATTTCCTGAGGCTTGATTTATGACCCAAGATGTGATCTATCCTGGAGAATGTTCCTTGTGCACTTGAGAAGAAAGTGTAATCTGCTGTTTTCGGATGGAATGTCCTATAAATATCAATTAAATCTATCTGGTGTATTGTGTCATTTAAAGCTTTTGTTTCCTTATTAATTTTCTGTCTGGATGATCTGTCCATTGGTATAAGTGAGGTGTTAAAGTCCCCCACTATTATTGCATTACTGTCAATTTCCTCTTTTATAGTTGTTAGCATTTGCCTTATTTATTGAGGTGCCCCTGTGTTGGGTGCATATATATTTATAATTTTTATATATTCTTGGATTGATCCCTTGATGATTATGTAGTGTCCTTCCTTGTCTCTTGTAACATTCTTTATTTTAAAGTCTATTTTATCTGATATGAGTATTGCTACTCCAGCTTTCTTTTGATTTCCACTTGTATGGAATATCTTTTTCCATCCCCTTACTTTCAGTCTGTATGTGTCCCTAGGTCTGAAGTGGGTCTCTTGTAGCCAGCATATATACTGGTCTTGTTTTTGTATCCATTCAGCGAGCCTGTGTCTTTTGGTTGGAGCATTTAATCCATTCACATTTAAGGTAATTAATTATTGATATGTATGTTCCTGTGACCATTTTCTGAATTGTTTTGTGTTTGTTTTTGTAGGTCCTTTTCTCCTCTTGTGTTTCCCGCTTAGAGAAGTTCCTTTAGCATTTGTTGTAGAGCTGGTTTGGTGGTGCTGAGTCCTCTTAGCTTTTGCTTGTTTGTAAAGCTTTTGATTTCTCCATCAAATCTGAATGAGATCCTTGCCGGGTAGAGTATTGTTGGTTGTAGGTTCTTCCCTTTCACCTCTTTAAATATATCGTGCCACTCCCTTCTGGCTTGTAGAGTTTCTGCTGAGAAATCAGCTGTTAACCTTATGGGAGTTCCCTTGTATGTTATTTGTCATTTTTCCCTTGTTGCTTTTAATAATTTTGCTTTGTCTTTAACTTTTGTCAGTTTGCTTACTGTGTGTCTCGGCATGTTTCTCCTTGGGTTTATCCTGCCTGGGACTCTCTGCGCTTCCCGGACTTGGGTGGCTATTTCCTTTCCCATGTTAGGGAAATTTTCAACTATAATCTCTTCACCTATTTTCTCAGGTCCTTTCTCTCTCTCTTCTCCTTCTGGGAGCCCTCTAGTGAGAATGTTGTTGCGTTTAATGTTGTCCCAGAGGTCTCTTAGGCTGTCTTCATTTCTTTTCATTCTTTTTTCTCTATTCTGTTCTGCAGCAGTGATTTCCACCATTCTGTCTTCCAGGTCACTTATCCGTTCTTCTGCCTCAGTTATTCTGCTATTGATTCCTTTTAGTGTATTTTTCATTTCAGTTATTGTATTGTTCATCTCTGTTTGTTCTTTAATTCTTCTAGGTGTTTGTTCTTTAATTCTTCTAGGTCTTTGTTAAACATTTCTTGCATCTTCTCGATCTTTGTTTCCATTCTTTTTCTGAGGTCCTGGATCATCTTCACTATCATCATTCTGAATCCTTTTTCTGGAAAGTTGCCTGTCGCAACTTCATTCAGTTGATTTTCTGGGATTTTCTCTTGTTCCTTCATCTGGTGCATAGTCCTCTGCCTTTTCACTTTGTCTATCTTTCTGTGAAGTAGTTTTCGTTCCACAGGCTGCAGGATTGTAGTTCTTCTTGCTCCTGCTGTCTGCCCTCTGGTGGGTGAGGCTATCTAAGAGGATTGCGCAAGTTTCCTGATGGGAGGGACTGGTGGTGGGTAGAGCTGGGTGTTGCTCTGGTGGGCAGAGCTCAATAAAACTTTAATCTGCTTGTCTGCTGATGGGTGGGGCTGGGTTCCCTCCCTGTTGGTTGTTTGGCCTGAGGCGACCCAGCCCTGGGGCCTATGGGCTCTTTGGTGGGGCTAATGGCAGACTCTGGGAGGGCTCACACCAAGGAGTACTTCCCAGAACTTCTGCTGCCAGTGTCCTTGTCCCCACGGTGAGCCACAGCCACCCCTGCCTCTGCAGGAGACCCTCCAACACTAGCAGGTAGGTCTGGCTCAGTCTCTAGTGGGGTCACTGCTCCTTCTCCCTGGGTCCTGATGTGCACACTACATTGTGTGTGCCCTCCACGAGTGGAGTCTCTGTTTCCCCCAGTCCTGTTGAAGTCCTGCAATCAAATCCCGCTAGCCTTCACAGTCTGATTCTCTGGGAATTCCTCCTCCTGTTGCCGGACCTACGGGTTGGGTTGGGAAGCCTGACATGGGGCTCAGAACCTTCACTCCAGTGGGTGGACTTCTGTGGTATAATTGTTCTGCAGTTTGTGAGTCACCCACCCAGTGGTTATGGGATTTGATTTGATTTGATTTGATTGTGATTGGGGCCCTCCTACCATCTCATTGCAGCTTCTCGTTTGTCTTTGGATGTGGGGTATCTTTTTTGTTGAGTTCCAGTGTCTTCCTGTTGATGATTGTTCAGCAGTCAGTTGTGATTCCAGTGCTCTCGCAAGAGGGAGTGAGGGCACATCCTTCTACTCCGCCATCTTGAACCCCATGTATATCTTTCTAAATGGGTTCCTATTCAGGTTTTGTCATTAGTGTGGTATGGTTTTCAACAAATTATCAACCACTGATTTCCTAATTTTTCCTGTCAGGAAGCCACTGTTAATCATTTTTTTTAAAGTTTCTGTAATCTTTGATAGTGTTCAGTTTAAGCGTTGGGAGGTAGATTTAGTTTTTGTGAATTTGCTCAAAGGATTTAACTTTTTTGCACCAGTCACATTTTTAAATGGAGTTTAAAATGCCTCTTTGCCTTTGCACTGTGCTTTTAACAGCATAAAATACTAAGGAAGTAAAAGAGCTTACATAAAGGTACGCTCTAATAAAAATAAATAATGGTTACTCTAAAAAAATATTGTTAAAACAAATGTACCATTCTGTTAATCTGATATAATGTATTCATTTTTAGCACAGACTTAAGCCAAAACACTGAGCCAGCTTAATATTTTTAGAAACTTCTGACAAATGTTTAGTAATAATTGTGACTTACTGAAAATTGTTATAATAATGAAAATATAAGAATTTAGCATGTTGATAAAAGCTTCATTTGATAATCACAGTATGCAAAATATTTTTCTTTGTTAAAAACTCCTTTTATATAATGTATTTATTTGGCTTTTGCTTAGTCAGGAATAAAAGTTTGACTTTTATAATACAAGTTTTAATGCCAATATTAAGATCATAAATCTTGTGTAGTAAAATATTTTCAGGTTAAGTTGAAGGTTTCAGAATATTCTGTGTTTGCTTTTGCCATTTTCTGGCCGTTGTTTGCATTGCTGAGGACATTTTATTTTTTGAAGTATACCCTCCAACCAACAAAAACCATCTCAACTAAGTATTGTGTCAGTGCACTCCACCAGAGGTTTCTAACTTTTAAACTGCCTTAGGAGAACATAAAACGAATGTGACAAAGGCATTTTCCATAAATTATACTGGCAGCATACAATCAGTGCCATGTACATTTCTCATTAAAATATTTTCATGGTTTTATGTTAGCATTTTATTCCCAAAGAAACCAACGAGCATAAAACTCTAAGCTGCCTCTGAATTTTTTTCTACCCAACTGTAGTCTGGATGTCATTGGCATTATTTCATACATCCCTTTTCATGAATTAATGTAGTTTCCATTTATAGGAGCTAAAGCGTATACCATCATATTTCTGTGCTACTTTGTTTAGCCATTTTCCCTTTTTTTGCTCACTTCTGTAGCTTTTCTGCAATTAGATAAAAAGGGACCACAAAAACATCACTTTGATCAGCCTTCAGTAGCACCCAGGAAAAACTACTCTTTCACAAGAGAGGAGGTGAGACAGATTGATCGGGAAAATCAGAGGCTTTTGAAGGAACTGTCGAGACAGGCTGAAAAACCAGGAAGCAAAAGTACGATTCCAAGAAGATCGACTGGTCCTCCCCCTAAGTTATATCATAGTGCTCTCAACAGACAGAGGGAACAACAAAGGATTGAAAGAGAAAATTTGGTAAGTAACTGAGATTTTTTTAGTCATCAGAGAAAATGCATTTGTACTGATTTGTTAGCCCAACTTTCAGGAAACCCAATACAGCGAAATTTTCTAACTTAATTATATAAAAGTAGGAATAGATATGTATGGCCTGAAATACATGATGAGCTATGAGCCTGGAAGGTACAATGTGTGCTTTTTTATCCAGGAAACTATATTTTAAGGGAATATTAAATGAAAATACTGAAAGCTCCGTTATTTATTTGACTATATCTGTGAAATCACTATAGTAGTATAGGAAATGGTGTCCAAGGGCGAGATACATCTCTCTTCTGGAGAGCTAAATCTATTTCACTTCATTTTATCCTCGAAAGCTAAAATAATTTATATATCATTTATTTTAAATAATAAATACATTCTCAGAGAGGTCAAATTTGTTGCCCATCACTTTTTGTATATTTATTATACAAGCAGCCACCTACCAAATCCCTATTTAGAGCCACATTGGCTCTAATAGTTCCTCAGTGTGAGATGATATACTTTTTAACCTGTTTGCTAAACTGTTCATAGTCAAAACACACGTGCATGGGTACAGACGTGCTCACACAGCATTTTTGTGTCAGGTGTACTGCACAAGCAGGGTCCATTACTTTATAATTTTCATGATTTATAATCCTTCATTTGCTCCAACTCCAATGATAGAGGCCAGTTCAGGTGGCTAACAGGCATGATGACTAAAGCAGTTCTGTTCCAGTACTCTCAAATTAGTTCCTTAGTATTCCAGAGCTGTTAGACTTGAGGCAAAGTAGTGCTGTGCAGAAGAGGTAGAAAAGGAGAGCCCTCTATCCAGTAGAGGGCGTGCTTGCTACATATAGACTCAATTATATTAGAACTTCATTATTTCAAAAGGGAACAAATTTTTTAATTCATGAATTTTGAAATATTCTTGTTAAATTATGTCTCTCTATATTCATTTGGACATAATATGAATTCTTTTTTTATGAAAGAGTGCAAGAATAACCTTAGCAGAAGGAGAAGGGGTCAGTGAGGATACTTAGTTTATAGTTTCACCTTACTCTAAAAGTAATGAGGCTATTTCATGCTCTTAAATGTATGTATGTCAGTTTCCTGAGCTGTGAAAAGGGGGTGGGGAGAGGAGTAATTGAATAAAGTAAACCATAATCTTTCCACTCAGGAGTTACTGTGTTAAAATATTTTTAAAGTAAAAATAATGCGTGTGTGGGGTTGGCCAAAAAGTTTGTTCGGGCTTTGGTAACATCGTACAGAAAAACCCGAACAAACTTTTTGGCCAACCCAATGTACATTTATAAAATTCAAACCAGTCTTAGAAACATTAAATGAGCAATAAAATCCTTCCTCCCTCTTCTGTTCTTTGTCTGCTGGTTTAGGGAGGTAATTTTAGATAGATGTGAAAACTATTAGAGAGAGAGTGATATGTTGTCACAAAGATGAAGGTTTATAGCAAATCTCATACCAAGTATGAGTGTCATCTGTGGATTAGTCAGTACCTTTGTTCCAAGGTCTTGAAATAATTTACAGTTCACTCACTCTGGTCTTCCTCCTCTGCTTATCGTCTATTATCTCCTTCCACAGAAGAAAGCAAGCTAATGATAACTGAATACGACTCCAGCTATAGACAAATATGTAGAACAGTCCTGATTGTCCCAGACTGTAGGACACTTGTTACTCATTAATGTCCTTCGGGGTCTTTGCTTTTTCACTTTAGAAACAATAAAGCAACTCTCCTCTGCCGACAGCTGCAGAAATCATTAACTCACTGTTTGTCCATTCATTCGTTTTAACCTTTCTACCTCAGAAGACAGGATTCAGGCTGGGTTAATTTTCTTTCGAAAAAGAGTGATACTTCCTACATAGAACAGAGATATTTGAACAAACTGTTTGGATTCATTATTAGAATCTGATTTGAGTAGCAGTTCTAAGATTTTGTAAACCATAAATGGGAATATAAGTAACCATTCTTACATTTTTCAATCCATTAAACAGATATTTGTTTAATGTCTGCTATGAGCTATGTAAGAAACTGGAATGGATATAAGAAAAAATATAAAATACTGCCCTGTCATTTAATATATAACTTAGCTATGAAGATAATAATAGAGTGTGTCAAACAACTAGAAAATAATCAAAGCAGTGTTAAGGATAGCAATTAATATTTAATAAGTCCTTACTATATGCCAGGCACTGTTCTGAGCATTTTATATGCATTATCTCACTTAGTACCCTAAACTGACTCTTTGAGTTTTATTTCATTGTTAATATCACTATTAAGTCGTTTGACCAAGGTCACACAATCAATGGCAGAGCAAAGGTTTAAATCCAGGTCTTTCTGGCTAGAAAACTTACATTTTTTTATCACTCAATTACAAGTGTTACAGTATTTTGAGCTATCATTTTTAAGTCTTACTCAGGAGTTGTAAGTTGATGACTAGATTGAAATGTATATACTTTTGACTTTAGGGTTTCTACTGTAATCCTTCATCTTTTTATCAGTATATTGTTTCTACAAGTAAGAGCTGTTTGTATCTGAAATCATCCCTTTAGCTTTTGCTGAGCTTGTTGTGTTCATGTCGCACACAGATACCTGGCACGGTTCCGTGTGATCTGGATAGCTGAACCAAATCATTGCTCTCTTATTTCCCCAGGTTTCTGCATGTAAACTTGATAAGTGACATATCAGCATTACAGAATGGGTTTACTTTTTGCCTTATTGTTAACTTATTTCAAAATTGATCACATTACTTTATATGTTTTATATCTGATAAATAAGCATTGCAATTCTCTTAAAGTTTGTAAAAGAAAAATATACATACAACCAAATGAATAAATTTAGGGAATTAGCAGTTTATCTAAAAACACTGAGACTTCTACCAGCAAAAAAACAAAATTAGTAGGTAACTGAAAATACCAAGTTTTCTGTGCTGTCCATTCCACCGTGCACAGCTCAATGGGTAGTTAATAGGATAATCAGATAAAACAGCGAATGGTTCTCTACCCAGTAAAACACATTGATGATGTGATACCCAGCAAGTTTCTCACTCAGTTATAAACTGCAGGTGGAGGAGATATATTAGTTGGTAGGTCTTGGCACCTAAATTGTACAGGTTCTCGGTCTTCAAAGAGAGAAGGGCAGCATGTTATGATGGAAAGACCGTAGACTTTATAGTCAGGTGGAACCACAGATAAATCCTGACTCTGAACTCAGCAAAGAGAACCGTTACTCTAATTGTGTAAGACTTCACTGAGGAGTTGACTCTTTTCTAGCTTTTGAAGGCTCAGAACTGAAGAAGGGCATTTCATGCAGGAAGGTGAGCGGGCAGGCTGAGTCCTCTGGGTGGGTCCAGCTGCTTCTTCCTGTGTCCCGCGCCTCTGCCGTTCGTCTGCAGGCTCCTTTCATCCTACAGCCCTTGCTCTCCTTTCCTCGACAGCTCTTCCCTGAACATTTTGGCTCCTCTGGAATCGCACAGGAACACTGATAATGGAGCCTCAGAATAGCAGGGCAGGAGGGGGCTGATAACAGTTGAGAACAAGTTCTGGAGACGGTTGGTGGTGGTGAACTGTAGGCTTAAAAATGGTTAGAATGGTAAATCTTATGTGGATTATACCACAATACAAAGAAAAAACTAAGTTGAGGGAGAAGGAAAAAAGATTGTCCAGAGAAAACTTGTCCTATGACTGAACTCCTGAGGCTAACTTTATAATGTGAATCTTAGTGCAGGACAGGATTCTCTTCTCAAATAAAGATCAGCTTGCTACAGAGAAAGTTTAAGTCAATAAAGAAAATAATGAAACACAACCATGGATCAGTTCCCCAATCCATTTGGTCTCCTGAAACATTCCTTTCTCACCGAAGCCTGTGAAAATCAAACAAAAGAAACTCTTTCACCTTCTGATTTGTGAAGGAAGGATTATGAATAAAATTAGGGACATTACACATTAGCCTCTGTTACAGAATCGTTATTAATGCACATACCACGCTACTGGATACTATCTTGCCTTGGCTAGTTGGTTTATACAATCTTTAAAAAGCTTTATGTTCTATATAGTTGATTTCAAACTTCTTAAGAGCAAAAACTTTTTTTTTCCAAACAATTTTATGCAGAATCTTCAATATATAAAACAGACAATACAGAAAGCATAGTTGGGCTGGTAGAAGTTAGGAGTGGGAGACCTGAGAGGGCGGCCCACTTGGCCTTTCCTCAACGTCCTAGGAGCCCTGAGGCACCACTGGAAAGTAAACAGGTTGGCAGTCACTGCTCTGTGCGCATATATAGATAGAACTTATAGTAGCTTAGCGATGTTCACAGTCATTTCTACGGTTGAACACTGGGCTCTTAGCATTATTGCTCCCGTTATGTCATTTCTATGAGAAAATCAGGTTTCATGTATTTCAACTTACAGCACCTTTTCTAAGATTGTAACCCGACAAAGAAGAGAGAGAGATGTGCCTACAGTCGGTTGTTAAAATCATAGCGGTTTTGGTTAGCCATAGGATAGGTGAAAACCCTTAGATTTTCCTGAAAGTACATTATTTGAAATATTTTTTCACAGTGACTTTAAGTCTTTTCTACTTTATTTTGTGAATTTCAGGTTCTAGAAAGTATTCGCCTTTTTAAAAAACTATTGCTATTTATCTAACGTTGGCTTTTAAATTGGTTGTCTTTCAATGAAGGCTTTATTGAAAAGGCTTGAAGCTGTGAAACCAACAGTTGGTATGAAACGCTCAGAACAGCTGATGGATTATCACCGCAACATGGGTCATCTCAGCTCATCCCCGACCTCCAGGCGAGCGAGGTCCACTCTTGGCCAGTACAGCCCGTTACGTAAGCATACTCGAAATTATTTTGTACTTGTTCGTGTCTTTTGTCCTTTTAAAAACATATAACTTCGGTTCTTATGATAGAGTTTTAAAATGCTGACTTCTGGAATGCAATCTGTTGTTTTTCACTGGCATGCTTTGTTTTATTTGTGTTACTTCGTTAATTTCAGGTTTCATTTACAGTGTTTAATGGCAACATAGGAAGGAAACCAGGAGATAAAACAATTGAAAATATCAGTTATCTCTTAGATCATGGAGGAGAGACTTTTACTTTCAATATGTTTATTTAAGGAAGAAATGAACAGATATGCTCTTTAAAAGTTGCTGAAACAAACATTCTCTTTAGCCAGTTAAGAATTTTTAGTAGTATCTTCCAGCCCTAATATGTGCTTTTTCTTCCTCATTGGTAACTAAAAGAAGAATTAGCAATCTGTAGTCATCAGGTTAATCCCTCTTAATGCTTAATATACGATCCGTTACATGCCTGGCCGGTAGTGTGTCCCGGAGAACGCAGGTGGGAGTGACCACTGAGTGCTAGGGTGTGTGACGCATGGAAAGGCCAGACCTTTTTCCCTATAGAAGTCTATGCTGTTGGTTCATGTATGTGTTCAAAACTATAAAGTCTGTAGAAGCTAATCCTAAGAGAAAGTTGGAACCGCTTGTAATCTTAGACACTCAAATGACTAGTAATTCCATTCACTCATCCCTCAAGCATCATTTCCTTGGCACAGTTCATGACTAAGAAAGGGTCTTATTCCAGTTACTCACACTTAGTGTTATGCCTTGAAAGCAGTAAATTATTTGTTGAATAAATGTATAAATGGTTATACATAGAGATTTTTTCCCACTTGAATCCTTTGAGAAGCTTTTAAAAACATTTATTCCCACCCCAAATCTATTGAATCAAAATGCCCTAATATAGAGTCTGGGCATGTTTGTTATTCTATTTTTAAGTTCCACGGGGAATTCAGAAGTACATTCCTGGTTGAGAATCAAATTAGACTATTAAAAACACCTGTGAGATAGGGAAGAAAATTTTATTCTGGGCTTCAAGATAGGAGAGGAAGTTTATTAGATGATGATTTATATATTTAGTTTAAATAATTCAAATCCTTTCTTATTCTTTATATATTTTCAGGAGGAGCTTCCAGGACATCCAGTGCTACCAGTGGTCTCAGTTGTAAGAGTGAGCGATCAGCTTTTGACACATCCAGTAGCCTGTTGCTAAGACCTAAGCCCCCTAATGTCCGTACAGCTTGGTTATAAAAACTCTTTTTACTTTAAACATTGATCATCAAATTCTTACTGAAGTGCTCTTGTATATTACTATCATTCTCTGTATAAACATCTAAATACTGCTTTAAGCAATTTAAGGTGTACAACAGTGACTTGTAATTTATTGTAATTCGATGCAAAATTGTTTTGAAAAAGACAATTTAATATAAAATCAGTGTTTCCTGTGAGGAGGAGTTTATATGAGACTTGTATGTATTTTACAGAGAAATGGTAGTATGCCGGTGTATTTTCTCAACATAGAAATTGATTCAGCTGTCAGACTGACAAAACAGTTGTGATAGCATCGCTGAACGTTGGACCCAAGATGTTAGCTATACAGTTCTTGTTTGATGTGTTGTTGTTTTCGTTTCTTGTAAGCTTTATACCATGAGCATAGCTCCTGACTGACTTTGTTTTCTCTTTGCTTCAGAACTTGGGCAGTGTGACTTATAACTTAATTGTAAGACAGTTACTATGAAACAAATCTTGAAATTTGTTTTCATTGGTGGAGCTGATTTAGATTTGATGAGCAGATTGAGTGAAGCTTGAACTGGGGCCATCCTTGTGATTCACCAGAGGTACCTACTACTTCTGTATAAGGGAACTGAGTTAGATCTCAAACACTTTATCAACCATTCTGAACCATTTCAAACTGTGAGTATTAGAAAGCTCAACTTAGAAGCTCCTCTTTCATGTTTTTATATATTTAGGGAAAGTAGTTAATGATTCTGAGAAATTAGGTTTCTTTAGAGCTACTGCATTGTAAATAGTTTGTCCAAGGACCAGATCATCATAAGCAAAAACAAGTATCTGTTGAATCAGCAAAATAGCACCACCAGTTTGAAGGGCCAAGAAGCAGATCCTGAGTTGTGTCAGGACAGTGTTTTAAGGGATGCTGTTAATGAGTTGTGTTATACTTAGAGTTTATTGTTTTAAGTGAGAAGAAAAGAAAGAAATGCATTGTCTCACAGCTTTAGAAATTCCAGCTAGTGTTTTTAAGGGCTGAAAAAGAAAACTAAAAATATGAATGATAAAGGGGAAAAAAATCACGTTTGTTGAGGCTACTTTAAATGTCAGCTAACTTTCTTGCTTTGTTTTGGTTTGGGCATTTGTGTTGAACCCTGGAAGTATCATTTTTATCTGTCCCACTTTTAAAGTCCTAATAATCTTAAATGGAATTAGTAATGGCGAGTAGGGTGTAATATAGTTGACTTTTAAAATTAGAATATTTTTCTGTCAATCTATAGGCTCTTATACAACAAAGTATATCTAGGTCATGTTGCTTCTGCTGTCCTAATTGTCACTGTTTTCATTACTGGCCTTTTCTGTATACCTTAAAATGTATTGGAAAGTTTCTATATTAAATGCCAAATCTTTCTTTTTCTTAGTGTGAATTTTTGATCTGTAACCACAGTAAGATTTGTTCTTTGTTTTTCTGGGTTAACTCAAGCTCTGTAGCATGCACGCCGAACTTACTTTTCTTAATACCTTTGGCAGTAAGCCAAACTGCATTTTACTGAACGTCAGTTCAGAATTTCTTGGTCTTAGTTTGTATTGATAGATTTTGTTTACGATAGGGCATGTGAAACGTGGGAAGAATAGGGTTAAAAAATTTATGTGAACACAAGCTGACTGTGAGATTTTTCTGCTGCTTTCTTTGAGCTTACAGTGTTCATTCGCTGCTATCTGATATTCTGTTCTGGTGAACAGATTTTTTTTTTTTTTTAATTTTTTTATTTATTTATGGCTGTGTTGGGTCTTCGTTTCTGTGCGAGGGCTTTCTCTAGTTGTGGCAAGCGGGGGCCACTCTTCATCGCGGTGCGCGGGCCTCTCACTATCACGGCCTCTCTTGTTGTGGAGCACAGGCTCCAGGCGCGCAGGCTCAGTAATTGTGGCTCACGGGCCCAGCCGCTCCGCGGCATGTGGGATCTTCCCAGACCAGGGCTCGAACCCGTGTTCCCTGCATTGGCAGGCAGACTCTCAACCACTGCGCCACCTGGGAAGCCCTGGTGAACAGATTTTTACATTACTTAGTGCTCTGCTTTATATATAAATTTTAGCTATACTAAACCAAGGTTTTTGTTTTGTTTTTTAACTTATTGCACTTTTAATGTTTGTATAACAACCTATCTTTAAGGAGCGATATGATAATGTTGAATTTAAAATTCAGCATTTGAATATCTGCTCAATAGTGAGTTAGCCAATTTTTTTAAATTGATTTTTAAGCTGTTAGAGAAAAAAAAGTATGAAACCTTTTATGTAATAGCATTAGTTTCTGAATACATTTTGTATGGTCTTTGCTACCATGTGTCAGGATACAATTATAATTTTATAGGTAAAGCTGTACTTTTATTTTATTTTTGATCATTAAAAAATTTTTTTTCTTTGTATTTTGATTTTAGATACTAATATAATGCCTTTAGTTTTTACTGCATTAACAGGGGAGGTTCATCTAAGTATTTCTGATAACAGGGGTTCAACTTGAAGAAAAAGTCAGGAAGAGCAACAATATTCATCTTTTCAAAGTGGAATTTACAATTCTGTTGTCATGATTTGTTTATATGATAAGTATAAATAGAGGGATAGGAGTTGAAAAATGTGATATTCTCTGATATAAGTCAAGGTACTTTTAAGATGTCATGATTTAAGGGGTATTTATATGAAGGAATTGTAAGTATACTATTTTCATTTTCAAGAACATAAAAAAAGTGAAGGATCCTCTAGCACTACTTTACATTTGGTTCACTTGTACCTAAGATATATATTTTGAAGATTTACACGTGCAACTAGAAGTTATACTAATCCAAGGTCTACAATTACTAGGCAAGGTTCTTATTGAGAGTTATTTTCATATCTGTCAAATGTTAAACTGATGTTACATCCTTTTTAATAAGATTCTATGAAAGATTTTGAACTATTAAAGTTATTTCCTAAGGGATAGCAATTATCTCATACTTCCTTTTTTCAATCTCCATAAAAAGCTGCTTTCTTAGATACTACTCCGAATAAAATTTTTCTTGTTTGCTTATAAATGTAGTGTAATGCAGTGGTTTTCAGCTTGTTAACCCAAATGTCCAAAATGTCCTAGATAACTTTAAAAAGAGGTCATTGGGATGGATATGATTGTGTACTTCTCATCTTCAAATTCAAGTACTGCACAGTGTGAAAAGGATTATGACCAATACAAAGCTGGGGACACAAGTTTAAGTTATTCTATTTTAATAACTAAATTCATAAAATGTTTAATATTTTAAATGCCAAAGTCTAAACCTATAAATGATTGTAAACCATCCTAGAAAATGTGCTTAATGCTCATGAATACTTTATTTCTATGAATAAAGATAGTAAGAAACTTAAAAATCAACATCCTTTTTTAATTTTCCAGTCCACTGTAATGTGTTTTAGGCATGAAGAACTAGCTTGGCACAGTGAAGAAAGAAAGAAAAGAATGAAACATAACTGAGTTTTGATCCTATGTCTGTCTCTCAAATGCACTCTCTTATTCCCATTTTAAAAATTAGAATAATAACTTTTATGTGCCTTACATGACTAAGAATTAGCGAGAATGAAATTGGAAAGAGGATATTAATATTTATATCTTTGAAAGTATGACGTTTATGTGGCAAAGTGTTTGCTTAAAATTACATTCTTGGGCTTCCCTGGTGGCGCAGTGGTTAGGAATCCACCTGCCAATGCAGGGAACACGGGTTCGTGTCCCGGTCCGGGAAGATCCCACATGCCGCGGAGCGGCTAGGCCCGTGAGCCACAACTACTGAGCCTGCGCATCTGGAGCCTGTGCTCCGCAACGGGAGAGGTCGCGACAGTGAGAGGCCAGCGCACCGCGATGAAGAGTGGCCCCCGCTCACCACAACTGGAGAAAGCCCTTGCACAGAAACGAAGACCCAACACAGCCAAAAATAAATTAATTAATTAATTTTAAAAAAAAATTACATTCTTGGGCTTTCCTGGTGGTGCAGTGGTTACGAATCCACCTGCCAGTGCACGAGACATGGGTTCGAGCCCTGGTCCAGGAATATCCCACCTGCTGCGGAGCAACTAAGCCCGTGTGCCACAACTACTGAGCCCACGTGCCACAACTTCTGAAGCCTACGTGCCTAGAGCCCGTGCTCCGCAACGAGAGAAGCCACCGCAATGAGAAGCCCGCGCACCACAACGAAGAGTAGCCCCTGCTTACATCAACTAGAGAAAGCCTACGCACAGCAACGAAGACCCAACGCAGCCAAAAATAAATAAAATAAATTTAAAAAAAGAAATTACATTCTTGATCCTCATCTCTTCAAACCACATCATCTAATTTGTCCTGTAAAATTGTTATGATGCTACAACAGACACTCTTTTATAGCTTGAAGCAGTGTTTTTTAAAAAGTTCACATCAACATTTCATATGTAATATATGTATTATGAATGATAAGAAATACTCTTTTTAAAACTTGCTGCTAAAACATTAGTTTCGGAATTTTGTTGATGAGGGTTAAATAACAATACCTTTGGAGTAAATCACTGAGTAGTTCTGCTGTATATTTGAGCTCTCAACTAGGAAGTTAAAGGATGCTTATAGCAAATAAGATTACATTATAGCAGAAAATTTTGTTTGGTTCTAAAATTCTGGTGACTGTTTTTTAGTCCACTTAGAGATATTTCTGGAGCCACCATAATACAATCTTAATGTTCTGTGTCTCTATTTCAGAATCCAGTTTGTAAGTTCAGGTAAATTCCACTGTTTGTTCTAGATATTTTTAAGGTTTTACTGCTTTACAAAGTAAAATTTACAAGGTAACATGTCATTATTTTACTAAAATTTAATGAGACACGGGGTTTTTTTCCTATGAACCTAATTTTGTATCCATTATTATAGTAAAAGAATTTGGCTAGTCACCAAAAAAATGATTAAAAACTAAGGTTTGAAATTCTTAGAGTATGTATATTACAAAGATAGTCTTCACCAAAAATCATGTTACATTTATTTCATATATTTGGGGATTATAGCTGATCTCCAAGTTTTGAGTATGCTTTGGTTTCTTTATTTCATTAGGAGAATCTTTATGTTTCATGAAGAAAATATCCAAAATTAAGCAAATATATCTGCTTCCCATGTAGTTAGGTATACAAACTAGAAAAACCTAATTCTACTGTTTAATTTGAGAAGATTTCATTTTAAATTATATTTCGGGGAATGTGAGAGGAATGTGGTCTTTTAGGTGAATATCCACAAGAAAATGACATTCCATAGATTTTGTTGATAGCTGTTTAAGTATTACAGAAATACAGAAAGGGGCACAAAACAAATGTACAACTCATGTTGTCACAGAGCAAACCCCTGGGTCACCACTAACCAGATCAAGAGTTAGAATATTGCCAAGAACTCACAAGATCTGCACCCACCCCCCCGACTTTTTTTTTCACAAATGAGATTTTTTATTTGTCACCATTCAGTCTGAGTTTTAAACAGATTCTTGGACTGGTGGTTCATCTCCACCAGCTCTTTCACCTCCCTCATCCCCAGGCTTGTCCAGAATTGCTCCCTTCACCTTGAAGCTTCATGAGTTTTCCCAGTTCAAACTTGGGCTTCTTTAGCATTTTTACTTTTCTAACAAGTCTTCATGGAGCAGATAAATAGGCTGGCAAGCCTCTCTGTGTCTTGTCCAGTGCTGTCTGGAATCCATTTATTGACCACTTCTCTTGAGTCATTTGTCTGCACCTCTTGGGCTGTGATTTCCACCACCTGAATTCAGTGGGCCTGTGGGGCGAACTCATGAGATCCCATGGGGATCCCTCCCTGTTACCATCCTCTCTGCCTGCCAGAAGGTTAACCACCGGCTTAACTTTTAACCACCGGCTTAACTTTTAACACCATTGTGCGGTTTTGCCTGTTGTTGAATGTCATACGAATGGAATTATATTCTTTCGTGTCTCAATGCTTTTGCTGAATGTACTTAAGATTGTGAGATTCTTCCACGTCGTCGCCTGTGGCTGTAATTCGTTGGTGCTCATTTCTGTGTAGTATTCTAATGTATGACTATACCACGATCCATTTATCGAGTCTGTGGCTGATGGACATTTCAAGTGGTTTCCAGGTTTTGACTATTATAAATAATGCCAATACGAAGATTTCTGTAGATGTGCCTTGACCTGCGCGTGCATTTTGGTTGGGCCTATGCTTAGGAGTGGAGTTGCTGAACAGAGTCTACATATTCGATAGACAGTGCCAGAGTTTCCCAGAGTGAATGTACCAGTTTACTCTCTGGCAGAAGTGTGTTAGTTCCTGTTGCTCCATATCCTTACTCATATTTAGTGTCAGTCGTTTTTAAGGTTTAACCATTTGGGTGGGTATGTAATGGTATCTCGTGATTTTTCTTTTTTTTTCCAATTTTTGGCCGCACCCCTCAGCATGTGGGATCTTAGTTCCCCGACCAGGGATCAAACCCGCACCCCCTGCATTGGAAGGCAGAGTCAACCACTGGACTGCTGGGGAAGTCACCATCTTGTGATTTTTTTTTTTTTTTTTTAAACTGCATTACTCTGGCTAATAAGATTGAACATTGGCCACTGGGATATCTTTTGTAAGGTACCTTTTCAAGCTTTTGGCCTGTTTTTCTGTTGGTTGGATGTCTTTTTCTTGTTATAGGAGCAGTTATGTGTTCTGGATATGATCAATCCCAGTGGAGTCATGTTACAAAAATTTTCTCCCAGTCTGGCTTGCCTTTTCACTATAAATGGTGTCTCTGAACAGAAATTCTTAATTTTAGTTTAGTCCAGTTTGTCAGTCTCTTCTTGCATGATTAGTACTTTTTAAAATGTTGGGTTTTATACATTTTCATTTACCCGAGGACATGGAAAAATGCTGCTCAGTTATCTTCTAAAAGTTTTGCCTTTCACACTTAGATATGCAGTTCACCTGGCACTGTTGATTGTCTTTTTTCATTAATTGTTACTTTAGTTATTTACTTCCAGCTTTATTCTTTGGGTTTAATTTGCTGTTATTTTTTAAACTTCTTGGAATGGATGTATAGTTCACTGATTTTCAGCCCTTCTTTTCCAATAGATGCATCAAAGGCTATAGATTTCTTCTTAGCATAGCTTTAGCTGTTTCCCACAAGTTTTGATAACATGGTATTTTTATTTTCAAGTTCAAAATATTTTTGAGTTGCCCTTCTGATTTCCACTTTTTACACCATGGCCCTTTAGAATATATTTTTATAGGGTGTTTTAAAGTTATATTTGTGGTTTTGGTTTAGTTTATATGAAAAATTGTAGGAAAAACTTGAAGCTCTAGATCAGGGTTCAGCGAGTTACAGCACATTAGCCAAATTCAGCAGCCCAGAGCCCATTTTCATGGCTTTTACCTTCTTAAATGTTTTTTTAAGTCAAAAGAATATTTTGTGACGTGTGAATATTATACGGAATTCACATTTCAGTGTCTGTACATGAAGTTTTATGGACCAGCCACGCTGGGTTCATTTGTCTTATCCAGGGCTGCTTTTGCAATAGGGCAGAACTGTGCTGTGTCAAAGACCATCTGACCGACACAGCCTGAAATATTTACTACCTTGTCCTTCAGAGAAAAAGTCTGTTGACCCTTGCTCTGGATGATATTTTCTTGCAGACGAGATTTACTTTTGCTTCTGGCAGGCAGCAGAGGTGCTCACAATCTCAACTCGCCCTAATTCAGCTAAAGGGACGAGATGGTCTGAAGGCTGGCGTCAGTGACTGCAGGGGCCAGCCGGTCTCCGGTTCCCTCTTCCTGCTGCAGGAGGGCTCCCAGGGCTTCCCTCCCTGGGCGGGCCCCGCTTCCCTCCCTGAGAGGCTCTCAGAATCGCTTTCTAGTTCTCAGCCTTCCAGCCACATTTCCACGACTTTCAGACACCTCCCACCTCCTGGGGAAATGGACCCCAAACACCAGACTCTTCTCAGGATGTCTTCCCCCAAATCTTGGCCCCAATTTCCCATGCCCTGTTAGCTCCCCGCTGCCTTCAAGCAAATTTTTATTTTAAATAGTTTGAACCCTTTTTCTAGTCGTTTTCAGAGAGACCATTGGTTGGCACTACCTGGTCTGCCAGTATGGAAATCCTTTATGACTCATAAATACACTCTGCTTTGAGAGAGGATTCTTCGATGTTACAGTGAAACTGCCAAATGAGTTCTGTTAGTCTTGAGCCTGGAGGGGTCTGGGCAGCTGTCAGATGAAGCAGCCCCGTTTTCTCATCCCCCCCTCAGCCCCCCAGGGTTGAGGGTGGTGGTGGCCATGATCCCCGTTCGTCTGGTTCCCACCAGTGACTGAGTCCCGGGAATAACCCCAGCCTCTTCCCCCGTGCTCACTCTCTACCCCTTTTAAACCCACTGCAGGTCCTCACGGCGTCCTGCTGTTACCGCTTTGATTCCAGGTAATCGATTCTCACCTCCATTGCTGTCTCCTTGCCCCCAATCCCTTCTCCACGCTGCTGCCAAAGTGCTGAAGCGGAAACTTGATCACGTCACTTCCTTGCTGTAAAAGTTCAACGGCTCTCGAGAGACTGTTGTAGAAAAATGGAAGTCCTTCAGAAGAGCCCACTAAGCGCTTCATTATTTAGCCTCACTTCTCATCACACCCACAGACCCTTTTCAGCCTTCCTTAAGCTCAGCCTCCCCCCAGACTATAAATTCCCTAAGGGCAGACATCATGTTTTACTGGAATTGTATGTTCTCTGGGTCTAGCACAGTGTAGGTATTCACATGATGGTATGAAAGGACTGATGGATAAGCTAAAACAATTGTGTCCATGCTTACCATTCCCTTTATTCTTACCTTTCTCTGTCCTCTTAGTCATGGGGCTTCAAATGAGCCCATCTTCCAAATCTGGGGGCAAAAATTCCCTTTGTCTAACCGACCCTCTGGCTACTATCCTGTTTTTCTTTCTTTATTTCTTTGTACTAAATTGAGAATGCTGTGTGAGAATTCTTTGTACACACGGGTCCTTCCACCTTGGCTGCCACCTGTCTCCCCTGGTCCACTGGATTCCAGAAGCCCAAGGGTGTGTACTCTGCTCTGACATCTCGCTGCAGGCCTGCCACATTCACCCAGTAACCCATCACTTGGTATTTCTCTCTTACCAACCCTCTGTTGTGGCACTGGTAGTCTCTAAGTTCCTGCAGTTACTTATTTACATTCTTCTTTCCTCTGTTAAGACTCCTCCTCAGTGACAGGGACGGGCTCAGTCTGGCGTTACCTTTGGCTCCAGTGCCTGACGCGCTGCTTTGCCGTGTGCTCAGCCGTGTGTGGGGTGAATACGTGTTGTCCCCCTTCTGCCCCACTCCCCACTCCCTCCATAACCTCTTAAAAATGCAGCCTTACCTCATCAGCACCACACTGAATCTGTTCAGGTCACTGATGGCTCTCTCCTTGCCAAATCCCAAGACCTTTCTCTCTACCTCCTTCTTTTCTAACCTCTCTGGGGCATTTGCTATTATTGACCCTCTTTGAAATAATCCTCTACTTTACTTTGATGCCACATGGGTTACCTCAATTCTTTCTCTGGGTTTTGCCTGATGACTGGGACTAGCACCTGTCTCTCTAACTCCTAATGGTGGTGACTCTTCTTCAAGGCCATCTCGGTCATCTTCTCTGTTGTTGTTTTTTGTTTTTTTTTTTAAATTTTATTGATTGATTGATTTTTGGCTGTGTTGGGTCTTGCTGCGTGCAGGCTTTCTCTAGTTGCGGCGAGTGGGGGCCACTCTTTGTTGAGGTGCGTGGTCTTCTTATTGCTGTGGTTTCTCTTGTTGCGGAGCACGAGCTCTAGGCGCGCAGACTTCAGTAGTTGCAGCATGCGGGCTCAGTAGTTGTGGCTCACGGGCTCTAGAGCACAGGCTCAGTATTTGTGGCACACAGGCTTAGTTGCTCTGAGGCATGTGGGATATTCCCGGACCAGGGCTTGAACCCGTGGCCCCTGCATTGGTAGGCAGATTCTTAACCACCACGCCACCAGGGAAGTCCCTCTGTTGTTTTTATACTTACTCATTTTATTGATTCTTAAGGACTGTTTACAAAAAATGCTACATTTAAGATAGTTTCCAAATTTCTATCTAGTCTTCTTTCCTTTACTTTTACATAGTTCTTTACTTTTAGGATCCCTTTTAGATGTTTTCAGTTACTTCAGAATCCTTATATCCAAAACTGAAGTCACTGACTTTCCCAAGTGCTGTCTCCTAACTTCTGTTGCCATCAGGGTAGTGTCATTTTTTCTCAAACATTACAGCTCAGCATTCTTGTTGATTAACATTTTTCTTCAGTGTCTGAATTATGTCCTGTCATTCTTCAAAATGTAACACATTCCTCACTTTCACTGCCGTCCCTCTAATCCACACCTTTATCACATCGTATTTGGATTACTAAAATAGGCTTTTAGCTAGAGAAAGCTTAGGAAGCACTCACTTTAGATTATATATCATGTGGTTTGGTACTTAAGTCATATGGTCTCAGGTATTGACTTTAGTCTGTGTTTTACATCCCAAATAAAGCAAGAGAAAATCCCTGAGAGCAGAGACCCCATCGTGCTTTTGGATCTGCCACAGCATCCAGGCACATGTGAGACCACAGAGTGTCACTCAGTAATATCTGGCTCATCGATATTTGCAAGAAATTGCAAGAAATAGGGAAACTGAACTACAATAAAATGTTTAAAGATGCTCTAGTAAAGGGCTACAAGAATTAAAAATGAATAGAATACAGAAAAATTATATTCTACAAAATGTCTTATGAGACATAGGTAACATTAATACACACACTGTACATTAACAATTATAAAACAGTAGATTCTCATTATTTGTGGTAGTCATGTCCTATAGTGTTAGCAGGAGCACTGAATTAGCAAATACTGGTTCACTGCTCCTAAGGGAAATACAAGTTAGGTTCCTTTGAGCTTCTGGTCATATTTTTGTCAACCAACCAATACATAACCTTGTTTTACGTGTGTTTGTGTTTAAAGCCACATATTTAATATAAATGGTTGATCCATTAACATTAAACTCATGGCCAACAGCACTCACGCCTGAAGGAAGCTCATCTAACACACATATCTCCTCCATAAGGCACAGCACAGCCTTCCAGCACTTAGAAACCCTGGACATCACGTCATCACTACGCTTTGGGGCCATTTTAAACAATGAAATCACCAACAAAAGGCGAAAAACATGGCACTGCATAGGTCACGAAAGGCCCCGTTTTCAGAGTGGGAGCAGAGCGGAAACATGAAGGCAGGTCATGGACTACTTTGACCTCAGCTGGGAAGGCACGTGTCAGGTAAATTTTTCATTGCTCTGTTCATGTCCAGGAATGAACACACAGGGGTTAGAAATAAATTTTAGAGAGGAGTCTAATTTGCAAATATGGAATCTGCAAATGAGGACCAAGTGTACTTTTTCATGCACTGATAAAAACTGATATTCAAGAGAAGCAGAAAAATGAAAGGAATTTATGGCATGATAGATTTTGTAAAATTGTATTTAAGGACTTGAAATTTGAATTTAAGGCAGCCATCAATTTTCATCTATAACATTATATTGGGGTCAATGCATGACCCCAATGTGGTTGTCCACTTACTACCCTCTGCATGTTCAAGATCCCACCCAACTGGAGGACTCGACTTTCCCAAATACTCCCCAGGTTCTCTGTGTTTTTTTCAGATGCACCTTTTCCTCATTCATTCTTGCATTCAACAAACACGTATTAAACACCACCCATGTCCCAGGCACAAGGCAGTGAAAATGATGATCACCGTCCTGAGTTTGCGTTGCACGCTGTAGGTGTTTTTAAATTTTGCCTCAGCACAGTCTATGGTCCATATTCTACACAAAGTAAAACAGAATGGAAGCCATTATTCAGTTAATTGAGGTTTAAACACAAACCATGGAGGCGAGCCTTCTTTCAAAGTTACACCCTTATGAGCTGCCTTCTTCTCTGTCAGCCTCCATACTTTTTCCCATACATGCAAAATACAAAATGAGGTGGCTAAAAAGACAGAAGATACCCATAGGTGAGACTTATAGGGAGAATATCCATAAAAAATGAAAAGGGCTTATTGGGGTGCTGGTTAAGAGAAGGGGTGCATTTAGGGAGAGAGCTTTGCAGGAAAGAGGGCTAGTGAGGAATCCCTGGGGGCGGGACACTCCATTCCCAGTTGTTACTTTAAACACTTCTCAACCCTCCAGACCTTCAAGCCTGACAGCTCTGCACGGTGAGAAGACTGCAGAGCTAGGATGGTAAGGGGAGGTACTGCCTGGCAGAGGCTGAGGGGTCTGGGGGTTCTGGGTGCGCTCAGGAGCTGGGCTGAGGACTGATTCCACAAGGCTCCTTACACAAATCTCCGCTCCCGATGCCTCAGGGGTAACACTCGCGGGGATGGGGGAGGCCAACATCTGGGTCACGTGCAGAAGGGGGACAGTGACACTAATAAATGCTCAGTCCCCTTCTCCACTTCCCGCTCCTGCCAGGGAGGGCCCGCTGTTCGCTCACTGCCCACACTGCCCACCTGCTTCTCATACCCCACATCCCGCACCCCCGGCTAACTCTTAGGCTTGAAAATACTCAAAGGGCTGGCCTTACTTTGAGATATACTTCACAAAAGTATTTGTCCTCCTAGCCTGCCCTGCTTTTCTTTTCTCTCCGTCAGCAACAGAATTTGGGCCGTTTCTATCATCCTTAGCATTGGAAAGCCAGTGAGGACAAGGTATCCAGAAGGCGCCTAACAAACAGCGTTTGTGGCCTGGCCTTGAGATGGCCTTAAGAGACTTTCTTTTTAGCTCTCTGGCCTTTTCCAGAGGCAGAGACAACTGCTAGATTAGGAAGGATATAACCTTGGAGGTGGCCAAACACAGACCTTAGTTACTAGAGTGAAACGAGGCAGCCAATTTTTTATCGGGAAGGCGGGAGTAAGGAGAAGAGACTGGGAAGAAGGGTAAAGAACAGAGGGTACCGGGACTTCCCCGGCGGTCCAGTGGTCAGGACGCTGCGCTTTCACTGCCATGGCCTGGGTTCAATCCCTTGTCGGGGAACTAAGGTCCCGTAGCCAAAAACAAAAACAAAAAAACAGAGGGTACCGAGATGCCCCTCAACCACCTGTCAGGAGAACCATAAAAGACATGTGCCTGCCCTCCAGGCTTCGCCAGCAGGTAGGGACTTGTTTCCTCCAGGTCACTCCCAACAAGCAAGGACCATATGAACTGCATGTTCCTCTGGACCAATAATGCTTACTTTCCTCTTGCAAACAGGTTTATGAGAGTCAAATCCAAAACTGACTTTTCCTCTAGGTCTTGATAAATTGTTGCAGAAAAGAAGTGCTGGCAGATACTTTCTATACCCATGTATTTAAATCGAGTTATTTTCTTTCAAGGCCCACCTTCTACCACTTCCCCCAGTTCATCTCCCGGCTCCTAGTCCTACTCAGCCAGGATTCACTGTATTAAACGTTACATTATTTAACAATGCCAGGTCACTCCTCTCTCCTAACCCCACTTAAGCTTTTTCAGAATAGGCTCCTGCCTTTTTGTATCTTCCACAGGACCTAATAGGCATTAAATACCAGCTTGCTAACTGATTTTCAAAGAATACTGTCTACCTGTCATAAAATTCCAAGTATCACAGTTCTCTAAAGGCACTAATACAGAGCACTACTTCCTAATCACGCAAAGCTCTTGAAACTGTGATTTAAAGCTTTTAGTGGAACCTCAGAATTCCTGAAGACAGTATGAAAGTGCATAAAATAAGGTAAGATTATAGAAGCTACGATCCGTGTTACCACTAAGAGTCTACAGCAGCATCGCAGGAGGTAAGGTGAAGAGAGACGGCATAACCTATTTCAGTTTGAAAACCAGAACCTTAAGCCCTGTAGGTGCTCACGTGATACACAGTATAATATCTGACATTTAGAAGCTTGGCCACGGAGTTATAAATGAGTCATGCTAGAAAATAAGATTGATGGTCTTATGATTTTAATCCATTTGGCAGTTAATAAGAATTCAGTAAAATAGCATGCATTAAGTGGTCTTCACTGACATTTCACATTCAGTTATTCATTATTGTATCTTCAGTTAATTATATAAGTATGATAAGTTATTTTCTATTTGCTGTGGGAATTTAAATGTAAAATAAATACAAAATACATTTGTGGTTTAATGAACACTCAATGAAGCCTTTTTTTTTTTTTTCCTGAGGTATTCCTTTCAATCTGGTTTCATCCCAGATCTTTCTTTTTACTTCCCTTAGGAAGAGTCTATTAAACCACACGATGGATCTGGAACCAATGAACTTGAGTTTTAATTACATCAGACATACTTTTTGATCTCATCATACAATACCAATACAAAAGCACCGCCCATGCCTCTCAACACGTTGGACCAGGCGCCTTTGAAGAAAGCCTTGGGTCCTTCGTCTTTTGCAATCTTCCTCCAGCAGTCCACTGTCCCAGAGTACATAATATCCGCTGTGGAAACAAATGTTGGTAAGGGCTCCATAATTCTGGGGGAAAGAGACTTTTCCTCCAAAAGACATCTGCCCACGTTGTCACCAGTGCTATAAAGGTCACTTTGAGCCTTCCGCCCAGCTCTATGCACATTCAACAGGACGTCCCCTCCCCTTGCATAACTGCTGAGGGGGGGTCTCTGGTGATTCCCACTTCAGCTCAACTCAAGATCAACTGAAGAACTGGGGCGATAAACCAGCTAATTCACAGAAGTCAAACAGTGAAACAGGAAGGCAGCTGGGTAGCGCGGAAGTATTCAGCTGGGTGGTCCCCTTGTTATGGATGAGAAAACTGAGGCCTAATCTCAGATTATACTGCCTCAGGTTAAAATAAGAGACGCAATTATTTGGTTGAACCATAAGAAACTGCCAACATTCGATGTTTTTTACTGTAAACATGGCAATTTCATATGTTCCGACCTATGGAAGCTAAAACTTTTCCTATCGCAACAGACTGCTTCAGGCCATCTCTTCCCCCAGCTAAATCACCCTCCCCAATAATACTTGTAATAACTAGATAAGAGAAGAAGTATTTTTAAATAAACTAGCTGACTACTTCAATTCTTTCCCCTTGTTTCTGCACCCAGGCTCTAAGGGAAAAGGGCCTAAGGCCTCTATGATGCTAGATACCTAGTTAAGTTCACTTCTAAATATCCCATTTTTGGTGTTCTTATCATTTCTTTGATAAAAATAAAAAATCTTTTTTTAAAGGAATAGTTGAGAATGTTGGGGAGGATTCATTATCATCTTTCTTTCCTAAATTCTTAGCACAATTTTAACAACTTAGAATAGTGAAGGCTGTAAAGAGCACTGACTGGTATTCTCCTTGAGCAGAAAAATCAGATTCTGAGAGGTCTCAGGCTTACCCCCTTTCCGACCAGACTGCATCATCATCCTACGGCGGACCGTGTCAAAGGGGTAGGACACCAGCCCTGCGACCGCCGTCACGGTCTGGGCGATCATCCAGCTCACGATAATGTGCACATTCTTGGGGTCAGGCAACATCCCTGTGGGCAGAGCCAAGAAACCAAATGACCGTGACATGATTCCTCTGAGCAGCTGAGCAAAAAGCAGGTGGGGATGGAGAACAGGCCACCACACCTCCAACTCCATGCCCTACCCTTCCAGAAGAGTCCGCCCTTCGTGGGGTGCCTCGTGAGTAACCAGGCAGCCGACAAAAGTTGGTGGCACCCTCCCTGGATCCGCAAAGCCAGAGCTGTGCCCAGTGCACAGGGCATGTTGAAGTGGCTCCAAGTTAAACTTGGTAACTGATAGAGGGAGCTGGGCTCCCCCTTCGTCCGTCCTCGCTGAATAACTCAGGGCCAGTTTATTTCAGTAGAGGACAAGGAGAATCCTCCAGCTATTGATCCACGCCTCAACACCTCCTCACTGAGAAGCCTCAGTTTAGGCCAGGGACAAGGGACAAACAAGATTAACAAATACAAAGTCCTTTATCAGTTAGAGATCCCTCAGGATCCTCTCTGCACACACCCTCCTCCTCCCCACTCTGCACCCCCTGATGCCCTTCTCTCACCCTTGGCCGTATCATAGACTCCAAAGTAGGCGGCTCTGTAGATAATGATGCCCTGCACAGAGACGTTGAAACCCTGGTAGAGACCCCTCAGGCCATCAGACTTGAAGATCTTGGTGAGACAGTTGCCCAGACCAGTGAACTCACGCTGGGCAGCACCCTTGCCCACGTCGGCGGCCAATCTGGTCCTAGCAAAGTCCAGCGGGTAGACAAAGCAGAGAGAGGTGGCCCCAGCTGCCCCACCGGAAGCCAGGTTACCCGCAAAGTAGCGCCAGAACTGCTTATGGCGGTCCACGCCCCCCAGGAAGATCTGCTTGTACTTGTCCTTGAAGGCGAAGTTGAGAGCTTGGGTGGGGAAGTAACGGATCACGTTGGCCAGGTTACCCCTCCAGAAGGAGAGAACGCCCTGCTCCTTGGGGATTCTCACCACGCAATCAATGATCCCTTTGTATTGCTTCTCAGCACTGATCTGTTTGCTGGCATGCTGGACCTGTGGAGGGGAGGAGGAGGAGGGTGGTGGAGGACAGGCAGGGCAGAGAGAAGGAAAGATGACAGGAGAACAAGGTTTGCACTTCCTGGATTTCCTTGTTTAAAAAGTATGGGGAGGGCTTCCCTGGTGGCGCAGTGGTTGACAATCTGCCTGCCAACGCAGGGGACACGGGTTCGAGCCCTGGTCTGGGAAGATCCCACATGCCGCGGAGCAACTAGGCCCAGGAGCCACAACTACTGAGCCTGCGCGTCTGGAGCTTGTGCTCCGCAACAAGAGAGGCCCGCGCACCACGATGAAGAGTGACCTCCACTCGCCGCAACTAGAGAAAGCCCTCACACAGAAACGAAGACCCAACACAGCCAAAAAATAAATAAATAAATAAATAAAAAAAAAAAAAAAAAAAAAAAAGTATGGGGAAATCAAATGATTATTGAGTAAATGTGTTAGCTACTTGGATAATACGCCCCCCAAACCCAATTTTGCCTCAATTATCAGGGCATCTGAGAGAAAAGTTTCTGCTCCAAATAAACAGAAAGGATGATTTGATTACATAAAGGGAGTCATTTATTTGTTGCATTTTTTCCTAGGTGCCAGAACTATACTAGAGGCTTACTGGGAGATAGACATGATTAAAGATCCTTGCCCCAAAGGACACCTGCTCTGATTTGACAGACATGATCGGCAGGAGATGAGAATTCCTCAGTCTCTCTCTAGTCTCCCTGGAGACCAGGATCTCTGAGTAGTAGATGTTCTAACAGCAGGAGAAGGAATCCACTAGGCATTCAAGCCTGAAATTTTTCAAGCGGATTATCCAAGTAATTAATTATTGAGGGGTTTGTTGCCGTGGGCAATTTGTTGGGGTTTTTCTTGTTACTGATCATTTTGACTCCCAAATTGAGAGCGCCCAATTCCTCATTGGAGGGGCCCTTGCCTTTTGGGCAAGTGAAAAAAAAAGGATACATGGGATGATGAGGACAAGCCATTCAGAGACCAGGCTGGGGAGGAAAAGATTTGGGGACAGGATGAGTAAAGCGATCTAAGTTTATTCTGAAAATTGTTTCTTAGTCTCTCAAAACCTGTTTCTTTATGTGCAAAATGGGGAAAAATAATATCCACCTTACAGAGGTCATACAAAGATGAACGAATAATAGATATGTCAGCCTATAGCACAGCGCATGAGACATCGTAATCATGTCGAGTAATAACAATTATTTTGATGTTTTTATTGTAAAAGGTGGATGCAGGTAAGAGGGTGCAAGGGACTTTGAAAATCAAGAGGTGAGGCCGACCCAAGAAGCCTGAGTGCCCGCGCTGTCCCCGGCCCGGAGCAGGATCTGGCTGGCTGCAACCTACTCCGGGTGGGTTTCCATATATAGACACTCGCACGCGGGGCGCCACCCGACACCAGGAACCCGCTACTGACTGACGCTGGACCTGTCTCTGAGCAGAGGGCACCTTCCCCTTCTCGCAGGCCGCGCGCCGGGCCCAGGCCTAGAGCGGATTTTCGGCGGCGCCCCGCTTCCCCTCGCCCCGCAGCTCGCCCGGGCCCCGCGCGCCCCGCCCCGCGCCCAGCTCGCCGCGCCCGCGCCCGCGCCCGCTCGGTCTTCACCTGCAGCAGCAGTTTGACCCTCTCGATGGGGGCAACCGCGGTCTTGGAGATGGCAGCGGCGACGCCGCCAGCCAGGAAGTCCTTCAGGAAGCTCCAAGCCTGGTCGCTCATGGTGACAGCCGGGCGCACACCGCCTCCGGGAGCCGCGCTCTCGCTCTCTTCGCCTGACCAGGCACAGAGTCCCCGGCTCTGTCCCTGCGCGACGCGAAGGGGCCGGTCGTTCCGCCCCGCAGCCCGCCTTATATGCCCCGCCCAGCCTCTCGCGAGAGAAGTAGGGACCCCGGGGCCGTGCGCGCCCCGCGCATTGGCTGGGCAGGTGCGTGGACCCCCCCACCCCCGGCCGGCCCCCTCCTCTGCAGAGGGCAAAGGGGGCGAAGGCGCTTCCGGGAGGCAGGGGTGGGCCGGGGACTGTGCCGTTACTTGGGACGTTTAAAGGGCGAATTCATGTTATCTGTCCCGCGAGCAGAGGGAACACCGTGTCTGTGCAGCATGTGGGCCGCTGTATTTATAGCACAAGGAGGCTTAGTCCCGGGCCTTACCTGGACGCAGACACAGGACCTGCAGCTTCCAGCCCAGCTCGCTTTAGCCTCGGGCCTGCACGCGACCCGTCCCTGGCCAAGGCCTGAAATGCTACTTTTTCTTCTTCTTCCTTGTAACTGTGTCCCTCACCAGAGCTGCCTGCCTGGATGTGGGCCTCTGAAGAGTTGTGTGCGTTCACAAATAAGATCCGCCAAAATAAATACACTAACGTCACTTGATGCTGTGGTTGCTTCATCTAATTTGGCAACCTGCTGAATCCCCTCTTCTCACCATTCAATCGTTCAATCCTTCATTCTGCTATCAAATGTTTCTGTGTCGGGCACTCAGTGCCACCAGGACAGGCTGAGTGCAGGGGGCCACTAGGTGAATACTTATTTTAGCAAGTTGTGTGTGTGTGTGTGCTGTTTTTCTATTGGGTCAGCCTGTAACCCCATGATACATAGCCCCAAAGACCTTATAGGATACAGGATACCTTTTTTTTCTTTTTTTTTTTTAAATCCCTTAAGGGCTTAATGTTCCACTCTGCTCTCAATGGAATCTCAGCACATACTCTGGGCGGAATGTTCTCAGGCAGCTGGTGGCTTTCTGAGGGTCAGTGCTGTTACCCTTTCCATTGGAGTAGCTGGGTGACCGGGATGTTAAGTAAGAGAAGGTCGAATCCTTGACTGTATTTGCCTCTTTTTAATAGACACCTGGGGTGGGGGAGATATATGCTATCTAGTCCTAGGAATTGATTGCAATTAATTTGTGGAGTTTTTTTTAAGAAAATATATTACTATGAGCTTTGATTTTCCTTAACATTTTTTCTAGACAGTTCATATAATCACACAGGTTTTCAAATACAGCTGTTCCTTCCCCTAGAATGATTGCTCTAAACTCTTTACACTATCCAATTCTCTTGCCATGTTTGTTAATGTTCCTTTGTACACTGGACAAAGTTTATTCACTTTTTTCACAAGCTTGCTGTTGAATGCAGACAGACATGTTAGGCATTGAGTGAGCTGCAGCTTTGTGTCACTCTGGGTTTGGAGGCTTCAGTAGAGCTGAGGTCACTTAGCTGGGTGCCAGGACCACAAAGGGTACATGTTTATCTGAGGTTGGAGAAGACTAGAGTTCAGAAATCCAGGTGAGCTGTATGAAAGCTAGCAAAGTGCAAATTTACCAAGGTCAGAGCAGGCAGAAGGTCAAGGATTCAGCATGAACAGAAAAGTCCACAACCACTTAAAACTCAAAAAGTTGGGAATTCCCTGGTGGTCCAGTGGTTAGGACTCCGTGCGTTCACTGCTGGGGCCCAGGTTCAATCCCTGGTTGGGGAACTAAGATCCCACAACTTGTGAGATGTGGCCAAAAAAAAAAAAAAAAGTTTTGTCTGCCTACATGCCTGGATTTATTTTTACTGTCGAGCTGTTCAATTATTAAAACATCACAAGAAGATTTTTTTAAACAGACATTTAAGTTAAATATTAACTTATATTAATTCAGGAAGTTTTATCATCTTTGTTACCCTTAATTTTACCAATCAGAATTTTTAGTATTTCCTAAGTGGGAGATATCATATCTCTCCTTGGCTTCTGTCCAATTATCCTGTCACGTCAGAGGAGCTGTAGCTGGAATCCTTGACAAGAGGTTTTCCATGGACATCTGCACACTGTCCTCTCCCTCCATGGGCTTTCTCAGAAAGGAGAGGCCTCAGATGCCCCCAGGAGCATGAGCTGCCTGTGATCACAAGATCTGGGTATCACTTACACAGGCAGGGGTGAAAATGGCGCTCAGTAGAACATGCGTCTGCCCGCCAATCCCGGTACTTGGTGGCTTTCTGCCAGCCTGAGGATGGACAAGGCATCTGAGATAAGAGAGAAAACTCTGCTTTCAAATGTGGCATGGTGTCCTGGAGACTGGGGTGGGGTGGGGGGAGGGCTATGTAGAAATGAGAGTAGGGTATTGAGCGGTTTTTTGGATTTTAGTGGCAGCTTTTAAAGAATTAGTCTCTTTTTACCAAATTGGGACTAGAGAACGGGAGCTGCTAAAGAGAAAAAGGCACAAGAAATTTAAAAAAGCAAACAAAAAAAAACACTTAAGGACTTGGTGATGGTGGGGCTAATGCACTGCCTGTGTGTAGGTGTATCTCTAAAACTGCAAGGAAGTAGAACACACTATTACGATTTGTTCATGTGGTAAACTCCGGCCTTAAACAAAAAGGAATGAATTCTGAAAATTTATTTTTTGATCATATAAGACCAAACATGAATTGCTGAATTTCAGTCAAAGATTGAAGTAGACTCATTCATTTTCATTCATTGATGCATCGTTTCCAAAAGACCAAACAAAACAAATGCTATATTTCTCCACAGTTCTCGCTCGGGGTAGCTTAATTAATTAGAACGATACCTTAATTAACAAATTCTTTATAAGAAAGCGTCTTAATAGTAAAGCCCTTATTAAAGTGCACACACACATCACATGCCTTCAGAAATCATGTGTATTCATGCAAAACACTCCAACTACCAGCTCCTACTTAGCTCATGCCAAGAAAATTATGCAACTACAAAATGTGTCTTCTTTTTAACCTATTTGTTCATTGCAGAAACTGCTTACCCTTTAGTGATCAACTCCCTTGGGTACCCACTCTCCTCCTTCCTTTATCCATCAAAATAGAAATGATCTGAACCATTCACTCACCATTCATTCATTCATTCATTTCCTTTTCATCTTTCAACAAGCATTATTGCATGCCTACTCTAGACACCAAACACTGTTGGGCACTGGTGATACAAAAATCAGAAAGGTAAGAGTGCTGCCCTAGAGAAGCTCACACGGCAGGAACAGACATACTTGTGCTGCCTATAAGTGTGTTCCAAGGTGGTGAGACAAGGGTCCAAGTAGGGCTGTGGTTGTGCTTCCAGGTGAGTGACTTTCAACGTGCTACCTGAGTCAGAACTTGTATTTTTATTTTAGGAATGCTTAGGACACAAAAGTTTTGTTAGAAGGATCTTAGGCATTATTACTTAAAGGAGGTGATTTCTGGGGCAGAGGAGCCCCTGAATCATCAAAAAGATGGTCAGAGGGATTTCTTCTCCCAGAAGTCCCTCCTCGCTGGAGAAGCTGGCTCAGCTGTTGCTGGCGGGAGAAGCCTGCAAGCTTGCAGCCCCTGCAGCCGGTCCCCCACTCACAGAGTTGGACACCCCCTTCCTAAAGAGACCCATAAGCTCTTCTCTCCCACCCAATCTTAGTACCCCCTCTTTACTTTATCCGCGACCCCAGTAAGCATTTTCAGTCTTCTGTAATACAGTCAAGCTTATTTTTATGGATGTGTAATAAAGTCTTCTGATCATAACCGTCCACCCTTCATGATTTACCGGCTTCTGATTTCACTGAACTACAGCCTCTATGAATAAAACCAATACTCACCTGGAGTTGTCTTGACTGGTTTTCTAAGTGTTGTACATTTTGAACTGGCTTCCCCAGTATTTAGTGTTTCCTTATCCTAGAATTGCTTTTTTTAAATACTTGCTTTATTCCTGTTATTATTTAAATCAGTGTTTAATAAATGTTATCCAAGAGGCCATTTTTGCTCATCTGTACTGTTGAATAACAATATGTTGCTATTTTAATATAGGAAGTCTTTTCCCCCATATGCTTGCTTTTACCCCATGACCCTTCCTTTTTCTGTCAGGTAGACATTCTGTGTCATGGCCTCAGAAAAAGAAAACATTCAGAAAGCAAAGAAAATAAAGAGTCTATTCTTGGCATTCGAATTTCCAAAGGAAGAAAAAGAATTCACGTCTACACAGGAGATTTGGTAGAATACCTGAGGGAAAGCAGAACTTCCTGCTCAGCACATGCTTCCAAAGATTACCTCAAGTTTTCCCAAACCTGCGGTGAAAGGAAGAGAGTTAGTTAGAGAGAAAGCAAGGAGTGATGTGTTCGTTTGGGTCTAGAGGAGACGGGGCCCTGTACTCTCCCCAGCCCGGGGTCGCTGTGAGAAGCCAGGGAGACATGGCTGGGTGGTGGTTTAGGACACAGTCAGAGACAGCCTTGCAGAGTTCATCCAGCATGAAAGGGAGCAGGAGAACAAATCCCAGGCACCTGCAGTTTAGCCTGCTCGGGTCAAGGACCCTAGAAAAACCCATTACCTTCCTCCTGCCCCTGTGTGGTGTGGGAGCACCAGAATACCATTCTGTAACCAAGGACACGAAAGTCAGCCGAGGGCAAGACCGACCTGAAGAGCCCTGTGGCTGGAAATGAGGCAAGTGTCAGGCGTGACCTTGGCGGGGCAATGACTGAAGACCAGAAGGGAATAAGGGAGGACCTGGCAGCTGATGCCAGCGCGGGGTGATCCAGACCACGTGCCCTTCCTCCCCAGCCTTAGTGCTACAGACATCCCTGGAATGTAGATGGAATCCACCGGAAAGCGGTGGAGAGAAAAAGGGGACCCAAACTGTTTCTACCACTTGGCGAAAGGGAGCCTCTTCATAGAAATTAAATTGCTTTGCACAGCTGAGTTCGTGGGGCAGTATTTGTAGTTGCTATAGTATTTTCTTAATTAAAAAAAACAATATACTAAAGGCATATCACAGTTTCGGAAACCACTGTCGCTCATACTGTCAAGCACATTTCTTTAAGAAGGAGATGCAGACTTAATTGAGAGGGAGAGAGAGAGGGAGGGAGTGTTGAGAGGGAGGACCTTCAGGGCAGTTTACTCTATAAATCTCTGTGAGACTCCAACTTTTGCATTTCTATTAAATGGCTAAACTAAATAGGCACAGTAACTGACTCGTTTAACATACAAGCTCCATGATGTATTAAACATAATAGTTGTTCAATAAATGTTTTTTAAATGAGTAGGGAAATATCAAGCTTCAATTTCTAGTGCACTAGTTTGTTTTTTTTACAGTGAACCTGTATGATGTTTTATTTCTTTATTTTTATTGAAGTATAGCTGATTTACAGTGTTGTGTTAATTTCTGCTGTGCAGCAGTGATTCAGTTATATATATATATATATATATATATATATATATATATATATTCTTTTCCATTATGGTTTATCTCAGCATATTGAATATAGTTCCCTGTCCTATACAGTAGTACCTTGTTGTTTATCCATTCTATATATAATAGTTTGCATACCCTAACCCCAAACTCTCAATCCATCCCTCCCCCATCTCCCCTCCCTCTTGGCAACCACAAGTCTGTTCTCTATGTCTGTGAGTCTGTTTCTGTTTTGTAGATAAGTTCATTTGTGTCTTATTTTAGATTCCACATATAAGTGATATCATATGGTATTTGTCTTTTTCTTTCTGTCTAGTGTACTAGTTCTTAAATTTTTCAATAATGGAGCACCTGGAACCCACCTTAACTTTTGTGTAGCACTATGAACTGTGGGTATATAGAATTTCATCATATAAAGTAGGAGTAAATATACTAGCAGAAATATGATTGTCTCTAACATGTGTCCGCCATGTAAAATCATAGTCACTTCAGTGGTGGATTTGTCAATTTCTCCTGTAGTTGTGACAAATTTTCCTTTATACGTTTTAAGGCTTTGTTCTTACAGGCAAAGAAAATTTGAATTGTTATACCTTCTTGGTGAATTTAACTTTTATCATTAAGTTTTAGTCCTCTTTATCTGTAGTGATATTTGTGCCCTAAATTCTTAACCCCCTAAATGAACAGAGCAATACCTGCTTTTCTTTGGTTTGTATTTGCCTAGTTTATCTTTTTCTACTCCTTTCCTTTCAACCATTCTGTATATTTGAGGTATGTTTTCCATAAACTTTTATATTTTCTTTTCCCCTTTTTAAAAAAGTCTAAGTTGATACTCATTCTTTTAGCTGGAGAGTTTGGACCCATTTCCATTTGTTGTGACCATTGGTATTTTTAAATTTTTATTTTTAAATAATTATAGATTCACAGGAAGTTGCAAGGGAATCACTACACATATTTAAAATTTTTACTTGTGCCATTTTATTTTATAATTTCTATTTGTCCTCCTTGTTCATGTCCTTGAAAGTTACCATTTACATTATTTATCTACCATGAATATCCTATGTCAACCATTATATATGTTTCTGAATTACATATTAAGGTGCTAATAACACTATAATGGTTATTAATTATTTTAGGTGGCTACTGTTTTGCCAGGTTCTGAGAATGCCAAGTTTCCTCTCTTGGTCTGTTTAGGCACTGAGTATCTCTCTGGACTGTGACGCCAGTTTATTTGCTGCTGCAGAAAACACTAACGTCAAATTAATTAGGAACTGACACAGTGGTCAAATATGTGCAGCTTGCTGTGCATGAGATGCTCTCTGGAAGAATTGCTTGAATTTCATAACATTATTCAATGTGGCCACTAGGGGGGGATCACATGTAGCTATTATACCATGTAACAGTTTGTGAAGGATGCCATAACAGAGTATCAATACCACAGACTGGGTGGTTTAAACAATAAATTAATTTTCTCACAATTCTATAGGTTAGAAATCCGAAATCAATATGTCAGCAGGTTTGGTTTCTTCCGAGGCCTCTCTTTTTGGCGTGCAGATGGCTGCCTTCTCGCTGTGTCCTGGTCACATCGCTCCTCTGTGATGGGGTTGTTCTTATGTGTATCTGTGTTCCAATCTCCTCTTCATATAAGGACACCAGTCATATTGGATTAAGGCCTACCCCAATGACCCTATTCTAACTTAATTTCCTCTTTGAAGGCTCTATCTCCAAATAGGATCACAATCTGAGGTACTGGGAGTTAGGGCTTCAAAATATGAATTTTGGAAGAATACAGTTCAGTCCATAAGACACCAATAAGAGTGAAAAGACAAACCACAAATCAGAGAGAAAAAAAAGACTTTGCCCAATTTAAAAATGGATGAAGACTTGAACAGAAACATAGACTTCGCTAAAGGGATTATATTCATAGTTTAATAAGCACATGAAAAGGCGTTTGACATCATTACTCACCAGGGAAATGCAAATTTGGTTCAATCGTATAACATTGCCCTTTCTGTAAGTCAATTTTCAGCAGTTTCATATGATTCAACCTAAAGAAAACTCCACAGTGAGATGCCACCACACATCTCAGAAGGCTAAAATTGAAAAAGACAGACTGCCAAACGTTGGCAGGAATGCAGAACAACTGGAATCCTCATACACTGCTTGTGGAAATGTAAAACGACACAGCCACTTTGGAAAAAGATTTGATCGTACCCGCTAACGCTACGCATGCGCTAACTCCACCGACCACCATTCCGCTGAGAAACAAAAGAAAATACAAAAAACGTCGCAGGGAAATGCTAACAGAATGGCCTGGTAAAGAGAAGATCTGTTTAACTATTCTAACCTTCTTCGTCCGAAAAGCTGGGTACAGAGGGACACAGTAAGTCCCCAGAGTTTGTTCTGAGAAAGCAGAGACGGCTAGGATGGCGGTAGAAAGCGTTTCCGAGCAGCACCTGGTACAGTACTCGGTCCACGTTGGCTGATTTACCCAGAGAGCAGCGGGGTTATTTGCTTAACGTAGAAAGAACGGAGCTGCCTTTAGATTAACCCCTTTCTTGCAGTTACCCTCTCTTGCTAGGCCTTTTTCTGGAGTTCGGGCAACCCCGCTATCCCTGCGTTTGGAGGCGCCTCAAGCGCGGTCCCCCAAACCGGGCCACCAACCCCGAGGCGCAGGGGCGCGACCAGGTCCCTGCGCCGGGAGGGCCAGGCTGGCGCCCGCTCTGCTGTCCGCTCCCCCGTGCCTCCGGGGGAAGTCGGGCCTGGGGGCGGCGGACACACAGCCCTGGGTGCGGTGGGTCGGCCTCCTGCGTTCATCCCTCCTCTCAGCCCCAGGGCTCTGCCCCGGGCTTCTGGAGAAGTGAGGCGGAACGGGGTGCTGGGGGCTGGGCCCGTTGCCGTGGCAACCCGCACCCGGCGGCTAGCAGAGCCCAGGGCGCCAAGCCCAGCGCCTCTCGGCTCCTCCGGAACAGAAAAGCGGAGTCCGGGGGAAAAGCAGCCGAGCCGCGCGGCTGCGGGGACGCGGCCAGGGTGTGGACTAGGGGCACGGCGGGGGCCGAAGAGAGGCTGGAAGGAAGCCGGGTGGGATCAGCGCCCCCTGCGTTCTCGGTGCCTGGTTTGCAGCCCAAGCCGCCCAGCGCGCCTGGACTCTCGGCGGCGCCTCTCGGCCTCTGAGGGAGCCCGGGTCAACCTGGAACGCGGGCCCGGGATGCGCGCGCCTCCTCCCGCCCCCATAGTCCCGCCGCGGCGCCCGGCCCGGACCCTGCGCAGCCACCGACCTGGAGAGACGGCGCCCGGAGAGCCCCGCAGTGGCCCCAGCCCTCCGCGGGCTGACCTCCAGTGGCCCCGGCCCACAGGTGCGGGCGTGCGACATCCCGGGGTCAACGCCGCCAAGCTTCCGCGGTCCCTCCGGGGCGGGTCGTCCTGCATCCGTGAGACACCGACACATCACGAACGGCATCACGAACTCTCTAAATCCAGCTCCCTACCGGCCCCTCACCCATCCCCAGAGCTTCTTTTATTCGGTTTTCGAGTCTACCGCCCTGCAGGACACCGATCTCCCACAAACTTAATTTAGCCATGACTTTGTGCTGCGCACCGTACTTGGCTCTTAATCCATCATCGCGTGTAATTCTTTCAGAAAACCCAGGTAGGCGGTGCTACCTCTGTTTTGAGAGTAAGTTGCTCGAGTCTGGGAAGAGGCCCTTGCCCTGTGTGACCTCTCCAGGCCAGGGCAGAAATGTGAAGCACCTCCAGCCGTGGCCTGGTCTCAGCCTCCACAAGAGTGTAGCTGTTAAAAGCCCCGCCGTTCATCCTCAGGGTGAATTTCGTTCAATTCAGCAATTGGGATCTAGAAGAAGCCTGTCTTTTGTAGGTGGCTCTCTCCTTACCCTGCAAGAGGGGACTGGAAACAATCTATTTAAGCTCCTTTCAAACCAGAGATATAATGCATCAGTCATCTATAGCATCACACTTTATTGACATACAATAACCAACTTTTAATAACACTTTATCATTGTAAAGATCTCTCCCTTACTTTTTTTTTTTTTTGACCACAGCTCAGCATGTGGGATCTTAGTTCCCCAACCAGGGATCCAGCGGGCGCCCTCCTGCAGTGGAAGCTTGGAGTCTTCACCGCTGGAATGCCAGGGAAGTCCTCTCTCCCTTACTTTATTACAGTTCATGTCATAATCACAAGTTGCTCCATGAAGCAAGTGATTCTCTTTGTTTTACATGGATGTAAACTGAAGCCCAGAGAGGGTCAGCAGCTTTGCCCAAGGTCACACACCTATAAGGCAGTTGGTTCCTTATTTAATGCCCCCCCATATCTGCAGTTCCTATAAAGTATCACACATTTCAGCCATCACAATGTACACAAATACTATTCCACCTATTATACATGCAATTTTTTCAGGTGCAGAAGTTAAAGAAGTTTAGGACTTAGAAAACAAGAGATTTTGTTGTAATGAAGTTATTTTCCTTTTGTGTAGTTTGAAATATCCATCAAAATATTTCATAGTTCCATTATAAAAGTGATGGATATAATTTAGAGGGAATAGCTCATCAAAACCTAACTACCAAGTGTCACTTTTGAAATCACTTCCAGAAACAATCCTTTCTCGATTTCTGGAACAATGTCATATGTATATGTTGAACCATATGAAAATGATGGTATTTGACTGATTTTGGCCTACAAAACCGTAATTTCATATGGCTTAACTTATTGCGATATTAGTTATTTTATTTTACAGTCTTGGCCAGTTTTGGCCTGCATCTTTCTTCCTTTTGGGGTGTGGGGAAATCACTCTGACTGGTCTAAGAATACTTTTGTGAAGGGAGCCCTGGGTACTGTAAGATCCTTTTCTTTCTGTGCCTCTCCTTTCCAAGAGCTGCATGTGACTGTCATCTTAGCAGGAAGCTCATGTTGGTTACACATGGTCACAGGCACATGATGCCCTCACAGAGGTCATACTCAATACTTGCTACAGTAATAGAACTGTCTTCCAGATGGAGTTTGTTTATATATTTTATATTCAGAACTAACAAAATAAATTTTGCAGGTGAATTTACCTTGTGTTTTTCTCTCTAAGCAAAGAAGTGGAAGTTAAAAAAAACGATTTTCTCATTCAGTCCCACAACGGTGTTAATAATGACTTAGCTGCTAAAGCATAAAAATGCCCTTCTGCTTCTCAGGGTACAGTTTAGTATTTGAATTGTGTCTCCACCTACTGGTAGCTTGGGACCTTGAAGAAATTACTTAAATTTGCTGCATTTCAGTTTCTTTACCTGTAACATTTGAGACACTGAAGCACCTGTCATGATTGGTGTGTGTGTGTGTGTGTGTGTGTGTGTGTGTGTGATGAATGTGTGTGAGATGCAGGCTCTGGTTAAAGGTCAGCTCCTTCCTTCCTCTTCCCTTCCATGTCTCTCTGACATGTGTGGCGAATCCCACCCATATCTTACTCAGTGTGCATATAGTCCATCTGTGAGTGAAAACCTCAGTGGTTAGTAAGAAGTACTTTCATTACACAAATAAGATAGGACAGGTATGATCTTTATTTTTCTGATGGGGAAACTGGGACCAGAGATGGTAAATAATTTGCATAAGAATAAAAAAAGAAAAACATATAAAACACTAATCTTGTTCAGAAATGCAGTAACAGTAACAGATGCACCAAATATTTATTACTGGTTCAGTGACACAGCATCTAGTGGGTTCTATAAAGCAGATACAAACAATGTGCCTGTATTTGTACAGTTAACTACTTCAGATGCCTTGTGGTTAAGAAGTTTCAACTATGTTCTAAATGACTGACTAATAGGAAATAGAACAAACGTGAAGTTTAGTATTTCCTTTTTACTCAACAGTGGAAAAAGCAATAGGGGAAAGTGAGAAGGGAACTAATATTTTGGTTGAGAACTTAGACTGTGTACCAGAACTTGTGCCAAGTTACACATGTCACATCTTTTAAATTTTATAAATCTGTTAGGTAGGCATCTCCATTTTACAGATGACAAACCTGAGGCTCAGAGAAGGTAAATAACTTGCCTCAAATCATTCAGTCAATAAGAAGTAGAATTAGATTCAAACTCATATCCCGCCACTCCTAGACATTGTTGGAGAAAGTACCAATTTATAGACTTTTGGAAGGAAATGTTATCAAGAGGCTTAAATATTCAGTCTCTCTGACTCAGTTATTCTACTAATGTAAAGTTATCCTAAGAAAATAGTTTGAAATACAGAGAACAGCTTATTGAATAAAATTCTTCATTAGAGAGTTATTCATAACAGGTAGAACCTGAAATGAACCTAGTAACCAATACTGGGGAAATGGCTAAGGAAACAGTAAACTGTGGAGCTTCCGTGTGATGGAATATTACACAGCTGGTAAAATAATCCTTCCCCCAAAGTTTGTAAAACCGTGAGAAAATGTTCATGTAATAAGGTTAGGTGAAAAGAACAAGATGTTAGGATATATTTTTATCTATAATATCATTATAATAATGAATTGATGATAGTTATTAGTAATGAATTGTGATAATATACATAATAATCTCAACCATTAAAAAATATGCACAGAAAAAGAACAGGAATGCTAAACACCAAAATGTTAGCATCAATTATCTCTGGGCAATGAAATTACATTTATTACTTTTCTTATTTTAATCTTTTATTAAAATTAGTTTTATTAAAATGAATTTTTACCAAAAATTTAACATTTTTTCTGTAAGCAGATAAACTATTAAAAAACAAACAATTGTGTCTGTCTGATTCTAAAGTCCGTGTTTTCTCATCCACGCTGCATTCACTAGTGAGGTCTTGGCTCCTAATTTTATCTTCCTCGTCAGTTCCTTGGCTGTCCAGGTCCCTGTCATTGTCACAAGGGATCCGAGCAGGTGACTTGAGTGTGAACATACCCATCCAGATAGGTAATAACCGGGAGGGTCCAGGGGTAGGGAGCCTTCTGGCCTCTGCTCTCACTCCTCCCTTCTCTTTTCTGACCCCAGCGCCAGCCTGGTACCTGGCATATGGTGGACCCTCAGTGAATTCTGGTTGAACGGATGAATCCTAGCCTTACTTTGTAATTTTCTCTCAGCTTTTGCCCCTGTGTTACATTCGGCTTCGAGCTCTTGTCAGCTCTAGTCTAGTTCCAACATAGTGTTCATGAAGGCCATTCGTTGAGGGCCTGTTAATTGCCACACTCTGTCTTAGGCTCTTTATACAATGTACCATTTACTTCTTAACAACCCTGTGAGGTGAGTGTTATTTCTTCCGTTTCATAAGCGAAGAGACTGAGACTCAGAGAGAGAGAATTAGAAGTTACAAACTGCAGAGTCAGGACAGAGAGTCAGAGCCTACTCAGCATCAAACTCCAGGGCTTGTGCTATTCAACCACGGTGTTGGTACCGATTCTTCATATGTTGCATTTCTGATCATGACTTCAAGCCAAAAATGATTCACATATATATATATTTTGGATATCAGGAATGGCAGAATGAACCAACTAACAAGCCAAAGGTTTATTAGTCACCCTCTAAGGGCAAGGCAGGAACAGTTAGTTGGACTTCTCCATAATTATGTATGTAAAGGTATATGTGGTCCTGCATACAGTGATAATATATTTTTTTCAAGCCCCAAATCAGGACACATGGTCTGCCAAAGAATTTTTTTTTAATGTTTACTTTATTTATTTATTTATTTGGTTGCACTGGGCCTTAATTGCAGCAGGCGGACTCTTTAGTTGCAGCAGGCAGGCTCCTTAGTTGTGGCATGCAAACTCTTTTTTTTTTTTTAGCAGTTAGAATATTTCTTTAAAAACAATTTTAAAAATGTAAAACATTAAGGAATTTAAAACACCACATTTTCGTTAATATAGAAAGAATTTTCCCTAGAGTTAGGCAGCCACCCCAAAACAGCATGGCAAAAGGGCATTGGTATAAAGGAAATAAAATACTCCACAAAAATCCAAAACAAAACTAAAAACATTTCAGATTAAACCTGGAAGACTAGAAGATTCCAACAATAGATTTCTGGCCACTACTGAAACATTCCAAAATCCAAGCTTCAAAGGCACCTAAATGTATCTTAAATGAAATTTTTTTTAAATTAATTTATTTATTTATATTTATTTTTGGCTGTGTTGGGTCTTCGTTTCTGTGCGAGGGCCTTCTCCAGTTGCAGCAAGCGGGGGCCACTCTTCATCGCGGTGCGCGGGCCTCTCACTGTCGCAGCTTCTCTTGTTGCGGAGCACAGGCTCCAGACGCGCAGGCTCAGTAGCTGTGGCTCACGGGCCTAGTTGCTGCGCGGCATGTGGGATCTTCCCAGACCAGGGCTCGAACCCGTGTCCCCTGCATTGGCAGGCAGACTCTCAACCACTGCACCACCAGAGAAGCCCCAGAAGAGATGATCTTGAAAGTCAATTACTTCTTTAAACGCCTTCGATACCTTTTCAAAAGTCTCATAAAGCGCTTGATGAAAGCAAGTCTCTTGATGGATTTTTCTAATGTTCCAGGGTATTTTCTTATTTGATAGCATATAGAGAAATATTTCAAAGTTCAGTGGAGTTAAAGCCGGCAGAAATTACCAATCAAAAGAAAATAACTATTAAAAATTTTAAATGGAATAGTTCGTATTTGTGTGTTTGTGTATATACATAGTCCGCTTTTCATCATGGGTGACATAAAAACAATATCAGAAAGAATTACTTCTAAATACAATTCAGAATTACAATTTTAACAATGTACAATAGTTTTACAATAATTCAGATTTTTGCATGATAAAATAACAGCTATGCATATTTGATAAATACACATTTTTACCTCTCATAATAGCAATAAAGATTTTAAGAAAGTTACTAAACAATATGAAAATATATTTAACTTTCACTTAATATCTGGGCTGTTTTATTTGGGTTCTTCCAATATGGTTTGCTCATATTCTTTACCTTACTTTTTGAGGGAATTCAAGAGGATATTCATGTTTTTAAACTCTAAGATGTCCATTCCTGTCCATTCAGTACGATCCAGAAATAGTTTGGTAAGGCTATGTTTTAACATAGTGTGTATGCACAAAAGATGGATAGTGAGTAAAACTAACAGTGAAATAATCTCAGATAGTTCTTCTAATGTACTTGGTTAATTTGATAATTTTTTTAAAAGGCTACCTACATTTTTCCTGGTGCCTTATCCCACCCAACAGAAACCTTTAGTTTTTCATCAAATAGAGAGGGTGTTCTATTTGTGTTTTAAAATTCACTAAGCTATATACATGTGATATGTAACTATTCAAAGTATATGTATCATAATCTCTGTGGCAACCAGATGGTCTCTACACACTTATGAATGATGATCTAATTAAGCGATTCCTTCTCCCTTGTTTATTGCTCTATCCTGAATAGTGTGCATCTTCCAAAGTATGGTCATTTAGTAAAAGAAGTACCAAGTGAGCCAGAGGTACTTATATATTCCACAATATGTCACACAATAACCCTGTACAAGTCAAATTCTTTTAGATGAGATGAGAATATCCTAAAATAAATTAGAAACTCCTCTGATGTATCTTCTTCTAAGGTGAAATGAGACACTGCACAGATCAGAGGTACTATTCTATTTGTCAACAATCAACCTTTCACTCCATTTTAATATTATTTAATTCTATGGAAAAAAACAAGTTTTATTGCATTCCTTTTTTAAAATGGGGGGAAAACTGTGCAAGTAAGCATGATCAAACGTCTGTTAGAGCTGGTTAATACTGATCTTATTGCCTCAAAGTCTCTCCAGTAGTGTCCAAGAAATTATGTTTAAGGTCCATCTGAAGGAAAAAAGCACTGGAGAGGCAAGAAAGGACTTGGGTAAAAAGCTTCAGAGGATTGTAGGGAGATGGAACTTGCTGCTTAAAAAAATTACGTTGAGCTCTGGAGCATCTCCATTTCTTAACACACCTTCCAAACCATTCATTGCGATAGTTTTACCCATGTTTAAAGGCTCATATTATATGCAGTTTGGGGGCTTTTATAAATTCAGAAATAAAGTAATAAAAAGAGTAGAATATTGAAGGCTTCAGAGTAGGGCTATAAAAGACTCAATACTGCTAAATAAGTCCCCAAACAAAAATGTTCAGTCCACCCCGCCCCAAAACCTATGTGTAATAGAAAATGCACAGCAAGAAGCAGAGGAAAAGCATGTAGCGTGGAATAAATCACACACTGAACAGTCTAGAACCAAAGGAAAAAAAGCAAACAACGTACATATACACAAAAGCCTAAGAAGCAGCTATTCTCCTCATGTCTTTAGGTGAGTACCTCTACCCAGTAGATTATAGTTATGAAAACAACTCAGTTGTTTTTTCTTTTTAAAGTAAAAAACTGTTTCCCATCATGCTCCATTTTCTAGAATCTTTTTGATTGGTTGGTGTAAACAAAAAGCAAAGCACATAAACATGCAAGCGTGCGTGCGCATGCACACACGCACGCGCACACACACACACCCACCTAAAATGTGAAAAATGCAGATATATAACTCTGGTATTAGAAATCACTTCAACTTTATACTTAGGAACTTATAGACCCTTGATTCCCCCCCCAAAATATTTTTCCTTGTCCTTATTCTTTAAATTCCCAACCACCAAAAGAAAAAAGGAAAAAAATAAAAGGCTTTAAATGCACATGTTTCAAGTCAGTGTCTTGTTAACAAAAAAGGTAGCATTTTCTTCACTTTGCATTGTTAAAGATGCAGGCATAAATCAGGGAATGTTAAGACTAGCATGTATTAAAAAAAAAAGCAATATAAACAGAGCATATATCTTTCAAAAAAGGCTAAAACACTAACAAATACAAGTCAATGCACATATTTTTAACTAGTGCAATTGTGTCTACAGTGGAGTAAATGTTATTTTGTGTGCCAGACATTGCAATACTGTTCATCTCCCTTTTATCATGCAAACATGCCAACTTTATCATTAAAAAAACCTTTATTGGGTCACATTCATGTTGCCCTCCTACCCAAATTAAGGGGGAAAAAGTCAATAAAAGAGCTCCTCACGATTTCCTAACTATGAACATAAAGCTCCTAGATAAGAGCATATAGGCTGAATTTTTCAGATTTGTATTAAAAAAATTATAATTTAGGTAGATGTCTTCCTTACGGATTACAACACAATGTGAAGTTACACTACTCTGAAATTTGTACCAGCTGTACAAAAACGAAAGCAAGAGACCATGAAAAAATTATGTTCTTCGTGGCCTGAGAGCCTACACATTTTTGAGTAATTTAAAAGGGTAACTGTGAGAGCCTGACATTTTTCTGTATCTCACCTCTTCTGCCTCTGTAGGATTTGTAAATCAAAGTCAGTAACATCTTAGTAGCAAAGGTCTCGTCTGTCTCCCCCTCCTTCCCTCCTAACTAATCCTACTCAATTTTCTCTCATCTTCCTGAGCATTTTCCATGAACAGCATTGCAAGTTGGTTTAAAAAAAAAAAAAGGAAAGAAGAAAAAGAAAGTTTTACAAGGGTTTTGTTGGTTAATTATTTACTGGTGGAATCACTCCACCAGGAGTTTGATTTCATTGGCTAGCCGTTGGTTCATGTTGGATAGGCCCCCTGGGAGCTTGGTGAGCAGCTCTCGCTCCGTGGTTTCAGGGTCGCTGTCAACAGAGCTGGAACTTGCGCTCATGTTGTCGACAGCAGTGTTGGCTGGGGGACCCAGCTCCTGCTCACTAGTCTCACTGGCCATGGACACCGCGGAGAGCAGGGACACACGCCAGGTGAGCCGGCCAGAGGGCAGAAGGGAGGCGGCATAGTCCGCCATGATACCAGCTACATCCAGATTACAAGCCTTATCAAAGGCTATGAAACCTACATTTGCATTGGCCTCTCAGACGCAGAAGGAGCCGTTGTCTTTCATCAACAGGTCAATGCCACACACATCCATTCCCAGGATATTAGACACCTGGATAGCTAGCTGTTTCCCTTGTTCACTCAAGGAGCACATCATCCGTACACCACCTAGTGAGCAGTTGCTTTGCATCCCCCCATCTGTTGAACAGCGTAACATGGTGCCAACTGCACGGCCTCCCACAACAATGACACGTACAGCCCTTCCATGAGACTCTTTAACATACTTCTGAAACAGGTATGGAGCTTCATGGCGAATAAGATGGCTTAGATCAGCCAAATGGTGCTTATCGCGAGCCAAGAAAACTGCTTTGCCTTTATGACCCCGTGTATTCTTCACTACCATTTGGAACTCCAGTACTTCAGCTTCATCAATCATTTTAGCAAAATTTTCATGACCACCATAAGAGAAAGTATCTGGCAGAGGAAAACCATGACCTGCCAACTCTTGAAACTTCCAGAACTTATTACCACAGTTCAGGATGGCTTGAGGTCAGTTCACCAACCTGCATCCCATCTTCTCTAGATGGCGCAAAACAGTAATGTCACTATCACTTTGCACCCAAGGGGTTGGTACTCTCGCTACCACCACCTGAGGGTAAGCAGTAATTAGTTCTCCTTTGGTACGAAGACCCAGGTTTCCTTGCTCAGTTGTTAGCACCACCTCATCCATCACCACAGCCCTAAAGTCCAGTTCCTCCTCGCGACATTTGGCCTTTAACGCTCGTAAGATCTCTTTTTGAGGATAGTCTTCCCTGATTCGACGATCTGTCAAAAACCACAACTTGGCGGCCACAGAGCTACACGTCTTGATCTGCCTGTTCTTCCTTTTCTGGGATTACTTCCTCCCGAATATAGACTCTTTCTAGGAATGTAGGAGCTCTCACAGAGTCTGAAATCTGTAGTGCAGGCTGGCAGGAAGGGCAGGTGAGAACTCTAGGGCCAAAGCTTCAGTCCTCTGCTGAAAAATCTCCCAGGCATGCAAACTCTTAGTTGCAGCATGCATGTGAGATCTAGTTCCCGACCGGGGATCAAACCCGGGTCCCCTGCATTGGGAGCTCGGAGTCTTAACCACTGCGCCACCAGGGAAATCCCTACCAAAGAATTTTTAAAGAATTATTCATTTTTTACATGGAAAGAATAGATGAATCCATTATGTATATGTATATGTGTGTATGCATATATGTATATACATATACACATAAATAAATATATTTCATGAACACAGAAATAAATAAATGTCTGGTAGGACTTGTGAAAATTTCTGAGGTTGAGTCTGGGCTTAACAGAAATAATGCTGTGATTAATAGAGTTGCTGGTATGGGCCCAGGAGGCAAAATCTGTGGCCCACATGGCTCACATTTGCCATCTCAAGATCATGTACTTGTCAGTTTTATAAAACTTATATGTTACATCACATGTATCATTTCTACTGATGCAGGTTTGATGAGAACAGAATAGGTGTTCTCAAAAGAGATGGAACTCAAAAAATTGAGGATTGACGATCACAATGCATCATCCAAAAACACCAGCAGAGGAAGAAAGCTACCTATGTTGATTATTTGACACTGTAAAGTATCATATAATAAAAGTCACCTTTTTTAAAATATTTATTTATTTATTTTTGGCTGCGTTGGGTTTTCGTTGCTGTGCATGGGCTTTCTCTAGTTGGGGTGAGCGGGGTCTACTCTTCATTGTGGTGCACAGGCTTCTCATCACGGTGGCTTCTCTTTGTTGCAGAGCACGGGCTCTAGGCACACGGGGTTCAGCAGTTGCAGCACGTGGGCTTAGTAGTTGTGGCTCGTGGGCTCAAGAGAGCAGGCTCAGTAGTTGTGGTGCACGGGCTTAGTTGCCCCACAGCATGTGGGATCTTCCTGGACCAGGGCTCGAACCTGTGTCCCCTGCATTGGCAAGTGGATTCTTAACCACTGTGCCACCAGGGAAGTCCAAAAGTCACTTTTCTTAGTAGAACGAAACCAGAACTTCCAAGGTGAAGAGTGGAAAGAGACTCTCCTTGATTGAGTCACAGACTCTGTTCCTGAGACGCACTTTTGCATCGAAGTCTCATTAATTCTTGCTGCTGCCACTGTGCCCTCCACAAGGACTGCTCTCCCCAGCTGTGGCCTAAAGTCCCCCTATGATTCTCTGAGGCACAGCTGACACAAAGCTGACGGTTCAAAAGACTTTACCAAAGGTCGATGGATTACAAAAGAGAAATAAAAAGATATACCATAATTTGAGTACTCCTAATCAGATAGAGCTTATCTCCGGAGTTCATAGGCCCTATCCTTCCTTACATGGAATTCTGCAGAAATGGAAAGGCCTCTCCTGGGTCCTTTCTACTGATTTCTAGCCTACCCCCAATGAGGGCAGAAATTAGCTTAATATACACCATTTGGGAGTGCCCCGACACCTAACCCAATGGAGAGCACCTGAGTTCCCCATCCTGCCACAGATCTGGATTCTTACATGATGACATGCATTTCCCTTCAGGACTGACTCTGGGGGTGATCATGCCAGGGCAGTCCTACCTCAACGTAGTAATGCAGGAGCCACCAAATACACAGGACAAAAGGTAAAAGTTCACGGTAACAAGGCGGGGGTCATTTGCAAATTGAAGTTAGTCTAGAAACTAAGGAAAGATACCAGGAGCTTTGGTTTATATACAAAATAATTCTCAGGACATAGGTTAAATAAGAAGATATGGCAGTATTCTGATTTAAGAAGTAGTCTTCTAATTTTTACTTGTACATTCAATTGAGTTTAATTAAATCTTTGTGTTATTTTTCATCTTTCTTGGATTTCAGATAGAGTAACCACCATCCTGGTTTACCTAGGACTGAGAGGTTCCTAAACTCAGGACTTTCTGTGCTAAAAGCAACAGTGCTGGTCGAACCAGGACAGCTGTCACTCTGATTACAGCCCCGACTAAGAACCTACTTAAACTATGAACTCTCTTCCAAGGAAGAGGCAAATACACTTGATATTTTGTGTAAAGTTTCATGAACTACCTGAAACCCACTTGTGAACCCCCAGATGTTCATGGAGCCTGGGTTAAGGAATCCAGACTTATATAAATACATTTTGGATTTTTATGTAAACTTATTTAAATCTTTATTTCCTGAAGTAAAATCATACTTTTTGCAAAGGGTCAAATCCAATTACCTTTTTGAGATTTTATATTATTTAATTTAATTTATTTATTTATTTTTGGCCATGTGGCATGTGGGATCTTAGTTCCCCAGCCAGGGATTGAACCCAGGCCCACTACAGTGGAAGTGCAGAGTCCTAACCACTGGACCACCGGGGAACCCCTAGATTTTATATAATTTTAAATCAAGATTTATTTTGGTGTGTTTCCTTTTCAGTCATATCTAGAGACCGTGTTGGAAAATATCAAGAATAGAGGAAGAACAAGAAGATTTACCTGATGTTGAGAAGTGGCTGGAAGGATTCAGAAACTTGAGAGAAGAATTTGAAAAATATGACCCAGAAAAAATAGGTAAGGTAAATGTGTTTTAAGAATCATACTAGGCCCACATTTAATTATTTTGTACTTAAGAACAGTTCAGATTAAAAATAATACATATTCACTGTGGAAAAATTAGAACCTACAGGAAAGTACAACCAAGAAAACATACATCACCTAATAATTCCATTACTTGGTGACCATCACCATTATCATATTGGTATATTTCTTTCTTTTTTTAAAAAAATATTTATTTATTTATTTATTTATGGCTGTGTTGGGTCTTCGTTGCTGCGCGTGGGCTTTAGTTGCGGCGAGCAGGGGCTACTCTTCGTTGCGGTACGTAGGCTTCTCACTGCGGTGGCTTCTCTTGTTGCGGAGCACGGGTTCTAGGCACGCGGGCTTCAGTAGTTGTGGCACGCGGGCTCAGTAGTTGTGGCACATGGGCTTAGTTGCTCTGCAGCATGTGGGCTCTTCCAGGACCAGGACTCGAACCCGTGTCCCTGGCATTGGCAGGCGGATTCTTAACCACTGCTGCACCAGGGAAGTCCCCATGTTGGTATATTTCTATCAAGTCCTTTAAAAAGTAAACAAATAAATAAAACAAAAATTAGGGTCAGCCCCAATTACTTTTATTTGTGAACATAGTTACTATTACATTGTGAATATTTCAACCAACCATTAACTAGAATTTTCACATGAATTTTAGTCTGCTCAAGATTTTATCAAATGACATACCGTAAAAAAACCTATTTTTTTCTACTTTACTCTCAACACTCTACGCTCCAATATTTCGCTTCTTGTCACCAAATGTGTGTGGGTTTTTTCCACACCAACCAATTCTCCAATTCTCTGTGAGTGCCACCAACTGGGTGTCCTGTGATTTAATTCAATTCTGCTACCTGGAGATAGCATCAGAGCCCTCAAGTTACAGGCTTAGTCTCACAAGAATGCCTTTCCCCACTCCAGACACCAAGTGCAAGTCCAGGTTGTCACCTGTGCTTCGGACAAACTGGTCATGAATCGGAGGTTCCCATGACCCCTCCTCAGGTTCAAGAATTTGGTAGAATGGCGAACAGACCTCAGGAAAACAGGTTACTTACTACATTACTACTTTATTATAAAAGGCTACAACTCAGGAATAGGCAGATGAAAGAAATGCAGAAGATAATGTACGGGGGAGGGGTTCGGAGCTTCCATGCCCCACTGGGTATGCCACCCTCTCAGCACCTCCATGTTTTCACCAACCCAGAAGCTCTCCAAACCCTGTGCTTTAGGGATTTTTATGGAGGCTTCATCACATGGGCATAATGGATTATTAACTCAATCTCCAGCCCCCGCTCCACCGAAGATGGGGTGGGGCAGGGCTGAGCAGCCCAAGCTTCTAATCATGGCTTGGTCTTTCTGGAGACCAGCCCCCATCTAGGAACCCAGCAAGAGTTGCCTCATTAGAACAGAAGACATTCGTATCACTCAGGACATTCCAAGAATTAGGTTCATCAGGGGCCCTGGGTCAGGAACTGGGGTCAAAGACCATATATTAGAACAAAAGATGCTCCTAGCACTTTTATCACTTAGGAAATTACAAAGGCTGTGGAAGCTCTGGCCAGGAACCAGGGATAAAGACCAAAATATGTGTTTCTTATTATATCACATCACAATTCTCCAACTAGTGTTCGGCATGTAAGTTATTACCAGTTATTCACTATTATATTTATTATATTTAATAGTTCAATGAATATGCATCAATTTTTGTGTACTTATTTCTTTAGGGCAAAAAAATTGTGAATATCTTTAGGAATATTGCCAAAATTGCTCTTTAGAAATTCCAATTCACATTCTTACTAACACTATACACCAGCATTAGCTTCCCTGGCCTACATTGGGTGTATTAGTTATCTATTGCTGTATAACAAGTAACCCCCCTCCACCCCAATTTGTCAGCTGAAAACAGTAAGCATTTGTTATCTCTGAGTTTCAATTGCTCAGGAATCTGGGCTGGGTGTCTCTGGCTCAGAGGCTCTCATGAGACATGGTTCAGCTGTCAGCCAGAGCTGCTGAATGAAGCCTCAACCCGGGGAGGATCCACTTCCAAGTTCAGGTACTGGCCGTTAACCAGACACATTCATCCCTTGTGATGTAGGCCACTCCACAGGGCAGCTCACAACACAGCAGCTGGCCTCCCTCAGAGCAAGCAAGCAAGACAGAGAAAGTACCCAAGAACGAAGCCTCAGTCTTTTTATAACCTCATTTTGGAAGTAATGTCCCATGATGTTGCCATATTCTGTTTGTTACAGCAAGTCACTGAGTCCAGCCCACGTTCAAGGGGAGGGCATTATACAAGGGCACGCACACCAAGATCTGGAGACTATCACAATATTTTCATTTTGATAAAGCTTTGCCAAAACTAACAACTCAATTTTATTTTACTTTGCTTACATTTGATTACCTGTATAGTTGAACACATTTTTTTTCTAAGTTAATATTTTATCTAGTAAGCTAATGTTTATTGAGCATTTTCAATTAGCCAGACACTGAACTAAGCATTTTATGTACATTTTTTTATGCAGTCTTCCCAACAATCCAATAATGTAGGCAGTATTATTAATCCCATTTTACAGATGAGGAAACTGAGACAGATTTTTTTTTTTTGTTATCAAAGATTATATAACTGGTAAGGAAGCTCCACAGTCCATGCCCTTAACTAGTCTTGTCTTATATGCTTCTCATGCCCATGTATGTATTTGTACTTTATACATATGTATATATCCATAAATAATATATACAACTTCATTTTAAAATTACACATACATATCATACTGTACAAATAGTTTTGAATTTTTTTCGCTGAACATTGCTTTTGAGATTTATCCAAGTGGATACATGCAAATACATTAGTTCATTCATTTTGGCTACTGTGTAGTATCCTGTGGTGTGAACGAATCATTTATTTATTTAGCTCATTTCCTATTTTTTTAAAACATATTCACATGGGTATTATTTATTAGAGATTTTAAAGATAATGGTTTATCTTATAGGTTATTTGCAGTGTTTTGATTTCTACTTATTTGTATCAATGTTCTCATAAGGGAAGGTTAGTTTCAATTTCTTCACATTAGAGGTAATGCTACACTGAACAGCTTTCTATACATTTTCTTGAGCACATTTTCAAGACTTTCTCCAGGGTAGACACCTCAAATGGAATCATTGTCCAAAATCATTGTGCAATTTAATCAACGGCAATGTATAAAATTTTCTGCTTTGCCTATATCCTTGCTGTGTTAGTTTGCTAGGGCTGACATAATAAAATACCACAGTCTGGGTAGCTTAAACAACAGATATTTATTTTCTCATAATTCTGGAGGCTGGAAGTCAAAGATCAAAGTGTCTTCAGGGTTGGTTTCTTCTGTGGCCTCTCTCCTTGGCTTGCAGATAGCTGTCTTCTCCCTGTGATGTCATTTGGTCTTCCCTCTGTGAGAGTCTGTGTCCTAATTTCTTCTTATAAGGACACCAGTTATATTGGATTAGGGCCCAACCTAACAACCTCATTTTACCTAAATTACCTCTTTAAAGATGCTCTTTCCAAATAGACACATTCTGAGGCGCTGAGGGCTAGGACATCAACATCATCATATGAATTTTTATTTTTTTTATTTTTTAAAATTTTTATTTACTTATTATTTTTGTTTGTATTGGGTCTTCATTGCTGCGTGCGGGCCCTCCCCAGTTGCAGCGAGCGGGGTCTCCTCCTCATTGCGGCACGCGGGCCTCTCAACGGGGTGGCTTCTCTTGTTGCGGAGCCAGGCTCCAGGCGCGCGGGCCCCAGGAGATGCAGCGCATGGGCTCAGCAGCTGCAGCTCACGGGCTCCAGAGCGCAGGCCCAGCAGCCGTGGTGCATGGGCCCAGTCGCTCCGCGGCATGCAGGATCCTCCCGGACCAGGGCTCGAACCCGTGTCCCCTGCATCGGCAGGCAGACTCCCAACCACTGCGCCACCGGGGAAGCCCCATCATATGAATTTTGGAAGGACACAATTCAGTCCCTAACACTTGCAATACTTGGGTCTATCAATCTCAATGGTTTCTAAAATCAATTTAATGGTTGTAAATGGTATTGTGTCATTTAACCTGTATTGACATGTCTATTTTCCATACTAGACAGTAGTTCTTGAAGCTAGGGCCTTTGTCTTACTGATCTTTGTGACCCCACTGGGCAACGCATAATTGGCATTTAGTAAATACTTACCATTTGAATTACATTTTTAAATCAACTTGAAGACATAGAAGCTAGTAGGTTCTGCAGGCTTAGCCTGGTTAGAATTCTTATTTTCTTCTAAGTTGTTTTTATTAATTTCTTAAAATTCTATTAAATTTCTTAAGTTGTTTTTTTTAATTTCAAGATTCATGAGGTACATAGTTGTCATTCATGTAAATAATTCCCTGTCTTGATTATCCAGTTTGCATCTTATCAAGGAGTTCTGCTTTCTTCTTCTTTTACTGTGAGTCTCTGAAAAGCATTTCCCTGATTTTTAGAAATCTCAAGAAGCCTAGGCAAGGTGGGGACACAGTAAACAAAACGCAAAGTCAACCTAATTTGCTTTGGTTTTTAGTTCTGCCAAAGGTATGAATCAGTTGAGTTAAATGAAGATTGAGAATGAACCTAGAGATTAAGTTATCAATTGGAAAAGATAATTTGATTTAAGTGTTGAGCATTTGTTTGTATATATTCTTTCATCATTTTATGAATGACATTATTTTATAAAATTTTAAATTAAGTTAGTCTTAAATATACAGGTTCTAATTAGAAAGAAATAATCTTTCACTAAAAAATTTCACAGCTGCCTTCCTATTTCTGGATGTTTTAGCAGGGAATGAGCTCTCCCTCTTCTGGACTGTTGTAGCACCTTATATGTAGTTGTTATCTTGTATAAATGACTATTAACATGGAGTTTTAATTCTCCAGTTGTAATATAAATCCCAAGAAGATAGTCACTATGACTTTACAGCCCTATTGTGTCTTATACGTACACAGTAGATACTCTAAAAAAATATGCTAAATGCAGTCCCCAAATTGTTCCCCACCATCCTCCCCATGACACTTAACAGGAAGAAAATATTAAAAAACCCAGACCTATGATTTATTTGGCAACTCTGTAAGTAGCAGTGTGTGATTCTCTCTCTCTCTCTCTCTCTCTCTCTCTTTCATTCTCTCGGAGGTTGGAAAGAAAGATTTCAGTCCTGAAAAAGTTTGACTTACATCTGCAGGAGGAATATTCAGACAATTTCCTGTAGAGATACAACCTTGGAAATAGTCCCAATGGCATTAATTATTTGGATCTTCTGAGAAATGTGCAGGATCACAATGATGAAGGAAGGGATCACACACAAAATCCTCCCTAAGCCCATCCACGTGCTCCATATTGTTACTTCCTTTCTTCTAATCCACTAAGTCCTACCAGACTACTGATAAACTTTCAAGGAGACTCAGCTCCTTAGGTTCCTCACCTTTGTGGTGCTATGTCTCCCTGGGGACCTTGAATTGTGGACAAGGGGCAGTCTGGTCCACAGATGGTCCACGAGAAGTTGGCCTTTAGGAACAAAGGTGTTAACATGAAACTGCTCTGCGTTGTTACTAAAATTATTAGTATTATTATAACAATGACTTTCATGGAAGGATCAGTCTGCCTTCGCTCGCTGAGGAGGTTACCACAGTGCATGGGAGGATACAGAAGTGCTAATCTGGTCTGACTCACTCCTTAATTTTCCCAATGCCACACTTTATTTTTAGCTTTGGTCTTCTGCAGCACTTGACCTTTTGCCTGTATAGAGCAATGTACTGTGGAGCTCAAACCCATAAGCCTCCCTGTCCCATGCAATGTAGGGCATGTATGTGTTAGATATGCCTTCTTTGGAAGCTCTGCAATCCAGAATGGTCTTTTAGGACAAAGCAAAATGGTTTATATTCACACACACACCGAGATACTCATGCACACATACCTCTTTGGTAACATTTCCTTGCGTGTCTAGGGACTTCCCTGGTGGTCCAGTGGTTAAGACTGTGCGCTTCCACTGCAGGGGGCACAGGTTTGATCCCTGGTTGGGGAACTAAGATCCTACATGCCGTGAGGTGCAGGGGTGGGGGGCAAAAAAAGTTTTAAAAAAAACAAAAAACATTGCCTTGCGTGTCTGGTAAGACAATGTTTTTTCTTTTACATCTCTTCTGCCATCTGCTGCAAGAGATTAGTATAATCCTAACATTCATGAAAATATTTTTAAAATGTGGATAAGGCTCTTATACCAAAATATGCATCCCACTTGTTTTATTTTATTTTATTTTATTTTTTAACATCTTTATTGGAGTATAATTGCTTTACAATGTTGTGTTAGTTTCTGCTGTATAACACAGTGAATCAGCTATACGTATACATATATCCCCATATCTCCTCCCTCTTGTGTCTCCCTCCCACCCTCCCCATCCCACCCTCTAGGTGGTCACAAAGCACCAAGCTGATCTCCCTGTGCTATGCGGCTGCTTCCCTCTTGTTTTAGAACAACAAAAACTTAGAAGCTTTTCCCTTCAAAAATAGAAGAGTAGTTAAATAAATCATGGAATATCCATACAATGAGCTACCGTGCAGCCTTTAAAAATGATTTCCTGGGCTTCCCTGGTGGCGCAGTGGTTAAGAATCCACCTGCCAATTCCGGGGGCACGGGTTCGAGCCCTGGTCCGGGAAGATCCCACATGACGCAGAGCAACTAAGCCTGTGCGCCACAACTACTGAGCCTGCGCTCTAGAGCCTGCGAGCCACAACTTTGAGCTCGCATGCCACAACTACTGAAGCCCACATGCCTAGAGCCCATGCTCCGCAACAAGAGAAGCCACCACAATGAGAAGCGTACGCACCGCAAGGAAGAGTAGCCCCCGCTCATCTCAACTAGAGAAAGACCGCGCGCAGCAGCGAAGACCCAACACAGCCAAAAATAAATAAATAAAATAAATAAATTAAAAAAAAAATGATTTCCCTGGGAAAGCTCCTTCTCCGTGCTTCCACTGCCTTCTGTATGCCCCCTTATGGTAGAACGTATTGCTTTTTAGTGTAATTGCTGATTTCCTTACCCATGAGAGCTGGGTCTATGTCTGTCATGTCCACTATTTTGTTCTGTACCAGAGTGTAGGCCCTCATTAAGTGGTGAAAAATAGACCGTGACCATATCTGGCAGATAAGTATCATGTGGTTAATAGAAGTTTTCTCTGAGTGATTGAATATTGGATGGTTTAACATTTCCTCTTTCTTCTTATACTAAAACAAAAATTTTTATTGAGGTAAAAACATAATATTGATTTTACCATCTCAACCATTTTTAAGTGTACGTTTCAGTAGTGTTAATTATATTCACACTGTTGTGCAACAGATCTCTAGAACTTTTTCATCTTGCAAAACTGAAACTCCGTACCCACTGAACACGGATTCCTCCTCCCCTCTGACGCCAGCACTTTTCTACTTTCTGTTTCTATGATTTTTGCTGCTTTAGATACTTCATATGAGAGGAATCGTACGGTATTTGTCCTTTTGAGATTGTCTTATTTTGCTTAGCATAATGTCCTCGAGGTTCATCCATGGTAAATCAAATTTTTGATATGAATTCTGTTACCTCTGTAACCAGAAAAGAAGTTTTGCATAGACTCATAGAAGCTAGAATAACTCTAGAACTTATCGAGACCAATTTCCCCCACCCCTAACTTTACTTTTTCTAGACGAGAGACCCAGAAATAGAAAAGTAACTCGTTCAACGTTAAACGTTAAATAACGGCAAAAGTGAGCCCAACAAATATAAAAATAAGTAACAGAGGTAAATGTTTAGTCCTTTCACACAATTTACAGCCCTTTTAATGCTTTTATTTTCTACTCTGTATTTAGCTGTTTAAAAACAATTGTGTCTTCTAATATTCCATTTCATCTTTGAAACAGAATCATCTGCCCAGGTTATTTCTTTGTTCAGAAAGTACCCAGCACTTTGTTAGGGATTGTGCTTCAGTTTTGTTTGTAAAACGCATTCCACGCATGGTCAAGACTTTCCATTCTGGGCATGGGACTCCTTTTGGCAGGATGAATGGATTTTTTTAGGTTAATGGGGGAATTTGATTCCTGAGCCACACAAATCTAATGGGGTGGAGTCACCAGCAGAGTACCAGAGATATTTCAGTTCAACTGCTTGCTATTATGTAGCATTCTCTCCTCCTAGTCTGAAAGAGAAAAATGTCTGTAGTTACAATTTATCAAATAATTGCCAAAGAAGAGCCTCTTTTTCTTAGTGCCCAAATTAATTAATTAGTTCAAGGAACATGTATTATGAGTTTACCATGTGCACTACTGTCATTTAGAGACACTTTAATACACATATTTCCTGAGATGATAAAAAAAAAAAAATCAGTGATTTTTAGAGCTAAGGGTTAAGGGCAGTTAGCAATCACATAGTCAATTTTTTGACTTTTTATTTATGGGAAACTGAAGCCCAGAGAGGGACTCAGAGTCAAACAGCTAGTTAGTAACGTTCTAGAACTGAGAGGCCTGCTTCTGGCTTCCTGGCCGGGGTTCTGGGCAGTGTTCCCAAGAACAGTACATCCATCACGGAGGATGTCACACAATCCCGGATCGTATGTGGGCTTTGTTTGAAGAGGGACACGGAGAATCTCACTCAGCTTGCCTTTTTATTAACAGTTGTTTTGTTTTGTTTTTTTCCCCCTAATTAACTTGTCAGCATGATTTTCAGTCTTAATACCTGCCCTGGTTTTGAATCGTGAGGAGAAAACTCTGGAGATTTCCAGCCTGAAGTGATGTCAAGCTTGACAGTGTGTTCCAACCCTGAGGGATTATTTTTTCTGCTCTCCAAGAGAGAGAATCAGGAAAGGAAATTCCAAACCTCACCTGAGACTGGGCCCTGTGATATATCATGCACGTCCTTTGGTTGATGTCAAAGGATGACCAAAATCTGCTCTGAGAGGGGCCTTTGGCTTGGTGCTTTCAGTTTTGTTTATGACTGGAAGGTAGGAGTTCTTCTCTAAGTGTGAGGTTACAGTACATTCTGGCAATCTTTCTAACAGAAACACAACATTTTACCTGTTAGGATTTGAGGGAGAGGGGCCTCTCCAATGTTTTACTGTGATTCTCCCACAGCATCCTCTAAAGCACGGTGAAAATGACTTCAGGAATTTTTTTGGTAAAGAAAGACTGCTTCACACTTTGTACTATTTTATGACTTTGTGAGTATATATTACTGATATGAAACTTAGTGGATATATGTACAAATAAATGATCATAATATTCAGAAATGTGGGAAAAAATTATGTCATTATGATACCTTGTTCTGTAGAGTTCCAAAAGTCGAAATGATATTCTTTGGACAAAAAGTACTCCAAACTGGGCTTCCCTGGTGGCACAGTGGTTAAGAATCCGCCTACCAATGCAGGGGACATGGGGTTCGAGCCCTGGTCTGGGAAGATCCCACATGCCGCGGAGCAACTAAGCCCGTACGCCACAACTACTGAGCCCGCGAGCCACAACTACTGAAGCCCGCGTGCCTAGAGCCCGTGCTCCGCAAGAAGAGAAGCCACCACAAGGAGAAACCCGTGCACCGCAATGAAGAGTAGCCCCCGCTCGCTGCAACTAGAGAAAGTCTGCTTGCAGCAATGAAGACCCAAAGCAGCCAAAAATAAATAAATGAATAAATAAATTAAAAAGAAAAAAAACCCCTGCTCCCCCTTCTGCTTTTCCTGTCTGGGCATCTGTCCAAATCATGTAACTAGAAAGCATCCTAGACTTCCCATTCTTCCTCATCCCACATTTAAAGTCACCAAGGATAGAGTCTGCTTCCTGATCGTCGCCCTCATCTCTGCCTTCACTCAGGTGCCGTGTTGTCACTGTGTCATCTTGCCTCGATGGCAGCAGTAGCCTCCTAGCTGGCCTTCCTGCCTCAGCCTGGAGGCCTCCACACTGCTGGATGTATGATGCTTCTAAACTGCAAATGTAATCGTGTTGCTTCCCTGTTCAAAATCAATGACTCCCCACTGATTTAAGAACAAATTTAAAACCTTTTGATTTAGTATGCCAGGTCTTGCATTATCTGGATATACGTTCCTCTCTAGCCTCATCTCCTTTCACTCCCACATCCACCCTCCCTCTCAGCCACTCCAAACCAGACGTAAGTTCTAAAATGTAGTGTGTGCTTTCTTACCTCCACTTCTCTCCATGTGCTGTTCTTGAAATACTCTCCCATCCCTCCCCTTTTTTCTAGTTAGCTCATTCTCATCCTTTAAATTCAGTTTAAGTGTCACCTCCTCCAGGAAGACTTCTTGGATCCTTCCATCTGATTTAGACACCCTGCTCCATGTTCCTGTAACTCTCTCATAAAACTCACTACATACTCTATTATAATTGTGTCTAAATTGCAAACTCCTTAAAGACTGAATTCATTTTTGGCTTGGTCTATTTATATTGGATTTACAAATTTTACTTTAATTTTTCCAATTAATGGAGCATATTTATCTAGAGCACGGGGTGATTATGCCCCCAATTTTACTTGCCTTCTATAGCTCCAGGGGCCTGGAGACAGGAGCAGGATCCGTCTTCCACTCCTCAGAGCCAGGAGGTGCACTCACTGCCCCCTTCTCTAACTGTCACACCATACCATCTCCTCCCTTCTCTTGTAAGTCCCATGGCCAAGCCGCAGCCTCACCAGGAAATGAGATGTCAGAATCCCCCTGCTTCTGGGCCTCCACAGCTCTACATGTTATTTCCTTGGCCACCCATGCACAAAACTGCCCCCTCTCCTTGGGCAAGTGAGATGAGGTGATGGGGATAGCCTCTCTTCATGGACACTGTGCTTTCTCCTTAACCCAAGTCCTCTGCCATATTGACGGGGCTGGATTGAGGGGATGGGGAGGGTGTCGATGCCAGTTCTGTTGACTGGCCCCTTTGGGGTGATGACTGGCCCCAAGACATGGCGCTTCTCTGAGCTTAGAAGGTGGAAGTCTCAGCACCTTTTCCCCCCTCAGTCAATTCCAGAAATAGCTGTGATAGCTGAGTGCTTACTATGTGCCAAGAACAATTTTGAGTGCTTTACATTGAATCCTTAAGCAACCCTATGATGACTATATTAATATTATTCTCAATTGACATATGAGGAAATTGAGGCAAGAGAGGTTAAGTAACTCACCCAGAGTTATCAGCTAGTAAGTGGCAGCCCAGATCAAACCAAAGGAGAGTGGCGTACAAGTCCATCGGTGCAGCCACCTGGCCCGCTGCCTCTCCGCACACGGCCTGGGCAGTTAGACGTACTCAGTCCCGCTAGTGACAGTTCACCTTAGTGCGTGGCGAGCAGGAGTCTTTCCCTGTGCCCTGGTGACTCCATGAGCGTTTGTGCTGCCCTCCACCACTGCTTAGTTTTACTTGCTAGATGTGGTTTTCAAGTTATATAATTTCTTGGCTGATCCACTACGGCTTTTAAAACAATGTTGCTATGAAAAAGAATGATTAGTTATCTATCTTCTATTTATTTACTGTTTTCATACCATTTGCTTTTTTTTTTTTTTTTTTTGGTCGTACCGCATGGCACATGGGATCTTAGTTCCCCGACCTGGGATCAAACCTGTGCCCCCTACAGTCAAGTGTGGAGTCTTAACTACTGGACTGCCAGGGAAGTCCCATACCATTTACTTTCGCTGGTTTTTACTAAGCACTCTTTTGTTTTTTAATTGACAAGGTAATATATACACAGAAAGATATTCAGACTGCACAAAGTGTTCAGAGGAAAGTAAGCCTCCTCCTCCGGACTCCCAGCCTCCCCGTCCCCTCCCCCAGGGCCAACTGCTGTCACTTTCCTAGGTCTTTTTAATGAAATATTGTGTGTAGCAAGGTCATACATTTAGCTCACGTTACAATTTAGATGTGTTGATGAAATGTATGCTCTTTATTTTTGCCTGTAATGAATCTGGCTTTCCTCTGCTCCCGCCCTGGCTCCACCTCTCCACCACCCCTACTCATGGGCTAACGGCAAAAAAACTAACCCAGTGTCCAGTTTCGTTTAAACCCTAGTCTACCTGGTAGTTTAAGCTGCTCCTTTAGGAGAGGTGTTCAGCCTTACTTGGATGAAAAATGTCAGTCTCTCAATAGCCTGTCCTTCACCCTGTACCTTTCAGGAAGGCGGCGGGGGTGGGGGGCAGGGGGTGGGGGGCAGCTTATGTGACCTTCAGCCAATATTCTCAAGTCCACTTGGTGTGTGTCCGCTGGCCTCTGGCTTCCGCCTCTGGGCCATGAGCTTTATCCCTCTGGTCAGGGCTACCCTGCAGACCTTTGAGGGGGGTCAGTGGCCTGCTGTTGGCACACCACTCCTGGTGGCTGCAGCCTGGCTTCTGATGGCCCTGTGGCCCTCCTGGGTTAGGCTGACATGCCCCATTCTGCAGCCTTCCCCACAGCAGTTTGCTCTTGCCTGGCAGCTGCCTCGGCTCAGCTGCCCTGCCAGGTTCTCAGTTACTTGTGGGGCCTGTCAGCACGTGAGACCCAAGGGCGGCTCCGCAAAGCTAACCCTGGCATTAGACCTTCCACCTGACCACAAGCACGATGATGTTTGTCCTGATGTGGCCGCACCAGGTTGGAATGGGACACCCCGAGAGGTGGCGCCTCCCAGAGTCAGACAGAGGGTTGTGGAGTGGGTGCAGCTTCTCCCCCTGCCCTCACTGTCACCCGTGCTTGTCTAACCTCCCCCCACACCAGAGGTCATTTATTAAAAGACAAACACATGATCTGATTGTCCCTGACAGATGTGCTAACTTCTTCACCATGTGGGGAACCCAGTGAACATGGGTCCTCTGACCTTGGATGCTGATATACTCAAGGGACAGATAAGGGAGTTTGAACATTCTTTTCTCGGTAAATTTCTGTTTTTATATATCAGTAATGGCACATTACCTCTGTCAGTCTTTAGACATTCCTCTGTAATGTAGAAGTTAGAATGATTTTGGCTACAAGTGACAATATCCAACTAAATGTGGCTTAAACAATGAAGACATTTAATAATCTTACAAAACAAAAACTCTGAGGGTTAAGGGCTCCAGAGTTGATTTGTCAAGTCCACAATGCCATTCAAGGCCCAGACCTTGTGCTCTGCCATCCTCAGCATGCTGATGTCTCATCTTCAGGTTTATCACCTCAAGGTCGCAGGATGGCTGCAGCTGCTCTGGACATCACTTCAGACAGCCTCATTCAAAGGTAAGAGAAATGGGGCTTTCATAGTGGAGAAACATCTCCCCATGTCTCTCTACTTTTTATCATGGTGAAAAATCTTTCCAGAAGCAGTTCCAACAGATTTCTCTGTTTTTCATATTATCCATAACCATGTCACATGGATACCCACAGCTGAAAGGAAGACTGGGGAAGAAAATGTCAGGCATTTCCACAGGATCTATTGTGGGACTATCTGTCCCCGTGGAAGAAGGGGAAGATAAAGTGTAACTGGCTAAGTCACAGTAGCATCTACCACAGGAAGCAGATCCCAGTCTTTCTCCTGGGCAGGTAGATACCTTAAGTGTCCTAGGCCTGTACTAAGAAAGGCAAAGAGAAGAGTCCAATAATAATTTTAAAATATTATTCCCTTTATACAGCTACACATACACAAATGAATATGTGCCAATACATTATTTTGCGCTTTGTTTTCACTCAACAACGCCAGCATTATCATGTACTCACTTCCACATGCACTCCAGTCCTTTTCTACTATTGCTAAGGTGTCTAGTCACGTGCAGTATGACCATCTTAATTACAGTAACTTTATGTTTTACTATCTGGTAGGGCTGGTCATCTTCACTACTCTTCCTTAAAACTTTCTCAGTTATTTTTGCCAGTGTATTTTTGTAATGTTAGCCCCATTTAGTGCTGAGCTATACCTTCAAAGCTTGTTTATATTCACACACACACTATATAACACTATATACACATATATTAGTATATTATTTTATTAACATAATATGTTTAAATAAATTGGGCTTTTTCTTTTAAGGATCATCCATAATGCAAGCCAAAACCCAAAACAAATAAACCAAAAATCCCCCACCAACTTCTAGAATAGAGTTCTTGTTTTCATTATGAAATCCAAACAATGGAAAAATTAACCAAGGTAAAGCAAGGAACCAAAAAAAAAAAAATGCAGGTAGTAAGAATTTACATATATACTTTTTCAATAAAGTATGGAATCTTTGGTAATTTCAATTTTCTACAGTGCACAGAAATGGGTCAAAACTTTTTTTTTCTGTTTCTCCACAATAAAATGACAGAGAAATTTGCTTTTACTCAAGTTCACAGAATAAAACTGTATTAATTATCATTTTAAGCATTTCTGAAATTAGTTGATCTTAGGTGAGAGATTTTAGATATTTTCCTACCCTGTAAAAAACTACCAATGATAATTCCCTGGATTTGCAGTGATAATATTCAGAATTTGCAGTGATAATATTCAGAATCATTTTGCTTCCTTCTCTGTATCCATACATTTTGTAATCAAGGAATTCATCTCCCTGATTGTGTATATTATGAATCAGTTCATCATCACGCCTGGTCTGAGGAGAGGTTTTTATTCCTGTCTAGTGACCATGAAAATTTCTAAGCCACCAGGTGGCAGAGTATCCTTGGCTTAGTTTAAACAGTATTGCATTTTTCCACTGATCGCCAAATGTAGTTTATAGCTAATGTGAGTGGCCTACAAACCTTTCACTCATGTATGCCTAAAATATTTTAAAAATCATATACACCCTCCACAAACTTTTAAGTTTATGCATAAAAGTATTCAACAAAAGTTTAAATAACTAAAGAGAGGTAACTTCTGGCAAACTGTAAATACTGAAATTTAAAAATAAAACTTATGTCATTCCTTTAAATAAATCTAATTGAATACAAAATATTGTAGGGGTTTGACAGCCATCATCATCTATTTAAAAAAATTCCAAAATGAGCTTGTCTTTTACAGTTGGATGCTTAATATCACACCTTTTTCTCCTTGGCATCTTATTTTTCACTGTATTTCCTTCACAGAATTTTATACTAATAGAAAGTGTTTTATGCTTAAAAGATTTGATCACCCTATTTTTCTTCTCTGCTACAAGAAGAGAACAACATTTATGTGTATAAATGAAATAAATTGTTTTATATTTCCTGTGACCATGAAGTAATGTGTGAAATTCTTATATTTCTACATTTCTAATATATATTTCTAATATACATACATATATATTTCTAAATTTGTCCAGGATACATTTATTCTTTCATTAATTTGAAAAATTCTGAAAAACATAAAAACACAAAAATGACCGTTAATCATACCACTTAAATATTTTTAGAGAACAGTAAATGGCAACCCCTGTTATCTTCTCTCTCCCTACTTTGTCTGGATTCCTTCTGTTAATTAGTTGATGCTCATTCATTCATATTTCTTCTAAGTTTATAAAGATCTACTTATACCTTTAAAATTTGAAGTACAAAATACTGAGGTGCTTCCAAAATTGCCTTTTTAAGAGATTCTCTCTTTCCCAGCATTAAAAGCACAGTGTTCCATTGTGGGTATGTGTGTGTATACTTGATTACATGCACAGATGCACAAACACATACGCACACATGCATACGTAGTAGATGAGGGAAAACGACCACTTTTAAAAAAAAATCACCTTTATGATATTGCTAAAATTTAGAGCTAACTCTTTGGGAGTTTTGGAAACTGCAGAATTAACAGGAATACAGTTCTCCATAAGACCACTCTCACTTCCGACACTAATTGCACGTGCGGAGTGGGAGCGTTCCCCAAACTACCCTCAGGTTCAATAATTTGCTAGCAGGACTCAAAAAAACAAACTGAAAGCTCGTATACTCACAGTTATAGCTTATTTTTGGGAAAAGATACAGATTAAAATCAGCCAAGGGAAGAAGAGCACAGGGCAGAGTGCAGGAAATGTACTAAATACAGAGCTCCCATGGTCCTCTCTCAGTGAAGTCCTGGATGCATTATTTTCCTGGTACCTGTGTGTAACACGTGGAATATTGCCACTAGGGAAGCCTGCCTGAGCCTTGTGGTTCAGAGTGCTTACTCAAGTTCCATTACATTGGCATGACTGGTTGCCTGTGTGGCAATGGTGTGTGTGTGTGTGTGTGTGTGTGTGTGTGTATACATACATATATGAGAGGGCTGAAAGGAGGCAAGGATCCAGGCCTAGGGGACAGGAAGGATCCAGCCAGAGGGGCTGCCACTTCTCCTCACTGCCCCGCCCAGCAAGGGGCAGCCTGCCTATGCCGCCTGCACCCCTCACCCCACTTGTGTGCTGATGAGACTGAAGGCTGGAGGGACTATGGCCAATAAAGAGCAAAGGTGACCCAGCAAAAATCATATATATAAATATATATATGTATTTATATATGTGTTTATATATAACATATATTTTATTTATTTTTAAAGGTGTTTTATTTATTTATTTATTTGGCCGTGCAGCGTGGCACCCCTTGCAGTGGAAGCATGGAGTCTTAACCACTGGACCACCAGGGAAGTCCCCTATGACATATATTTTAAAATTTATATCTATCTATCTATCTATCTGTCTATCTATCTATCTGAGAGAGAATCACAGTATGTTTTATTTGATGTCTGTCTTCTTCCACTCAGCATGTTTTTGAAATTCATCCATCGTTCGGCAGTAATTTGTTGGTGCTGGGCAGTATTCAACTCCCTGTATATGCAACAATTTGTCTATCCATTCATCTGTTGAACATTTGGGTTGTTTCCAGTTTTAGGCTGTTATGGACAAAGCTGCTGGTCTTTGTGTAGACATATGTTTTACTTTCCTTTGGGTAAATACTTAGGAGTAGAATTGTTGGGTTGGACGATAAGCATTGGTTTACTTTATAAGACACGGCCAAACTGTTTTCCCAAATGTAATATTGTAATATTTTATGTTCCCACAACAATGTTTGAGAATCCAACTCCTCCAACACTTGATATTGTCAGTCCTTCTAATTGTAGCCATTTAAATGGATGTATAGGGTAGTTACTCATTGTGGTTTTAATTTGCATTTTCTTCATGACTTAGGATGTTGTGCATCTTCTCATGAGTTTATTGGCCATTCATATATCTCCTTTTGTGAATCCGGTCAAATCTTTTGCCCATTTTTAATTGGATTGTCTATCTTCTTATTACTGAGTTATAAGCTCTTTATATTTTCTTCTTTTTTTATTGAGGTGTAGTTGATTTACAATATTATGTAAGTTTCACATGTACAATATAGTGATTCACAATTTTTAAAGGTTACACTCCATCTATAGTTATTATAAAATATTGGCTATATTTGCTGGCTGTACAATATTTCCTTGTAGCTTATTTATTTTATTTTATACATAGTAGTTTGTACCTTTTAATCCCCTACACCTACCTCCCCCCCCTCCCTTTGCTCTCCCCACTGGAAACCACTAGTTTGTTCTCTATATCTGTGAGTCTGTTCCTTTTTTTTGTTGTATTCACTAGTTTGTTTTATTTTTTAGATTCCACAAATAGGTGCTATCTTACAGTATTTGTCTTTCTCTGTCTGACTTATTTCACTAAGCATAATTCTCTCCAAGTCCATTTTGCAAATGGCAAAATTCCATTCTTTTTATGGCTGAGTAGTATTCCATTGTGTGTGTGCATATATATATATATATATGTATATATATATATATATATATATATCACATCTTTATCTATTCATCTGTTGATGAACACAAGTTGCTTCCATATCTTGGCTGTTGTAAATAATGCTGCTATGAACACTGGGGTGCATATATCTTTTCGAATTAGTGTTTTCCTTTCCTTTGGGTATATACCCAAGAGTGGAATTGCTGAATCATACTGTAGTTCTATTTTTCATTTTTAAGGAACCTCCATACTGTTTTCCACAAGTGGCTGCAGCAATTTACATTCTCACAAACAGTGTACGAGGGTTCCCTTTTCTCCATATCCTCACCAACACTTGTTATTTGTGTGTTTTTTGATGATAGACATTCTGACAGGTGTGAGGTGACAGCTCATTGTGGTTTTGATTTGCATTTCCCTGACGATTAAATTTGTTGAGCGTCTTTCCATATGCCTGTGGTCATCTGTATGTCTTCCTTGCAAAAATGTCTATTCGATTCTTCTGCCCATTTTGTAATCAGGTTATTTGTTTCTTTGATGTTGAGTTTTATGAGCTGTTTATATATTTTGGATATTAACCCCTTATTGGTCATACATTAGCAAATATTTTCTCCCATTCAGTAGGTTGCCTTTTCGTGTTGTTAACGGTTTCCTTTGCTGTACAAAAGCCTTTAAGTTTAATTAGGTCCCATTTGTTTATTTTTGCTTTTGTTTCCTTTGCCTTAGGAAATCCAAAAAAAAATGTTGCTACAATTTATGTCAAAGAGTGTTCTGCCTATGTTTTCTTCTAGCAGTTTTATGGTTTCCTGTCTTACATTTAGGTCTTTGATTCATTTTGAGTTTATTTTTGTATATGATGTTAGAAAATGTCCTAATTTCATTCTTTTACATGTAGCTGTCCAGTTTTCTCTTTATATATTTATTTTTTAATGTAAGTCATTTTTCAAACATATGTTTGTGGCTTGCTTTTTTCATTTCTTAATGATATCTTTTGAAGAGTAGAAGTGTTAATTTTAATGAAACAAAAGAACACATTTTAAAATAGTGCTGTGAACTCCAACTATTTTAAGGCTATTTTGCCGCCATCCAAAAATTCTACAAATGTTATCCAACTGATGCATTATGAGGATGTATCTACTTACAAAGCCTTTTTTCTGATGAAGTAAGGTGGTATTAATAGTAAAATTACACAGTATCTCATATGTTATTATCAGCAAAGTCCTTCTTTGGTGGGAAGGGTGAGTACTTTCTGGGAATTAGGTATTAATTCTATCTTCTGTTCTATTCTATTTGTGTGTGTGCGTGGGGGGGTGGGGAGAGAGGGAGAAGACATATAAAGACCAATCAGGAAACTTAATAATAATACTGGTACATTCTTCTGGATGCTACATTCCAGGAACTGGGCTAAAATAAATACTCCTTATGGTGACTCTGTGAAGTATTGATAGAGATTTTTGTCCTCCTTATTCAGATATTCAGACGAGGAAAATGAGGTTCAGAGAAATTAAATATCTTGACTGGGATCCCACAACTAGTAAGTGGCTGAGCTGGGATTCCAAGGCAGGTTTGTCTAACTCCCAAACTCACGCTCTTCATGGATGCTCCGTTCATGTTCTGGCCTCATTTGATTTCAGATATATTGAATATAGATTTTGGCAGGGGGTGGAGAAAGCAGGGGCTTGGGGGAGGGGAGAGGAGGAGAGAGGTTAGGGCCAGGACTTATTTTGGTAGGAGCTGTTCACGCTTCCAGTTCCTAATCCCCTAGATAGCCTGGGTAACTTCACGGAGGGTCCAGGGTAACTAAGCCAAATTAGACCAATATAAATACAAATCCAGAAGCATAACTGCCTCAGATAATCTAACCAGTTAGCAGGCCATTTGGCTTACCACATCCTCTGCCAACATTTCATAAGGTCTTCCTTTTGTTAAAGAGTATTCTGTAGTGACTTCCTCAACCCTTTATTATGTGAGGGCTTGATTTATAATTTTACATGTAATCAACTCTTGTAATCAACTCTTTTGTTGGTACCGCCTATTTCAGATCTCCTCATTAAAGCCATGTAGTTATTTGGAATCTTATCCTCGTGATTAACACTATTTACACTCAACTCCCTTCTGAAATCTTTAATACACTAATGTTTTCCAATTTGGCAGATATGAGGTTTCTATAGTTTATTGGAGCTGTAAGTTTGGGGCATTGGCAGTCTCATGTTACTTGTCACAAATTCTATTAAGGCCCTTCCTTCTACTTGATGGCCTGAGTCTCTGTAGTTTGCACAGCAAAGATGAAATGCTTGGTGGGATCATTAAATTATAATCACTTTAATCAGCAATATGATATCCACTATTGTATAGTTCTACTGAATGCTGAGTCACCGGGCTTTCTTTCATTACAGTGAAGTGTTACCTTTGAAAATTCAAATGATGTTGATTATTCAGACTGAGATGAGTTATGAGACTGTGTATAATCTATTAGAAGTTATGCACTTATTAATAAAAGACAAATTTGCATTTTCCCCCTTCCTTAAGAATCAAAGGCCAAAACAATAGTGTATTGTTGGAATTTATTGATATGGTATTAAAATTCACTGGGGAAGGAAGAACTAAATTAGAAAGGAAGTGATAGTATTGGATGCTTAGAAATGGGCCGTTTTCTTAACTAAGGAAAAAAAAGAACAGTTATACATAGCCAAGGTTCTTTTTATAATTGAAAAACAAATTTAATGACAGTTAAAACAGAATTTCTCATCCTTTTCTTTTACCATGAGAGCTTCAACTTTCTGAAATTTTGTCCCTTTTAAATTCCTAAAATGTTTCTTTATTTTAAACCTGAAAAGCATTAAAACACCTTTTTCCTAAGGAGTTCAGTGTCATTTAGATTTGTTCTAACCATCCCACAATCTGTCATTTGATTATTAGAAGGCAATTGGCATTTGGTATCAAAGTTCCACCAGTGTTAAAGTTGGAAGGTTCAGGGAATTCCCTGGTGGTCCAGTGGTAAAGAATCTGCCTTCCAAAGCAGGAGACGCAGGTTCAGTCCCTGGTCGGAGAACTAAGATCCCGCATGCCGCAGCGCAACTAAGCCCGCACACCACAACTACCGAGCCCACGCACCTCAACTAGAGAGCCCACGTGGCGCAAACTACAGACCCCACACACCCTGGAGCCCGCACGCCACAACTAGAGAGAGAAAACCTGCAGGCCACAACTAGAGAGAAGCCCACGCGCTGCAATGAACAGCCTGCGGTGCTGCAACAAAGATCCCACATGCCATAATGAAGATCCCACATGCCACAACGAAGACCCGATGCAGCCAAAAAAAAAAAGAAAAAAGTTGGAAGGTTCAAATACAGAGAGATTAAGACATTGGCCCAGAGTCAATCAAACACCGAGTTGGTTTAGGGGTTTGGTTTTTCTTGACCAACTTATCTATGGCTTAGAAGAATTAGTCTAATTTTCTAAGTACCTAACTTACTATCAGACAGGAGTTTAGTCTCCCTATAAAGTTTTTTTGCTTATTTGAATGTTGCCACTTGAAACTAAGGCCTTAATAATCATATAAAAATTCCAGAGAATGTTTCAGCTATAAAAGAAATTTGAGGAACATAAAAAAATTTTACATTAAAAAAATGACAACAGCCATGTCTTTCTCTCTCTCTGAACCCACCCCACTCCCCTCAGAAACAAACAACAACAACAAAAAGCCACCAAAACCTCTGCTGGTCTCACTGGAAGAAGGTCTCATTGGAAATAAATATAGATATACTGTTGTGTTTCATAAATAAGAACTAATTCATGGGAAGGAATAGGTATGTATAGCAGGAAAAACCAGAAATGAGTTGCAGATATAAACAAAGAAAGTCAGTTAAAATATATATACAAAAAAGAAGAGACATATAAAATAAGAAACTCTGTTTCTTTGGAATTTTATTTTCAAAGTGTTTTATAGATTTCCATTCTTATAGTGTTCTGTGAGTTAAGTGGACAGTTAATGTTCTTAACTGGTATTTGATAACTAAGATCACAAAAAGATAAATTATACTAACTTTCTGCACAGACTCTGAGCCTGCAGCTGAAGCAATAAGAGAACCTATGTCCTAAGACTCAGCCTTGTACTTTGCCCTTGTTCTACTCTCTGCCTGTGGCACTCTGCCTAGGGGATGGGCAGAGCCATCCCACCCTATAGGGGTTAGCTGGGCCCACTGAGAAGGGGCCATGACAAAGAACAGCATAGGCCTCACTCCACATCAGGCATAGAAAGAGAACAACTAATGGGTAAGAAGAGTCAAGTGATATTGATTGGTAGCTCCCCAGGGTTGAATTCAGAACATGTTCTGCTGTCTCCTGGGTGCCAAGATTTGACAGAAAGGGCAAAGGACAACTTGAACAATGTGGGGTGGGCGGGTGAAATCTCCATTCATTGTGGTTCACGTGGGAATGGAGTGCTCAGAATGAGGGAGATCTTGACAAGGCTCCCTCCTGGTAGCAGCCCCTTGTTTCTTATCAGAAACCTGATATTAAGCACCTCTTTTTCTTCACTGCTGGGGTTGGGAAGAGTGTGAAGACAGCACACTGGTACTAGAGAGGAGAGATTTTGTATAAGAGGTTTTTTGTCCTTAATGGGGAAAAAAAAATAGGAGAATAAAAAGAGAATATTCAAAACAAAAGGACAAGACCTGAAAGTCAGAAAAACATTTCAGAAAACAGGCTAAATGAAAAAGGAATGAAGTGGTCCTGGTCACTAGAAAACACAAAATTTGGGGTGGTGGTGATTTGCAATGGAAAGGAAAAAAGACACAGCTCAAGAGGCTGAAATGTAAGGAGAAATTAGACACAACCAATATATACATTAGTAAGGGGTTGGTTTTGTAAATTATGGTACATCCACACAAGGAATACTATATAGGCTTTTAAAGAGAATTAAGTATACAAATATTATCACAGGTATCTGGAGACTGATTTAGTGGAAAAAATAAAATGACAGAATAATTTGTCAAGTATAATTTGATTTTAAAATAATAATGTATGTTAGTATATATATGATAAAAAATCTGGAGGATGAAGCATCAAGCAGCCAAAGGTATCAATAGTTATTTCTGGGTGAGGAAGGGAACCTTTACTGTGGAAGGGTGTTATGTTTTACATCACACATTTTTGTGCTTTTCCAGACAGTTTTTATAAAATTCATATAATTTCCATTGTATATTAGGAAAAAAATCAATAACGAGTATAGAAATAAGTTACATTGCAAAGAAGAAACAGTACATGTAAAGTTGAAGAGATATATTGCAGTAAAACTTAACATTGAAGTAATTTATACAGAGGTGTGTCTATATTTATACTTATATCTATATTTTTATCCATGAAATGGTGATCCCAAAGTAAAAGTTTTAATTGCATTTAAAATTGTTTGTTAGTTTAAAATGACACAAGTGATAGACTTTTTTTTTTTTTATAAATTTATTTATTTATTTATTTATTTTTGGCTGCATTGGGTCTTCGTTGCTGCGCACGGGCTTTCTCTAGTTGTGGTGAGCGGGGGCTACTCTTCGTTGCGGTGCGCGGGCTCCTCATTGCAGAGGCTTCTCTTGTTGCGGAGTACAGGCTCTAGGTGCATGAGCTTCAGTAGTTGTGGCACGCAGGCTCAGTAGTTGTGGCTCATGGGCTCTAGAACGCAAGCTCAGTAGTTGTGGTGCACTGGCTTAGTTGCTCCACGGCATGTGGGATCTTCCTGGACCAGGGATCGAACCCATGTTCCCTGCATTGGAAGGCCGATTCTCAACCACTGAGCCACCAGGGAAGCCCACAAGTGATAGACTTTTAATAGATGATGATTATGATTATAAATGTGTTCTGTATTATACTGTATTCACTATAAAATAGAATATTAGACATAATCCATAACTTACCTATTGATGTACTTAATACTTTGTCAGTGATTGAATATTTTCTTCTGATTAACTTGGATTATTCCCTTCAACTCCTCTGCTATATTTAAATCTCATAAAGCAACTCTAATTGCTTTTAACTTAAAGACAGTCCTTCCCACAAATTACAAAGCACTAAGAGGAAAGGGAAAACAAGAAACATTTAAAAAGTGTATTAAACTACACTGAACAGAATATTTTAAATCAGATTTTAAGAAACAGAAGAAAAGAAAGAAAATGCTAACTGGATTGCAATGGTTAATCTGTACAGATGGATCTAATTGCCCTAAATTTTGAACTAACTAGATTACGTTACATATAAAAAAGAGAGTAATGATGATAATTCCACCTGGGAGTTAGGATATTCTTCCACTTACTTAGGAAAACCTCCACTGTGAAATCAGACCAAGAATCTATCCAGTGCATTGTCAATCTCAGGCACAGTCATATAGAAAAAGAGAGAGAGAGAAAAAAAAAAAAATGCTGGGAGAGCAAGTAGGAGAGAGAGGAAAAAGTGTAAATCCTTTATCCTTTGTTGTGTTCAAAATGACCCAGAAGCTGTGTTCCAATTTGTTTGCATATTGCAGTCAGGTCCGATAGAGTTCTGTTTAATAGGATTTCGTCTATAATCCACTCACATAGGGCTGGGGCTCTGTCCCAAATTAACGCAAGTGTAAAATGAATTTTTCTAAAATGAAAAAACACTGGGATTTGAAGTATGAGTTTGGAAAGTTCTGAGGGCCTGGACTATCCATTTCAGGTGGAAAAGTAAAACGTCAGAGACATTTCTCCCCGCAGTGTTGTAAAAACTTAGAGCCCAGGTAGAGAAGGCTTAACGAGCCAGGATGAGGAAGTCAGTACAGGTGGGGATCGTTAACATTTGGAACAGTGGGAAGAGGATACAGGAAACAGTCCCCTTTGGGCCATCTGGACCAAGCTGAGGTACTAGGGAAACCCAAAGGAGGAGACATCTTTGGAGAAGAGATGCTAGTCGAAAACAATCCAAGCTGTCTTGTCTTGTGAGAACAGCTCTAAAATGGACACTACTAGGCCAATTTTACTTCTGGGATAAATGCTGCTGCTTTTTTTTTTACGTGCTGCTCCAGGGCCATCTCTGTCCCGTAAAGGTCCCAGGGCCCTGCATACCACTCTTCCTCCCTCAGGGTCAGCACGGCGACTTCCCAGCATACCCCATAACTTTCCCAGTAGGCCCCGCACCTTCCCGTCATGCCCTGCACCTTCCCGGCATTCCTCGCGTCTTCCCGGCATGCCCAGCTGCAGAAGACTCTCTCTCAGAGGCCTAAGGGCGTCTCTCCACAGCAGTCTCTGGGCAGGTCCGGCACAGACTGGAGTTTTCCTGCCGCTGCTTCAGGAAAAGGGCTTGTGTGTGGTAACAAGACTTATTCAAGGTAAGATTTCCACCCAGGCCCCTAATACTTGGAAAATCTCCCTGACCTCCTCCCACAGGATTTCCTGTGACGGTCCCAGTCCCGAAAAGCCAAGGCCCCAAGGCTTACCCGCCCGGGAACAAGCCCTATTTTCCAAATTAAATCATCTTCAGGTTAGACAGTCTAGGGAGAACACCTGCTCAGGATCAAACAGCTTCTCATTCTTTTGCACAGATCCTCAGCTGTATCCTGTCTGGGCTATTATTCATTGTCTAATTGCTTTGTTTCCCAGTAACTCAAATTAAATCATATTCTTCAGGAACCAGGTTTTACTCTGTCTGGAGGAACAGGGAATGCAAAGGGAGTGTGAGGAAACTAGCCACGCACTTTCAGTTATAGTGTTGAAGTGGATGCAGACTTTACCCAATGGTATTGTTAAGATTATGAATGTCGGACATCAAGACACTGCTTTAGAATTTATAGAGTAGTTTTACATGTTTATTAACCAGTTTGACCCTAGAAATAATCCTGTAGGTGGGTAGGTTAAGTGTGATTATCTTGCTCATTTCACAAATGAAGAAGCAATCTGTCAGAGATTGAGACTTGCTAAAATCGCACATCTAGTAAGTGGCAGAACCGAGGACTGAAACCCAGGACTTCCCACTTTATTACCCATGCTGAAATTCCTTAAAAGAAAAAAAGCCATTATTCAAAGTGCTTCACTGGTGTTCATTTTGGTTAACATCAGTAAAAGACTACCCTACAATATCAAATATCTTTTTCTTTTTGAGGGCAGTCTGATTAAAAAAAAAGAAAAAGCGAACAGCAACACCCCCCCCCCCGATACATATACATCTCTTATCTCTGTCTGTCTGCCTATCTGTCTGCCTATCTATCTATCTGTCTATGTGATATGGCTCAAAAAGCACCTGGAAGGTCCTTTGGGGATTTGGAATGACCCTGATCACTTGGGGTTGATAATACAAGCATCACAGTAGTGATTCGCACATCTTAGGCTCAGTTCCGTCTGTTCCCCCGAACCCTTCAAGCTCAATCCCATGGATCTCCTAGGGTAGTTCAGCTTGACTTTGGAATACAGGATGGAGAAAAGACAATACATATTACTCAGGACAGGTAGCAGGTGTGTCATGTGCCAGGAGATCTGGCATACTTGGTCTGGGTTAATGGGTTTTCCGTCACCCTGGGTTTGATCAGTGTTTTTTGATATTGTGCTTTTGTTTTAACATCTAATAATGTTAGCAAAATATATTCCTGGAACATTACCTTAGATTATTTCTCCATTTTGAAGTAAAGGCTTAAGATATTTTTTCTGGAGCCCGAGAATTTATTTTATAATAGTACACAGATGTTTTGTGAGAGAACATGGTATTAAAGATTTTGACAATAATGAAGGGAACAGGGATGATGAACACTTTTTTTTCTGCACTGTATATCCTTGTTGATATTTTAAAGATAAAGTGGTCTAGTTGGAAGAAAGCTTGATGTAAGAAGTTAAAGTTGTAAAAACAAACACCAAATACTGCCTTTAAAGAAAAGAGTATCATTCTTAAGTACTTTTTGAATATTGAATGTGATTTAATCACACTAAAATAATTTAAGTATCCAGTTAAAGATAGATTAATTAGGAAAGTATATGGTTCCATCCCCAGGTATTTGGTTGAAGAATAAATGCTAAAATACAATGAAACAAACCTAAATTTATGATAGCAGACATAATATTATCTCTACTTCAAAATATATTTAGCTAATATAGATTCTACTCTTTTCGTAAAAATTACAGTCCTTACTGAAGAGCTCAAAAGTAATTGGTATATAAATACTTCAATTTTAAGCTTTCCTATTGTAGTTACCTGTTGGAGTAAATAAAAGATCTTCATGAAGTGTGAAGCCTCACACCACATTTCTATTTAAGTCCTTTAGTTTCCTTGGAAATGCCACCCACTTAAAGCAAAGTCTGATTGCTAAATCAACATTAAGATAGTTAGAATCCAAATGTGGTTTGTTTCTTTGCTGAATCTCTACTTTATTTTTTAATTAACGTCTTTTTAAAATTAATTAATTAATTAATTAATTAATTAATTAATTAATGGCTGTGTTGGGTCTTTGTTGCTGCGCGCAGTCTTTCTCTAGTTGTGGCAAGCAGGGGCTACTCTTCGTTGCGGTGTGTGGGCTTCTCACTGCGGTGGCTTCTCTTGTTGTGGAGCACGGGGTCTAGGCGCACAGGCTTCAGTAGTTGTGGTGCATGGGTAAGTTGCTCTGCGGCATGTGGGATCTTCCTGGACCAGGGCTCGAACCCGTGTCCACTGCGTTGGCAGGTGGATTCTTAACCACTGCGCCTCCAGGGAAGTACTGAATCTCTACTTTTTATTACTTCTTGCATTCTATACACAGACAACTGTAGTCCCCTGTTATCCACAGTTTCATTTTCCATGGTTTCAGTTACCAGAAGTCAACCTCAGTCTGAACATATTAAATGGAAAATTTCAGAAATAAACAATTAATAAATTTTAAGTTGCTCAATGTTCTGAGTGGTGTGATGGCATCTCTTGCCATCCTTCTCTGTCCTGCCCAGACGTGAATCATCCCTTTGTCCAGTGTAATCCATTTGTTAGTCACTTAGTAGCTGTCTTGGTTATCAGATCGACTGTCAAGGTATCACAGTGCTTGTATTATTAAGTAACCCTTATTTTACTTAATAATGACCCCAAAGCACGAAGAGTAGTGATGCTGGCAATTCTGATATGCCTAAGAGAAGCCGTAAAGGGCTTCCTTTAAATGAAAAGGTGAAAATTTTCGACTTAATAAGGAAAGAAAAGACATTGTATGCTGAGGTTGCTAAGATCTACGGTAAGAATGAATCTTGTATCCATGAAATTGTGAAGAAGGGAAAAGAAATTTGTGCTAGTTTTGCAGGCACACCTCAGACTGCAAAAGTTACAGCCACAGAGCACAATTAGTGCTTAGTTAAAATGGAAAAGGTATTAAATTTGTACAATAAGGTATTTTCAGAGAGAGATCACATTCACATAGCTTTTATTACAGAATATTGTTATAATTGTTCTATTTTATTATTAGTTATTGTTAATCTCTCACTCTGCCTAATTTATAAATTATACTTTATCATAGATATGTATGATAGGAAAAAACATAGCATATATAGGGTTCTGTGGTTTCAGGCATCCACTGGGGGTCTTGGAACATATCGCCCTTGGATAAGGGGAAACTGCTGTGCTTTGATATTTTAAAACTGCTAAATAACAGAAAAGAGGGATTTCTGTAATGGGTTTTCTGCTCATTTTATAAGTATGAAAGCTACTTTGATAGTGTTTTTTGTTATAAACATAAAAATGTATGGAGCTAAAAACAACAACAACAACAACCCAAGACATCGTCTGTTACAGAATTTAAAATGTCAAGCCTGACAGTAACTTATTTTTTGTCCTCAGCAAGAAATATCAGAGACTAGTTTCCACCCTGAGGACAGAGTAAAGTTATTGTGCGACAGACGATTTTTTTAAACACACTAGATCTGTGCTAAAATACTATGTTTGGGCCATATGCCTTAAGACTATCTTCTTAGTAAGGTATGTCTTTGGGTACTGAAGAATGTAAGCTCTCTTGGATAAAGTCCAAGATGACTGTCCTTTTTTCAGAATCCACTTATAGAGTATATTGTTAAAGGTTAGTTTCAGATGTATTGATATTGTCATAATCTGTCATTAAGTTTCTCTTAAATGTTAATGTATGGAGAGACCTTTTTCTGCTACAGGAAGTGTACAGTATAGGAAAGACAATTGTAGGGAGAGAAATGACAGCCCTGATCAAGTAGTAAGAATTACAGCATGGTAAGCTTTAGGGCTCCAGAGTCAGTGAGCAGGGCTCAAGTTCGAGCTCCACCAGATACTAGCTGTTTAAGGTTTCACTGTACACTGGAGATGGTAACAGTACATACCTCATAGTGGTGCTGTACAGATTAAATAAGTTAATGCATGTAATGGGTTTGACGTGTAGTGAACAGTCAGCAAGTACTGGCTATTGTTACAGTCTGAGAATTTAAGTTACTTATTTAAATTGTTGCCTGTAGAGACAGACTCAGCCATAAAAAGAAATGAAATGGAGGTATTTGTAATGAGGTGGATGGAGTTAGAGTCTGTCATACAGAGTGAAGTAAGTCAGAAAGAGAAAAACAAATACAGTATGCTAACACATATATATGGAATCTAAGGAAAAAAAAAAAAGGTCATGAAGAACCTAGTGGCAAGGTGGGAATAAAGACACAGACCTGCTAAAGAATGGACTTGAGGATATGGGGAGGGGGAGGGGTGAGATGTGACAGGGTGAGAGAGTGTCATGGACATATATACACTACCAAATGTAAAATAGATAGCTAGTGGGAAGCAGCCGCATGGCACAGGGAGATCAGCTCAGTGCTTTGTGACCGCCTGGGGGGGTGGGATGGGGAGGGTGGGAGGGAGGGAGATGCAGGAGGGAGGAGATATGGGAACGTGTGTATATGTGTAGCTGATTCACTTTGTTATAAAGCAGAAACTAACACACCATTGTGAAGCAATTATACTTCAATAAAGATGTTAAAAAAAAAAAGGATACATTGGAAAGACAGAAAAATAAATAAATAAAAATAAAAATAGGGGCTGGATGGTTCTGTTTGAAGGTTTCTTCTAAAGTCTAAATCCATGTGGCCATACACCCATTTTCCTTATCACACTACCCATGATGTAACCCCCTCACTTATCTAACCTATATACCCTCTCAGTGTTCTCTTATCCTAATGTTCATCTGGGCTTCTTGTTCCCTCTTCCAAACTCTCATTCCTCCCTTCCCTCTAAAATCCTCCCACTGTGCCTGTCAGAACACCCAGTGCACAAGGAATAAACTTTGCTACATCCTCAACCTCTTATAAGTGTTACAGTCTAGTTTAACCGAAATCTGGTCCCCGGAAGCCTTTCAATAGCAAGCTGCTCGTTGTCCTCACTCCTCAGTGCCAATTCCAGACCATGTCTCTTCTACCCTCCTTAGGCACCTCAGATCTCACTGACACTACCAGGACAATGTTGGGGACAGTAATAATACTTAATTGATAGTTGTAGGGATTATATGGGGACAGTGCATGCAAAATGCTTAGCACAGTGCCAAGAACACATTAAATTCTAAGTAAATATTAGTTTTTATTCTTATGTCTGTTTGCCTCTCCCAAGAGAGTGCCATCATCCAAAATAACTGCAACTATGAAATCATACTTTCAGCCTATTCCTGGCTAATATCTTCTATCTGTTCTAGTCCTTTGACCCCTCTGCTTTTCCCCGAGTCTATCGCTCTGCACCTGTTCCCGCTTCCCTCTCTAAGCTGGAACACCACTTAGATTTTATTCTCCCACATGTTAATCATTTTTTTCTCAATATTACAGACTCTCTTGCTTTGTTGTCTTTCATTGACATCTGTCTGGCAGATTCCCAGACCTAGATGAGCCCAACTGTCCATCTTGTCGTCACCTGTATTCAGGTTGCTGGGGAAAATCACACTACTGAGTAGATTTATATCACTATAAATTCAGTGTCACCAACCTCACCTGTGCTCTCAACATTTTCTGTTCCTCCCTACTGTGTTCTCTTAGTCAGCTCAATATCCCATTCTCCACTGTGCTTATTTCAGACTTTTTTCAATTTCTTCAAAACACATACCCTCTCACTTACCTTCTTTCCCTGCCTCACTCTCAGTAAATAACCTTGCATCTTACTTCACAGTAAAAAGGGAAGAAAAAGGGAAGCTGATATTTAAAAGCTTACAAACCTATTGTTTGTTAATTTCCTCTCTCTCTCCCTGTGTTCTTGATCTTTCTTTCACTGATCCATCAGTAATTCCCTGTCTTTCTTCTCTGTTTTTAACTTCTGCCTCGATACTGCCCCTGTCAGCATTTAACAGTTTAACAGTGCTCGTACTACTCGTCTAAAGGAAAAAAAAAAAAAAGACTCCCTTTTTGACTCCATCTCTCCTTTCTCTTTGTCTTCTCTTTCTTTTCCCCTTCATAACTAAACTTCTTGAAAGAGATCTTCATTCTCTGTTTCTGTTCCCTCAAGTTCCACTCACCCCTTAATCCACTACAATATGCTTTTGAACCCCATCACTCTACTAGAACTGCTCTCACCAGAGTCATCAGCTCCATATGTCCCAATTCAATAAAAACTCATTGTTTGCTTAACCTTTTGACTGCTTTTGAAATGACTGACCACTGCCTCCTTCTGGAAGTGTTCTTGGCTGCCATTACCATTTCTCTTTGCTTCCTTTCTGTCATTCATTCTACTACTTAGATTCTCTTGCCAGCACCTCGTTCTCTGTTCATTCCTTAAATAAGGGTTTCTTGTTTATTGTTTGTCTTCCTTGCTACAGAGTAAGATATCTTATCTCTGTATTCCAAGCATTTAATACAAGTGCCTAACATATAGTAGGTGGTCCCCAAATATTTGTTGACTAGCTAGAAGAATGACTAAATATGGTTTTATTATTTTATTAGAAGTCTGGTTAAATTTGTGAATATAAGATATCCATACTTAATTAGAACTGTAAAATGTATTCCAAATGAAACGTATCTGACTTTAATTTTTTTCACTGTTATGGGTCATCCAGATACCTTTTGTTAGACTGGGTAATAGAATAGTAGCTTTAAAAAGTTCCACTCTTTAGAAGTACATATACCCTTATGGGAGACATGAGCTATTCATTTGTTCATTTATTAAATATTTATTGAGCACCTTCCAGTCATTGTTATAGGTTCTGGGGATACAGTGGTGAGCAGGACAAATAAGGTACCTCTTTTCATGTAGCTTACATAAAAGTGGAAACAAAAGACAGTCAGTACCCAAGTAGTCAGTAAACCAATAAGATAATTTCAGGCAGTGATAAAGAAAGTAATAATAAAAACAGTGTGATATGGCAGTGACTAGGACACAGAGGTGGGATTGAAGTTAAGTGTTAGGGAAATCCTCATTTTATCTATCAATAAAATGAAGGTAGTTTAACTGTTAAGAAAATACATTTCCCATTAAAGAGAGTATGTGCATATTATATATATGTATATTTGCTTGTTCAATTTTAAAAGTAACCTTTCTTTTTATAGATACAGAAACTGAGGTTCAGGGAATTAAGTAAATCACTGAAGCCACATATAGCTGCTAAGTAGCAGACCTGGGATTCAGCTGCTGGCCCAATTAATCTGAAACCCATGCTGTCTCCATCATATGATACTACCACCCAAAAAGAAGGCCTCTTGAGGAAAAGGGCTCCTTGTGTCACTGTTAGGTTTAAGCAATCTATTCTAATATTTTTTTGAGGATTTTTAAAAACCCGTACTCTATATCAATAATAAAAATGCACAATACATAATGTTCATATGATACTTGCTGTTTTTTCAAGGCACTTTTATTTTCATTATCTCATTATCCTGTGACCACTACTAATTAAGATAAAGAGACCTCGTAGACCATTTGAGAGTTGAGAAAACTAAAATATGAAAGTTAAGTGATTTTGCCATGATTACACAGCTCTGTAATGGTGGATATAGACTAGATTCAGTTCTCTTGACTTTTAGTCTGGTATTTTTTCCAGTATGTCTATGAAAAACTTATTTTCTTTTTTAAGTACTGAATTTAAGAGTTTAAGTACTGACTTTAAGTCCAAATAAAACCTGAGAATTAATTTTAATTTCTCAGGCAAAGTGCCAAATGTTTATTCATTAGTACTGGTAACTTCACTGTTAAGAAATGAAAAAGAAAAGAGAGTAACAGAGACTAAGATAAGAAGTGTTATATGTCTCATTAAATACTTGATTCTATCCTTTTTTTCTAATCTTATGCGAGTGAAAAAAAGACACCCAATTGCAAAGTCCCTGAGATGCTGTTCAAATTCACATACTTGTGAAATACAAATATGTGATAACTTAATTCTTTGCAGCCTATGAGAAAGTCATTTTTGCTTGTTGCATTATTCTTGATGACACATATGTTTTGTTTTATAATTATTGAGGAATTAATAAGGAAAATGGAAAAAAACTTTTTCATGTTTTTGCCGAAAGAAAATATATTCTACTCTTTTCCAAAAGTCAGCTGGGTCTTATCAGCTTTGCAAAATGATGAATGAATGCCTTGTTCATTATTATTGCTTAGGTCATTCTTATTTATGCCAGTAATTCAAGGATTATGTTTTGATTGTTCTTGAGAGATGAAAACACTTTCTTGCTGATGAATAAACACTGCCAGTTTTAAAATATTTGTATGCAGAATGTCTTTAAAGCCATTATGAAATGCTTTGCAAAAGCATTAGGAAGCTGTTTTTCGAAAGGCACTTTTTTTTCCTACCTTTTCTTTCATGCTAAGCAGTCCAGTTGAAAGGCCTTTCAGAGTTGTTTAAGCAATACCAGTGTTTTAGTGTAATGAATAACTTTTTATAGAAGACAATCACACACAATTCAGCATGCCGGTATTTCTATTTCTGTGCACCACCAATGCAGGGATTCTGTGGTAGACTCTCATTCTTTGAGAAAGCTGAAGCCATCAAAACCCTGATTAACCTCTGATATTCACGTGGTGCTCTTGATCTTGAGGACTGCAGCAGTCACAAAGCGTTAATGGCAGCCATATGCTTAGGGTATTGTGGGTATGGGTGACCCAAATGTGAACTTGGGGGTGACTGATGCTAACTGCTATTTGTTTCACGTTTGGTGTGGAGATTACTGATGAAGAGTTTGAGTTGCTACTTGACAGAATCCCCCTTGATGAAGATGGAAATGTCAGATACCTCCAGTTCATGGCCATGTTTGATTCGCGGTACTCTTCTTTCACATTTTCTCATTCCTTAGTAGTTTTCTATTCTTGATGTTTTTATTTTCATTTTTATTATTTTTATTTTTTATAAATTTATTTATTTATTTATTGGCTGCTTTGGGTCTTCCTTGCTGCACGCAGGCTTTCTCTAGTTACAGCGAGCGGGGGCTACTCTTCGTTGCAGTGCGTGGGCTTCTCATTGCAGTGGCTTCTCTTTGTTGTGGAGCACAGGCTCTAGGCACTCAGGCTTCAGTAGTTGTGGCACGCAGGCTCAGTAGTTGTGGCTTGCGGGCTCTAGAGCACAGGCTCAGTAGTTGTGGCACACGGGCTTAGTTCCTCCGCGGCATGTGGGATCTTCCCGGACCACGGCTTGAACCCGTGTCCCCTGCATTGGCAGGCGGATTCTTAACCACTGCACCACCAGGGAAGTCCCTATTCTTGATGTTTTTAATTCAGAGAATAGACCCCCAAAAGAATTAAAGTTACTTAAAAATTCTCTTTATGGATTTGTATCTCATTTATTAATATTTTACAAGTGACAAAGGTTTTCGAAATAGCAATGTTAACAAAAAAGTAGAATCTTTTAACATCGATTCATGGCAATTCATTTAAAAATATTTAATACCTCAACATCTGAAAAACTGACATGAGAAGGGATAGCGTAACTGAGGTCACAAAGGGAGAGGAGTGTAAACTGCAGAGCTGGGAAGAGAATTGTAAGTGGCAAAAGTCAAGTCCTGGAGATGGACTTTCTCAAACTGCATTAGACACACTCCCCCCCCCCCCCCAGTGACTGACCTTTTGCCCCCTCACTTACCTCCCAGGTGCTGCCCATTTACAAGACTTCTTACTACTTCCTTCCAGTGGGGTCCAGCATGGACAGTAGAGTACATGGCTTTTGCCAGTGATTGTGTTAAAAGCAGAGCAAGAATGCTATCTAAAATATTCCCAATCTAAATTCTCTATCATGGAACCCAAGTTTTTACTGTTTTCTAAAATCTTTTATTTTACAGAGTAGTTCAAAGCTTAAGTATTAAAAATTCTGATTAGTATTGACCATTATTCCTCAAATACTGTAAGGGATATTGCAATCCCAGACATCTGCTGCTTTTTGGCTGAGACCACTGAAAGGTGGTCTCCTTCTTCGTAAAGGCAATTCTTTTCTCCAAGGCAATTTCAGGAAATAACTGTCTTCATCCCATACATCTCCTACACCATCTTCCAAATCACATAACTGTACTCCTTAACCATGAAACCCACCCATCATTTCCTGTTAGCTTTTTGATAGCAGAGTAGACCTGATTTGATTTGAAGGGTATGACAAGACACATCTCTCCAAAATTATTTTCCATCATCCCTATCATAGGGTCTGAAATTCTCACCTTAAGAGACCCAGTTCTTGGAGTCAGAAGGTACTGATCTGCAGAAGAAGCTGTTAAGATACTAATATCTCTGAGAGGGGTGATACTTTAATTTGTCAGTCTTTAATGTTTAGTTTAGCATTTCCCAAAGTGTATCAGAGGAACACTGGTTTCCTAGGATGGTCAAAGCTCTGACCCTTAAAAAAGTTCCCGTGGCCAGATAAGTTTGAGAAACTTATTAAATGAAGTTTCTAAAAATGAATTCGTTTCCTGAAAGAAAACGAAGGCTTCACATAACCTTTAATATTGCTAGCATGTGTTGTGAATCTCCAAGGGAGAAGAAACAGATCCTAAGACAAGTAGTTTTTGTCAACGAGGATCCCAGGAAATACTAGTACGTTATCAGGGAAGTGAAGTGACGGGGAAGAGAAGAAAGCCAACGTAGGACTCATTAAACAGCAAGTTATTGGTGTGGGCATCTGGGGCTCTCTCTTGCCAACGACCTCTGGGAAACTGTATAGAACCGCCTCAGAGCTGTGCCAGCTGAGGACAAGAAAGCTGGAGTAGATCTCCAACAACTCCCACCTGCCATTGGTTGAGGGCTACTCTTGGCAGCATAAATACCTGGCTCTGCACAGAGTCTGGCAGAACGTGCTCCCAGTCAGAGAATGTCCTGAGGCCGAGTCCATAGGTGCTTGCAGTAGAAAGCCCTCAGTGTAAAAGGGTACTGGGGGTGTTGAGGAGATATGGGTAGGCCTTATCTAAAGGTGGCATCTGCTACAGCGGGATTTAGTACACAGCATTTCCCAAACTTACTTGACCTTCTTTCATGGAGCATCTTAGAGGCTAGTTTTCCACAGAACATAATTTGGGAAAGCTACCATAGTTAGATAAGTTAATCTGTTAAGTAGTCTTTACCTTAGAAAGTCAAGATCAGGTGTCTGAGAAAATGAAGTGAAGGAAGGCAGAGAGTTTTTAAAAATATGGAGCCTTATAGAGAGAGACTCAAGCAGGGTGCTTCGGGGGTGTTTCCTGAACACTCAGAGGCAGCAGTGTAAGGGCACTTAGGCTGAAGTGTCAGTGCCAAAGGAATGGTGTGAGGTGGCGAAGGAGTGAAGTAGAGGGGTAATAACGATACAGCTGATGTCAGCCTGGCTTATTCAGTTTTGGGTGGATAAGTTTTAATGACAGGAGACAGCTCTCTTAATTCTTTATATTCTTTTTTTTTTTTTTTTTTTTTTTAGAAGGATTGTTATCTTTTTTTTTTTTTAATTATTTATTTATTTATTTATGGCTGTGTTGGGTCCTCGTTTCTGTGCGAGGGCCTTCTCCAGCCGCGGCAAGTGGGGGCCACTCCTCATCACAGCGCGCGGGCCTCTCACCACCGCGGCCTCTCCCGTTGCGGAGCACAGGCTCCAGACGCGCAGGCTCAGCAACTGTGGCTCACGGGCCCAGCTGCTCCGCGGCACGCGGGATCCTCCCAGACCAGGGCTCGAACCCGCGTCCCCTGCACCGGCAGGCAGACTCTCAACCACTGCGCCACCAGGGAAGCCCCATTCTTTATATTCTTGATTAAAGATACCAAATAACAGACTGTAGCTTCATTATTGATATTAACAAATACTTCTACCAATCTGATATTTGGCATTCCTTATCTCATTATTATTGCCATCTTGCATGTGAGAAAACAGATGTACAGAAAGATTAAGTGATTTTCCCAGATGACATAAAACAGTGAGTAGACACTGCCAGTTGAACCCAGGTCCATCTGACTTGAAAGTCCACAGGCTTTCTACTATTCCACAGTGTAACTCTGAATTACACAACAACAACGAGAATAGTTCCATTTAACTAGCGTTTGTAATTTGCCCCACATAGTGCAAAGAGCTATACATGCATTATTTCATTTAATGGTAGAGACCGTTCTTCTAAATTCTGCTTAAATTCACTGATTGATTGCTAACTATCCACCTCATCTGCCAGACAGGATGATCATATTTATTTCTTGGTGTTGTCGGATAAGGGCCCCTGAACTGGGTTTCAGGAGACTTGGGTGATAGGAGTTATAGTTTGAACTTTCATTTAATAACTCTATGACGTTGGTCAAGTCTTTAACGTTTCCTTGCTCTGGTTTTCTCATCTGTAAAATGAAAAGTTTAGGTCAAAATATCTCCGAAGTCCTTTCTAGGTTTAAAGTTCTGCTTGAAGCAGTTTATTTATTTTCTTCCTTACCATATTTATTCAAAAATTCCTTACATTTATATATAAAATATACACACACTTATATTTTAATTTTTAAAAAGATTTTATAGATAATCTTCATCTGTTCCCATGGAGTGGTCTGGGGAACCTGTCTCAAACCTCTCTTCCTCTTACAAAAAACACCTCCAAAACTACATTCAAATTTGGGAGAAAACAAGGATTGAAGCAGTCTATATTCTTATGAATATTAATGGAGATTTGAAGGGGTCATTTAATATACTTAAATGATGCTCTAGTAGAAACATGTTTTCCTGGCAAATACAAAGAATTAACAAAACATAACATTGAAATGAAAGTATTTTAGAATCACCAGATTAAAATCAATACAGTAAACATATACTGAGTATTTTCTGTGTTTTCAGTCAGCACTCCTGAATCAGGAAAACAAATATTTCTTTTAAAGAAATTATTTCTTTGCTAATTTTGTTACAAAACCTGCATAATTTTTACATTTTTTTAATGTATACATATGTGGAGGAAAGGAATGGAGCCGTCAATAATTTAGGAGAACAAAGAACTGTAGAAAACAGTATATAGAACAGTTAACAGTGCCAAGAGTATTAAAAATATAAAAATCCATATCACTTTAAATTATTCTTTTTAACTTATTTGTATGCCCCACCTTTTAGTGCCCTAGTTTTTAAGGATATACAGGAATACTCAAACTTCGTAAAGAACCCAATTAAAATTAATATGTTTTGATCAAAGTAGACTGGAAAAAAATGTGGCCAAAAAATTACCAAGTCCATTAAAAACAAAAGCTAGACTTTGTGATGTGCTCACACCAGTATAATTCCCAAGGAACCAATGGAATTGTTTCTCTGGGTTTGTGACTTAGCTCATTCATTTTACAGGCAGCTGTCCCACTGAGATACCATCTCCAAGGGCAGGATTCTCCTTCGAAAGTGTATATATGGAGCTAGGGACCAGCTTAAGATCCCTTTGGAACATGGGACTGTCCAGACTTTATAAAAGCCTCCATTGATTCTGGGAGACTTTGCAATTGCCACGTTGTCAGTCATCCAAACCTTGGCGGTTTGTAAGACAAAGTGCTTCCTTTTGGGTGAAGAACCCTGTATTAGTTTCCTGGGGCTGCCATAACAAAGTACCACAAACTGCGTGGCTTTAAGTAATAGAAATTTATTCTCTCATCATTCTGACGGCTAGATTTCTGAAATCAAGGTGACAGCAAGGCTCTACTCTCTCTGAGACTCTAGGTAGAATCCTACCTTGCCTCTTCCTAGCTTCTGGTGGTGACTGGCAATCCTTGACATTCCTTATCTTGACACTGCATCACTCCAGTCTCTGCCTCTGTTGTCACATGGTGTTCTCCCTGCATGTCTCTGTCTCTAATTTTTCCTCTTATAAACCAGTCATATGGGATTAAGAGCCAACCCTATTCCAGTATGACCTCACCTTAACTAATTATATCTACAACTACCGTATTTCCAAATAAAGCCCCATTCTGAGGTACTAGGGGTAAGGACTTCAACATATCTTTTTGGCGATAATTCAACACATGACAAATCCTGTTACAGACCTAATGTGTTGGATGTCTTACTAATTTCTTTGGGGGAAGGCACAAATAAGAGTTAGTTCCCATGTGTTCTGTGAGATAGCTACAGCTATAACTAACATTTAATGCCTACTACTTGTCAGGCACTAAATATTAACTCATTTCATTCTTAAAACAGCCCTATTAAATATTTTATGTATAAGAAGCCTGGGGCATAGAAAGTCAGTTGCCCGTTGTCACCCAGTTAGCAGTGATGGAGCCAGTATGCAAACCCAGCCTGGCTGATTCCTAATACTACCCTGCCTCTGTGGACAGTAAGTAGGAGCAATTTGCACTAACCGGTAAGGCTACATGTGGCTATTGAGTACATGAAATAAAAGAGTCAGAGATTCCAAGGAAATAATGTTTTCTGGCCACTTATTGTTATGATTTTTTAGACCCAAATTGATATTTTTTATAAGTGTAAGACACCAGGTTTCTAAGATGTAGCATTAAAAAAAGAATGTTAAAATATCTCATTAATGATTTTTATGTTTGATTACATGTTGAAATGATAATTATTTGGATACATTGGGTTACATAAAATAAATTATTAAAATTAATTTAACCTTTTTAAAAGCTTTTTAAAATGTACTATTAGAAATGTTTAAATTACTTATGGGGCTTGCAATGTATTCCTATTGGACGGTGCTAAATTAGACAGCAAATCTTTCTAATTAGAGTAGGCAGCATAATGGGAAGAAGGAGTTATTTCAGTCATTGTCTGACTTCAAATAAACCAGTTCTTAAAGTCTCTGTGCCTTAGTTTCTCTATCTGTAAAATGTGATAGAAAAAAATTTTTCCTCACAACTTTAATTTAATTAACAAATTGAGCAAAAGTAATTATGACTCATTTTTCACACTGTTTACAGAAAATTAGACAATTATCTAGGAAGGCAGGAATGATATAAATAAGTAGCTAGTCTAGCTTAAATACGAATTTGAAGCATTTACTTATTATTTTCTTTTAGCAAATTGACGTGCAGCTTTGAACTCCAGATACACAAAATATTTTTGTGGTGTGGAGGGTCACTGTCATTTCTGGCTTTACAATCTTATTTAGTAAAATCATTATTTTAATAATGATCATTTACTTTAGTATAGGTCTATGAGGTGGCAAGGGCAGGTATTGTTATCTCCATTTTACAGATTTAATAAGAGATTCAGAGAGGGTAAGGTGCAGGGCTCTCACTCTTAGCTCTGAGGCTAGTACTTTTCTCATTATACTTTCCAGATAATGAAAATTATACTTAAATTTTAGGTGTGGTAGTGTTCAGCTATGATTCGCCTCAGGAATGGAAGAGGGAAATAGGTAGATCAGATGAGATTAAAGCTTCTATGCTTTTATTTGACATGATGTATTAATTTGTGTAGCCGATTTTGACGTAAACCAGAATCCCAGCACTTTCACCCTGAATTTGCTGTGACTGTAAAGTTGCCACAGTGGCACCTTCATATGAATAAGTTTCAAAAATATGACCACTTAAAGAGGATAAGAGATTCAGATTTCCAAGCAATCCATGTTTTTTGGCCACTTATTGTTATTATTTTTTAAGTTAGAAAAGCAACACATTCTTATTGTAAATATCCAAATATTATAGAAGTGTATCATATAAAGTCAAAAGAAGATTTGGAGATGGCCTCACCATCTTCCACCAAATCCAGTTTCAAAAATAACCAGCTAGGACTTCCCTGGTGGCACAGTGGTTAAGAATCCACCTGCCAGTGCAGGGGACACAGGTTCGAGCCCTGTCCCGGAAAGATCCCACATGCCGCGGAGCAACTAAGCCCATGCGCCACAACTACTGAAGCCCGTGTGCCTAGAGCCCATGCTCCGCAACAAGAGAAGACACTGCAATGAGAAGCCCGTGCACCACAATGAAGAGCAGCCCCCACTCGCTGCAACTAGAGAAAGCCCGCGCACAGCAATGAAGACCCAACGCGGCAAAAAAAACACACCAAAAACAGCTGATTATTAATTTTAAT